>NC_142008.1:13744742-14069742 GCF_049901715.1 Pseudonaja textilis
GTGTCTATGCCAACAAAAGCAGAAGCCTGCAGCCCTCCCAAGCTTGGTTTTCACTGGCAGAGGGCTACAGGAAACCATCACAGCCGAAAATGGGGCCCAGGGTGGGAGAACTGTGCACAGCATCCCCTGAACTCCATTGCTGGCAGAGGGCTAGTAAAACAAACTAAAAACAAAACAAAAGGAGAAAAGTTTCTCCTTTTGCATTTGAGCAAAAAGAAGGGACAGGAAAGGAGAAGAAAGGAAGGAAGGAAGGAAGGAAGGAAGGAAGGAAGGAAGGAAGGAAGGAAGGAAGGAAGGAAGGAAGGAAGGAAGGAAGGAAGGAAGGAGAAGTTTATAATGAAGATTGAAGGAGGGTCTGAGGGAAGTTCTGCCTTAGAACATGGCCACCACAGGTGCCTCAACACCGAGTGATGTTATGGACACACCTGTCCTGCCCCCCCTCAAGGTCAAACACAACCCTGATGTGGCCCTCAATGAAATTGAGTTTGACACTCCTGGCATAGACAATGGAAAAAGCATAGGGCTGGAGAAAATATTTCAGAAGGGACATCCTTACATTTTAGGAAAGTAAAAGTAAATGAGGGGAGAGGTGCTTTGATACCTGCAAGGCTGTTACTACAATCATAGGGGAGCATGATGCCTCAGTGGTTAAAAATGCTAAGCTTGTCAGCTGAAATGCTGACAGCCTGGGTTCGAGACCTGAGCATCACATGATGGGATGAACTCCTGTTACTTACCCCAGTTCCTGCAAACCTAGTAGTTCACAAGTAGGCAAATGCAAATAGATAAATAGATACTGCTCTGGTGGGAAGGTAAGAGTGTTCTGTCCACCTTGGCATATAGCCATGCTGGCCTCATGACCACAGAAGGGTTTTCAGACAATGCTAGAAAACCAGAAGCTAGAAAACAGAGATAAGTACCACTTCCTTGAGTTAGATATGACTGGACGGGAAAATTTCTACTTTTTACCTTTAATATTTATGTTTTTTGCTTCTTATCAGGACTATCTCAAAAGCCTTTATCCAAAAGCAGAAACCCTGTGAAAAAAATTAAAACACAATATCCAGACCTTCAGATAAGGCAATAAATTCAGCAGCAGTGTATTAAAATCTGCCCAAAATTTCTCTGTCTCCAACATGCAAAACTATGCACTAAAAATCATTGTTGATCGATTTATTAGTGCCATCAAGCCATTGTCAACTCTTAATGACTGCATGCTACATTTTCTCCACAGTGATCTGTTCCTAATCTCCTTCAAGTCCTCCAAGTCCACCTCCAGTGGTGCATGCATCTGCCAATAAGTCCCAAAATGTTGCTGTTTGTGTTCTTCTTCTTCTCTTTCCTTCTGCCTTTCCAGCCAGGGGTGGGATTCAAATTTCTTAACAACTGATTCTGTGGATGTGGCCTAATTTGTGGGTGTGGCTTGGTGGCCACGTGACTGGCTGGGCATGGCTTGTATATAAATATTGTAAATATTTATGTAAATATTTATCTTTTTATAAAAAAGAGCAACTTTTACCCAAAATCAGGCAAAGCAGGCAGGCAGATTGAGTTCCTCACAGAATCACAGATTCACTCAGAAATCTATCTTTCTGTAATCTGCTACCTGAGTCTGCACTGAAAAATAGAAGCTTCACTCCTAAGGAAGTTTCAGCTCTGCTTTTAGATTAGCTGGAAAGAGAAATCCAATGATTTCCTGCTTTGTTGCTAATCTAAATCTCCCAGCACAGCTGATAGTCGGAACAGCTGATGGCCAGGAAAAAAAAAAGAAAAATAGCAAATTATTAAAAATTATGTGAAGGCATAAGGCACGCAAGTTGGATGGCACACATGCCAGGTAAGGAGAGAGTGGGCAGGGTGGGGAGGGAAGTGGCCAGCCAGTGGCACTATTTGCCAGTTCTCTGAACCGCGCGGACTAGTAACAACCAGTTCTATACAACCGGTCTGATCAGGTAGAATCCCACCCCTGTTTCCGGCATTAGAGCTAACTGTTTGCATAATGTATTTCTCAAGTAGGACAGTTGAGTCTGGCCATTTGTGCCTCTAGTGAGAACTCTGAATCAATTTGTTTCACAATCCCTTTGCTTATTTTGCAGAATTCTGCGTAATAAGTGTAGAAAAATACCCTTGTTAGCAAGAAGAATTTTAAAATGCTTTTTAAATTGCACTCCTGAGCTGGAATAAAGAGTCCTCAGTATTTATCTGCATTTCAAGCTCCATGTGGCTTAGATAAACTTTTCCTTACCTGTTTCCTTGAAAGGTAATAAGACTGACATTCCCACTGTTCTAATCACCAGGCCCAAGACAGCTTTAGATGTCTGGCAGATTACAAAAATGCAAATCTACCCACAATTATCTAATTAATACAATTAGATGTAATCTGAACATATAAAGATACCTTCAGAACATTTTCAGTTGTGGAACTGAGTTCCACAAGAGCACTAACCTTTTACTACTATTACTATCACTATTACTACTAATAAAAAATAGCTTATTTTTCTGTTTTCTCTCCTATATAGCACCAGTCTATTGAATCCACTGTTTTATCTTACATTGAGTCTACTCAAAGGATGATAAAATATAACAAGTGGCTCATTATAGACAAAAGATTGAATCTATGTTAATATGCAAATTTTAATCCATTTAGGACTGTGCTCATGCACCAATCAATCAATTAATTTGTCAGTCTTAGTATTGCTCATTATTTAAAAAAATGCTTTTAATCACTTTGAAGTGCATTAATTAATACAATGCTTAGTTAAATGAGGGAAAAATGTAATTCAGCTTTCCCCAGAGTTTCCAAATGGCAAATATTTAATCCTCAAATATAATTCTATGATTAAGCTATATATTTGACAGGAGTTTTATAAGATTCTTATATTATACAATTTCACTTTACATAAAACCCTTTGTATAAGTTAGATGAGCTAGAGAAGATTTCTTTTTCTTTAAGCATATTAGCAATTTTAAACTGAAATTAATGAAGGCTGGCAATGAAATAAATAAAAATGGAATATTTTCATACAGATCAACATTGTTGTTATTCATTTGCATTTTTGAGATATAAGAGTGAGTATGTAAGTTACATTAAATAATGCAGCATTAACTATACAGTGAGGGAATGGGAGGTCTTTAATTTGGCATTAGGCATGGTGCTCATATTTGCAATTTCTGTATTGTTTGGTCTGAAATAATATGGGTTTTGCTTCAGGTTTTGAAATTCAGGTATTAGCTTGGAATCATATACAATTTGGAGTCCAGAAATAATATATTGCTCTCCCACTCAGAAAAAAAATAATGCAAAAAGATTTACAATTTCATCAATACATATCATTGTTCAACAATAGCAATAAATCCAGTGCTATATGAATCACCCAATGATGTTCATGGGACTTTAAATAACATCACAAGGACCATGATGTCAACATACAAATAATGCATAATTTGTACTGGATGATTATGGAGATAGCCTCTTTATAAAAGCTTTCCAGTGTGTTCGTTGGCTTTGATCTAGAGAAACTCTCCTTGGCTTGAATCCCCATATTGTTGTGATGGAGTGTAGTGAGGAGTGGATCCCAGGAGGGAGGGAATGCATTCTAGAAGCAACTGAGCTCTGATATTACATGTGAAAGAAAGAGGTTAAAGACAGCACCTCCCTAATAGTTTGCAGAGTATATTGTAAATCAAGCGTCAAACTTGATTCCATTGAAGGCCACATTAGGGTTGACTACGAGGAGCCTGGGTGGGCATGGCTAGGGTTGGTGTGGCCAGCTTGACATCACTTGTGCCGGGTGCTCTGCCAGTGAAAACAGACTCCCAAGCTTCATTTTCAGCTGTGACTGCCTCTTGTACCCCCCTGCGAGCAAAAACAGTGCTTGTAGGGGTGGGGGGGACATGTACAGCCCTCCTGAGTTCTATTTTTTTCTGGCTGAGGCACCGTAGGCTGGTCCTTTGCTGTTTCCATGGGGGGCCTGCGGGCCTGAGCACTCCATGGGTGGAATCCAACCCACAGGCCTTGAGTTTGACACCCCTGTTATAGATGCAGATAGTAGAGCCTCCGTTTGACAAGATTTTATCTATAAGTGTGAAACAGTAAAGAATAAAACTTGGAAGAATCACCACATGTCATTCTTTGTTTTGGGTGTGACAATTTATCAGTCTTAATAATTATACAAGATCTTTGAATTGCTGTGTTGAGAAATTGTTGAAAATTCTATGGACAACTAGAAGTGATGATTGTATTTTATGAATAAATGATTTATCAGTTGTTGCTTGTATGTACACTGAGAGCTTATGTACCAGAGACAAATTCTTGTGTGTCCACAAGTCCAATCACATTTGGTCAATAAAAAATTCTATTCTGTTCTGTTCTATTTCCCTTCACTTCATTTCATTCCATTCCATTCTATTCTCAGATGAAGTAAATCAGTAAATCTCTGGAAAGACTAATAATGAAGCTAAGGCTTAAATACTCCAGACACATAATGCTGAAATAAAGAGTTTTTAGAGAAGACCCTTAGGCTTGGAAAAATTGAGGACACATGTAAAATAGGGTAGCAGAAGACAAAATAGTTAAAATGATCACTGATGGAACAAGCAGGAACTTATAAGCATTTAATTAACCTCAAACAATTTTGATGAACCAGGCATCTGATCTGCAAAGATCAGAAGAAGCTGAAAGCCAAATAATAGCATTAGACTTCATAGATATTTAACTACTGATCTGATAATGTGAAGGACTGTCTCTTAGTAGGAAAAGCACATCCCCAGCACAAATCAGAGAAGGAGATGGTATCCTATTTTCACTGATAGTTGGAGTTAGCAGTTTACCAGTGGGAAATTCCTGGTTTGCCCGAAGAGGGGAGAATGGGTACTAATTTGTCCCTGTCACACACAGATACGTGGTAGAAAGGTCCTTTCAGGGATTACAGAGCTAGATGCTTGTGATATGTACAGGAAACCTATGTCTTTTAAGAGTATTTATTCTGAATTTATGTGATTTACTTCCTATATATTATTTCTTGTTTTCAGTTTGGAAATTGTGTTCCTTTACCTGTAAATGCATAAGGTCTAATTTTGATAATTGGGGTCTCTTGCTATTTGCTACTTTATAGATTTTTTTTATATGTATAATGTATTCTCCTTGATCCCACTTAACTGTTTTTAAGAATAAAAAGAAATAGGGATGCTTCTATCTAAAGAATTTGGTAAATAGTAGATCTTGATGTATAATTAGTGTGTGTTGATGCTGCTTCTGCTGCTGTTATTATTAATATTTGCTTCCTAAGTACCAGGATGGTGATTTAGCATTGTTCCAATGTGCACTGTTCAATCTGAGAAATGACATCTAAAGAAAGCATTAATTTCCATTCTTCTTCTCATGTTTAGCATTTCTATCTTGTTTTCATAAGATGAAGCTTTTTTTTTTGGGGGTTACCCATGTGGATAATAGGCCATAGTAGTTTCAGTGGTTATCAGCATGCTGGGGGTGATACCTAAAATAAATCTTGGATAAAACGTATTAAATATGTGCATTGGCAAAATTTCAGGCTATCAATTACAAAAGACCATGCTGTTTGGATCTGTACATATATTACACAGATATATTACAATATCCTAGGTTCTTGGGAAGAACCTTACTGTATAAAGGCCAAACCGGCTAAAGAACTGGTGGTTGTGATTTCACATTTTTGTGTGTACAATCAGGATAATGAAAAATACCATGTGTCTATTTTAGAATTCAAGTAGACAAGCACCTGCTACATAATGCCCAGACTTAACAATTGTCAAAAAAAAAAAGGCAAACAAGTTCTGGGTTATGGACGTGGAAAATACCTGGAGGGAGCAGAACATCACAAAGCATAAAGATCTGGAAATAGAAGTAGAACAACTCTGGCAAAAGAAAGCTAAGATACTAGCAATAGAAATAGGTGCAGTCCCAAAACATCAGAGCATCATCGGCATTGACAAAATCACCACCAGTCAATTGCAAAAGGCAGCTTTATTTGGGACAGCTTACATCAAGTGACACTTTCTTTACCCCATTAAACAACAACTTCTGCCTATCCCAGGTATTTGGGAAAGACTCCAGTCTAAATTTTTGGCTGACTGTGCAATCAACAAAGAAAGAAAACAACTGAAGAAATTAAGGGAAAGTCACTTCTAGTTCCTGATGTCTTATCAAACACGAAGGCTTTAACTTACTGCTCAGTGAATGAGAGACAGAATAAGGGGAATCCTATATGTTGATTGGAATTGGTTCTCCAGGATCTCCATATGATGATTACCATTCACCTTGTTTTTACTTTGGAAATCAGTAGCAGTGTCAGGCTGTTTCATACTGCTGTCTTGTATCTAAATAACATTGGTTTTATGCAGGGGTGGGATTCAATTTTTTAAACAACTGGTTCTGTGGGCATGGCTTAGGTGGTGGGAGTAGCTTGGTGGTCATGTGACTGGGTGGACATGCCTTGGTGGTTATGTTATTGGCTGGGTGTGGCCAACTCAATATCACTCACATCAAGGCACGCATCTCCTGTCCTGGCCTCTCATGACTGTGGGGATGCTGCACATAAGTGTGAAAAATGGTCATAAGTCACTTTTTCCAGTGCTATTGTAACTTTGAATGGTTACTCCACACAAGCAAAGTACCAGCAAAGGAGGGGGAAAAAACTCCAGAGAAGTTCCTGAGACAGGAAGTCTAGTCCTGCCAAGTATGTAATAAGGGTTAACAGAGAGGCAGTTTCTGTAAGCAACACCAGAATGTTTCCTTCCTGCCTTCCTTACAGGATTAGGCCAGTAATTTCTTTTAACAACCAGTTCTCTGAACTGCTTAGAATGTTAATAACTGGTTCTAGCAAATAGGTGCAAACTGATAGAATCCCACCCCTGGTTTTATGCTAATTTCATTAAAAAGGATTCTAATTATTTCAGTATAAAGACACACAGATGAGAACTTGAATAGTAACACAATTTGGTAAAACAATTTGTGCTTCAGGAGACAACCAGAAATATGTGTCTGGTTTTGGGGTGAAGAATATGGCTTGCCCAGTTCTTTTAATAATGTAGTTCAGGGAGAGCAAAGCAAGCTGTCTACTCTTCTCTTTCTCTCTATTCCCAACACACACATACCTGCCTCATTAAAATTCAGATTCACAGCATTCAGTCATTGCTAATGTTTGTTGACCTCCAAGAGGAAATTATCAGACAGTTACTGTAATGTGGGAAAGAAAATGAAACAAAAAAACCCCAAACGTTCTGGGGCTAAGGATTCATTAGTATCCCCCCTCGTTCCCTATAGTCATAGATACAGGCCTCTGAGCATCTTTTTATCAGCTATTTTGCCCTGAGGTTGCTTTTGTCAATTGGAGCACATGGTTGCAATGGTTGAGGTTTCAGCCTTGAGGTTTCAGGGCGCTTATGTGGATCAAGAGACATTACATATCTGCAGAACTGGTAAATTCAACTAGCATTTTGCCAGCGTTAGATGTCACAATAAATATCCATGCATTGCTTTATTCAGGACTAGTTTGATTTCCTGATGGAACATGAAAGATTTCTTTAACAAAGAGCTGATTTGCTTGTCTTAATAAATGTGCTGAAGCACTTTGTGAAAGAATAATTGTGCTACATGTCAAAATAGGATGACTTCTGTGCAATAGGAGAAAGAGTACTTCACCAACACAGGTAGTCATTGACTTACAATCACAATTGGAACCAAAATTTCCATTGCTAGCAAGGAAGTTTTTAAGTGAATTATGACTTTTTTTTGACACAGTTTGTTCAATACTTAGTTGTTAAGTGAATCATGTGATCATTACTCATTAAGTTAGAACAATTAATCAATAAAACAACTTGACTCCAGAAGTTGTGTACGCTCTAACACATTTTTAAAGAAGAGATTGAACAAGTATTTGTCTGAGATGATATAGGGTTTTCTGTCTGAGCAGAGGTTGGACTAAGAGACTGCCAACATCCCTTCCAACTCTGTTATTCCATTCTGTTCTGTTCTGTTCTGTTCTGTTATCCCATCCCATCCCATCCCATCCCATCCCATGCCATTCCATTCCATTCCATTCCATTCCATTCCATTCCATTCTATTCTATTCTATTCTATTCTATTCTATTCTATTCTATTCTATTCTATTCTATTCTATTCTATTCTAGGCAGTGCTATTGTAACATCAAATGGCTGCTAAATGAATTATTGTAAGTCAACCGCTACTTATATTCCAATGAAACTTATTTCAAGTCTGATAATGAGGCTTAATTACATGGCCCCCAGTTGCCAAGGAGAAAAAAAAGAGCAGATATTCAGTTGAATCATATTTATTTCAAATTTTTCAGCAGGAAGAACCAAACTCTAGCATATTCTTGGGCAGTGGCTTCCTCAAAGGAAGGCAGTATGTTTGTTTAGCTTTTCAAGAGCTTGTGGGCAGAATCCAGGAATAGCAAGGTGGTTGCTGAGGTTTTTCTCCTGCCTCAGCAAGATTACCCCCTGTTCTGAAACTACACAATGAATTGCAGAGCATAGCAGCCAAATCTTCTTGCACTTTTTCCCCCCTTGGATCACAGTTATTTTTCTTTATGTTAAAAAAAATCCATCTACTCAAGGATTTTATCCTCCACCAACCTCAGACTGCTGTTTGTAAGGTCAGTTGGTCAAGAATTAATTTTAGCTGAGACTTGCAATTGTTAGTTTCTGGAACATCGGTCAAATTTCAAAATAGTTGCAGAGATCTAGTTCATTCCTATTTGATGTCCTAACTAATCTGTCTTTTTTTTTAACCTTTGAGGTTAGGGTTAGGGTTTTGAAGGCCATGATCTGCCAAAGTCATGGAACAAATAGCAGCAATGAATGTAATATTTATTTTAATTTATTTATATCAACTTTATCATGCTTTATAAACAACTCAAGGTAGCAGCATACCCAATACTCCTTCCTGCTGCTATTTTCACCTCACAACAACCCTGTCAGATGAGTTGATTTAATAGAGACTGACTAGCCCAGGGTCACCCTGTCACCTTTCATACCTAAAGCAGGACTAGAACTTTCTTTTTTTAAATATATATTTTTATTGTTTACATATAAATATACTGAATACAGTGTAATTGGCCATGGCATTCCAATTGCCATAAAACAGAAGTAAAAACAAAATAACATATATGCAAATTAATATATACAAATTTTTATACAAAAATTTATGATCATCATATAATGTCAACTGCTCTTTCATTCTAATACTTACATTTCTCTGTCAATTATACAAGCAGCATCTCTTTCCAAGTCCCCCTCACCTGATTCTTTTGTCTTCCAACTTCTACCTCATGTTTCTAACCATTGATAAAACCTATTCCATGTTAAAGAGTATTCTGTGTATCTCCTTTATCTTTTATTTTTAGTGTTAGCCTGTCCATTTCCACACAGTTTAGTATCTTCCTTATCATTTCATACTCTAATGGAGTGTTTTCATTCTTCCACCGCTGTGCGTATACAATTCTTGCTGCAGTCAAAACATGTATTAAACACATTGTCCCTTTGTCATAACCCTCTGATGTGATATCTAATAAAAACAATTCTGGTTTGAAACCTATACGTTGTTTCGTTGTTTTTTTCTAGCCATGTATGTATTTGAGTCCAAAATTTCCTTGCCTTTGCCACATGTGGTGATATAAACCTAAGGTGACCAACTTTTTTACAATGAGAAGGAGGACACAAATAAATTGAAGAAAAAAAACAAAGCCACTTGCGCACGCGCACTCTCTCAAAACAATTCTCCTGGGTGGAGCGCATGCGTCTCATAATCACATCTCGCCACACTGTACCGAGCCTTGACAAATCGTCGTGTCAAATAGAAATACGTCACATCACACACAACAGATTGGCTCGGCATCGATCAAATACAGAAATTTACAGATTAGTCTTCAAATATCAAAAAGGAGGACATGTAGGAGGACACTTTGTGAGGGAGGACAGAACTTACAAAAGGAGGACTGTCCTCGCTAAAGGAGGATGGTTGGTCACCTTAATGAACCAGGTGATTGTTTACATTTCCAATAGGTTGGGGACAGGACTAGAATGTTCCATCTCCTGGTGATTCCATCTGACCCAGCCAAATTTCATCCTGAGTGGGAGCAGAATTCACAATCTGCTGGTTTCTGGCCACTAAATGAGACCTGGGTATTTTAGGGTTTATGGGCTACATCCAAACTTTGGGCTGTTCCTGTCTGGGAAATGGCAGCAGGAATAGTGATTGATGGGTGGTGGTGGCAGGGGACAGATTGGTGATGGAGGGGCAACGACAGCCTCCATAACAGTCCCAGTTTCTCATGTGGTCTGTTATGAAATTTAATTGCCCATTCCTGAACTAGACCAAACAGGCTCTCCTGTATGTCACACATGCATGAATTTAAGCATTGATAAAAATCAGTATTTCTGGGAAATATGCATAGAAGCCAGCATTGTAGAATATAACTTACTCAAAAGAAGTCTGCTCCCTCCCATCTCCATAATTTTATTTAATTCATCTTAGATTCACTGAGAATATGGAAGTAGAGGCAGATTATGATTATTACTTTTCTGTATAAATTTCCACTGCATTGGCAGCATCCTTTTGAATTCTAAGTCTCTGTATTTTTCGGTAAATATATTTTGGCAAGTGTGCTTTTAAATAAAGGATGCCAAGGTTAAAGTGTCTTTAAATAAAGCATTAAAAAAGGAAGTTGCATTTAAAAAGTACATATTAAGAGAAATTATGCAGGGGGGAGGATGAATATTTTAGGATTAGCTCTGTATCCTGCATCAGAAAATGCAATTTTTTTTGCATTTTAGGACAGTGATTTAAACATCTCTACACCCATTTTTGTCATCTCAGGGATTAATATATTTTTTTAAAAGAGAGAGATAGTTTCTGAATAGTCCTTTAATGAGCTGTTCTTTTTGTAGTGCATATACAGTTTAAAAGCAAAAACTGTGCTCTGTTTTAATACTACTCTGTTAAAGAATTAAGGCTTCATCATCAGCTGAAGACCTTAAAATATCTTGTCCCAACACAAAGAGAAGTTAAAAAAAACTGCTTTCATGCTAGGGAAAGAAATTCAGCTTTGACTTGACTTTGGTAGCACAGTGGTTAGAATGCAGTACTGCAGGCTACTTCTGCTGCATGCCTGTTACCTGCAATTTGAGCAGTTCAAATCTCACTAGTCTCAAGATTGATTCAGCCTTCCATCCTTCCGAGGTTGGTAAAATGAGGACCCAGATTGTTGGGGGCAATATGCT
This sequence comes from Pseudonaja textilis, assembly GCF_049901715.1. Classification (NCBI taxonomy): domain Eukaryota; kingdom Metazoa; phylum Chordata; class Lepidosauria; order Squamata; family Elapidae; genus Pseudonaja; species Pseudonaja textilis. The sequence continues at coordinate 13,756,021 of NC_142008.1, forward strand.
GACTCTGTAAACTGCATAGAGAGGGCTGTAAAGCACTATGAAGTGTTATATAAGTCTAAGTGCTATTGCTATTGCTCATGTCCAACCTATGTCTTCCACAAACATTTGCACTTATACTGTATGTAAAAATGCTTGTAACATTAAAGTTAAATTATAAAGATTTTGCATGTAGTCAGAATTTATAGTAGTAAAAAAATATTTTCTTTCTAATTTTTTGTACATATTGCAAAAGTCATATTAAACTATTATACTGGAGGGGAGAAAATGCAAATTATGAAATTCTATATTAAATCAATTAATTTTGGGGTATTTTTAAATGAATAGCTTGCCTATAGTTTAGCCCTTCCAAACCTCAGCAGATCTGTTAGGTTTACAGCTTGCAAAGTTCTCAACCATCATCTATGGAAGCTTCCTTAAATCTCTGCCTTCCTACCACAGCTTGCATCACAAAAAATATCTGTGGCTGGGAAGAAAAATGCAACACAGACCAACAAGAACATGCTCTCTCTCTCTCTCTCTCTCTCTCTCTCTCTCTCTTTGCTAAGTAGCCTACCCCACTTGATATATAATAGGATTGATGTCTGCCAACATCTCATCTCATTTGGCCATCAAGATAATTCAAATTCTTCAGTGGGGGCAGGAGTCACCTACAATTTAATTAGAAGTGTGGGTGAGTACACTTTTCATAACATTTGTGATTTGGCAATGCTAAATCTCTGTTTGTGTAAGTTACATAACTTGTGTTTTCTTTCTTTCTTTCTTTCTTTCTTTCTTTCTTTCTTTCTTTCTTTCTTTCTTTCTTTCTTTCTTTCTTCCTTCCTTCCTTCCTTCCTTCCTTCCTACCTACCTTCCTTCCTTCCTTCCTTCCTTCCTTCCTTCCTTCCTTCCTTCCTTCCTTCATACTTTGAGCATCAGGGTCTGTCTGTCTTGCATTCTTTGACTAAGAGTACCACAGCTCTTTAAGCACTTCTGATATTCAAAGAATTCATTAGAAGACATTCTTCCATGCCTACCATAATTCCTCTCTAGGCTTACAACCATGATGATATAGGAAACTCTTTCCTTCACTAGACTGCAACAGTAAGAGATGTACACGATCTTCTTCCTCCTCCTCCTCAAATCTTCAATTCTTTGTGATCGATTCCATTTGCCCACTTTTTATTAAAACAACAACAAAAACTGGCTATTTTATGAATGAGTCAACACCAAAGTATTGAAGTTCAGGTAGTCCTCGACTTATGGCTGCAACTGAGCCTAACATTTAGCCAGTAACCTGGCTACTAGGTGAATCTGGCTTCCCCATGGACTTGGTTTGTCAGAAGGATGCAAAAGGAGATCACATTACCTTGGGACAAAGCAAAGGTCATAAATATGAACCAATTGCCAAGTGCCTGAACTCTGATCACATGACCATGGGGATGCTGCAAAGGTCGTAACTGGGAAAAACGGTCCCAAGTCACTTTTTTCCAGTGCTGTTTGAACTTTGAATGTTCACTAAATGAATGATTATAAGTCAAGGATTACTTTGATGATTCCTCCATACTGTTGAGTGGATGAGATTAATCTTCTGACAAGCATTTTTGGAACTAAGCACTATGGTTTTTTTTAAGTTTTATTTGGGTTTTCACACACACACACACAAAAACATAATACAAGTAAAACATCTTTTCTAAAAATAGCATGGTCCCTGGTTGCACTTCTTCATACAGACACAAACTCAATTTCATGCTCATTTTTGTGTTCTATTCCATATCTTCATACTGTTTTGCATTTTCTATATAGTTTTTCCCCTCTTTTAATTTTCTCAACTTTATTTTGATTATCTCATCTCAGTTCAAATCATTATATTTATACTTTTGTCTGTCCTGTTTCAATTTCATATTATCTTTTCTCATTAAACAAATTTTCTCCTGTAGTTACTAATTGGAGTATGACACCTTTATATCTTTTAATTTTATCCATTCAACTCTTATTTAAACTTCAATGTATACCTTAAGGTTATAACATTCAATATAATACATAACTTCCAATCAAATTCTGCTTGATACATTCTTAAAATACACACTATATTCTTTAAAAAAGGATTATAAATATATGTAATTAAAACACTCATTCCATTCCAATTCAGTTCTATCATTAATATTCATTAAAGTCTTAACATCATTATAAATCATTAAATATTCATTTTATTACATTTATTTATTAATAAACATTCCACTAAATTACAGTAACTATTTTATTCGTCATTTTAATCATACATTGTTTCATATTCTCTGAAATTATTTCTATTTATAATATAACAATACTACCTTATGTACCTTTGCAGAATCCATTTTTCAATTAAATTTTCACCCATTATCTCTAAATAGACCCTGTTTCTCTATATCTTGTTTCTGTCCTTTATAAATTCTTTCCCTTTCCTTCTTCCCTCTCTTTTTCTCCCTCCCTTTTTTACCCCCTTGTCTCTCTACTTCTAATTCTCTCTTCTGTATTCCCTTCTTCTTCTTTTTTTTAAACAAGTTTTATTGATTTTACAAACAAACAAACAAAACAAAACATCATTAAACATTAAAACATAAAACCTCTTTCCATTGTAGATCCTTACAAGGCAGGTAACATATTGCTTTATATCACATACTTATAATTTATCCCATTTCCATATAAACACGTAAATTCCCTTTACCAAATTCCACATTGTTTCTCTTTAATCATTATTCAATCATATTTCCTTTCTGATTTATCTGCTATCCAGTCATCAACTTTATATTTCCCTCTGACTTGTTTATAATTATTCTCATCTAGTCTTCTTCCGAGATTTTATTATTTAATTTTTAGTTAAACACACACACATAAAACACAGACATAAAAAACATAAAACTTTCTTCTAGAAAGTAACAGCCCCAGATTACCTCTTTTGTATGGACTCAGTTGTATTCACGCTTTTCTTATATACCATTACCCATCTTATTTACCATTCTATATCTATTATATAACTCCTCTCCACTTTTGCCTCATCTTAATTCTGTTTTATATATTTAATCTTGCTTTTTTTAAAAAAAATTTCTTTTTTTTTATATCTTTTGTCCATTTCTCCATTTACATCTGTCTCATTTCCAGTTTAAAAGAATAGTTTCCTGGAATCACTAATCGGAGTATGATGCCTTTCTATCATTCCCCTAAGTTAAAATTTAAAATAACCCCTAAATCCCAATCAGATTCTGCTTAGTACATTCTACTATTTCAAAAACCAATACTACAATAATAAATCCATAACAATCAACACATCAATCCATTAAACTCTATATTCAAACTAATATTTTAGACATTCCCTTTAGTATTTTATTAAAACTTATTATCATTCATTATTAAACCTTTTAAAGTTATACCTTGATATTTTAGCCTTTTATTAGATCTTAAAAAGCTCTAGTTATCTACTTATAATACAAATACCACTATTACAATACTCATGTGTACTTTGCAGAATCCCCCCCCTTTTTTTAAAAAAAAAAACACCATATATTACCCATTATCCCTGAAAAAAATTTCTTTATCTCCATCTTGTCTTATATCTTTGAAACTTTTTTCCCCCTTTTCCCTTTCCTTCTTAGCCCACCTAAACTTTTTACCCCCTCCTCTCAAAACCTCTGTCTTATTAATTTCCCCTTTCTGCATTCCTCTTTCCTTGTATTCCCTTCTTCTGTTGCTTTCTAATTTTGTACTTATTTTTCAAACTGTTCTTTTTGGGGGTTGTTTTTCCAAATCTTAAACTTTTCATTCTTGTTCCCCCCTTTCCTTTTTTTCCCCCCACATAAAATTACTTGTTCATTAAAGATGGCTTCTTCTTTGTCCCAATCTTCTTGTTCTGCAGGCATTTCTTGTTGTTTCTCATAGTTCCAAATCTCAATTTCTAAGAATTGAAATATGAAGCCAAAAGAACCTTTCCCTTCTTGTACATCTTCTTTGTACTTTTTAAGTTCCATTTTCAGTTCTTTTAAAAATGGTGCCATTTTAAATACTTTTAAACAACCACCCGATTGATTTTAGTCATTCAAATGCAGTAACCAAAAATCCAGAAATCACCAAGTAATCCAAATACTCCCAAACTGTTTCTTCTTGCTTCTTTTTTCACTTTCTCTTCCTGGGGTTTTAGTATTTTGTTGCCATGTTTCAGTTAAAATGCATCTTTTAGAAGTCTTGTTGAGATTTTACTGTAAATTGTTTTTAATTCTAGGCAGTCTCCTCCCTTCCAGATCCTGCCCTTTTATTCTTTTTCTCTCTTTTCCTGCTTTCAAAAGCTTTTAAGTATCCAGAAATCTTTATTATCCCCTTGACATTTTATTTTCAGCTTAAATGCCTATTGATGACAAAGTGGATTTTTTTTTCAGTTTCTTGCTTAAGTCTCTTAGCTGTCAGTATAGGGAAAGGAAGAGAAGAAAAAAACCAAATCTTTTCCCTTTTCTCTCTCCTTCGCTGCTTGAAAATCTTCTTTGGGAACAGTGTTATTTTTTTTTTATAGTTTAAATTCCAGGGTACCTTAGTTGTTGCTTTTGTTGTTTGACCCAGTCAACCAAAACTTTATCTTCTTATCTTCCTCCTGCACATTCTTTTCCAGTCGAGTTCTTCTTTGAGGTGGCCATTTCTGACCACCACTACAACCGCCTTCAGGAAAGGGAGTAGGAGAGTTGTGGCTATCCTCAACCCTGCAGGCAGTCTCCCCTATCTTCACCACCTCTAGGGGGTGGCTTAGCCCCGAAACCAGCCGGCTCGGGGTGCTCCAGTGCCGAGCACGGATTGAAACTGTGCACAATCACAGTTTCGGTCTGTCGCCAAAGAAACTCAAACCAGAAGTCCCCTAAGCACTATGTTAAGAAGAAAAATGACTTTGAATGGGACAGACATTTGTGTTATAATATTAGTTTAAGAGAGATATATACAGAAGCCTGATGATGGCAGATGAGATTCTGCCGAAACGTTGCTACAACTTTAAAAGCACAACTACAATGACGTGGGAAAATACCCAAACAAAGCTGAGTACCATACATGTAAGTACCCGTGAAAACTTAAGAAAACAAATATATATAGCTATAGCTATAGCTATAGCTATAGATATAGAGATAGAGAGATAGAGATAGAGGTAGAGATAGAGATAGAGATAGAGATAGAGATAGAGATAGAGATAGAGAGATATATAGAGATATGTTTACCAAATGTACATGGCAGCCCATCTCAAAAGGGATTCTCGGTGGCATAGCATTTATTCCTCATCCAGACCCTCATATTCTCCAGGCACCAAGATAAGACATTGATGCCATTGTTTAATTTGCCAGGGACAGAGATATATAATTTGGTATCAACAGCATACTACAATTTAGGTCAGGGGTGTCAAACTCAATTTTATTGTGGACTGCATAAGGGTTGTGTTTGACTTGCGGGGTTTTTTTTTTGGTATGGCCAGGATGTGGCCAGCATGATGTCACTCATGTTAGAGGGCACCTGTGGTAGCCTGAGCACTCTGCCAGAAAAAAACAGGCTCCCAAGCTCTGTTTTTGGCTGTGACGGCCTCCTGCAATCCTCTGCTAGCGAAAAGGGAGCTTGGGAGGCCGACATGTGGTCTTCATGAGCTCTGTTTTCACTGGCAGAGGCACTGTAGACCAGTCCTTTACTCTTTCCTGGGCAGACCCATGGGCTATATCTAAGCATCCTGCAGGCTAGATCTGGTCCCTGGGCCTTGAGTTCGATATCCCTGATCTAGGTTAATCCCTAGAACTCAACCTAACAATTAGGGTATCATATCTGGTGACCTATAGTGCAGCACCCCTGAAAGTTGTAAAACATTCACAGATAACAATTGCCAGAGTATTAGTAGCTATTAGGGTTCATGTAGTTTGCCAGAAATATTATACAGTACTATGGATTTTGTCCTTTCTACATTTTTGCATGGAGCAAAGGCTGACAGAGGCTACCACACAGAGAAAATATTTCATATGTGTTGCACTTTTGCACAGTATTTTCTGTCCTCCGTGTTACAGATCATAGGAGGCATGATGTAAATGGAGAAAAAAGCAGCAGTCCATGATTCAGAATGGTAGCACTTTAATTATCTTCTGAACACTAGAATAGTGATTTTTCTATGCCTATGCATATCTAGCTATGTAGATATATGTATGAGGAACACAGAATAGAACAATAGAGTCCAACCCTCTGTTTCAGCAGGAGCCCCATACCTTTTCAGATAAATGACTGCCATTTATCTGAAATGACAGTCATTTATCTGACTGACATCACTGGAGATTTTTTGAAAGCCTCCAGTGATGGAGCACTCGTAACTGGTTGATTGATTGCTGTTAGGAAATTTCTGCTTAGTTTAGGTTGCTTCTCTCACTGATTAGTTTCCATCCATTGTTTATAATCTTGCCTCGTGGTACTTTGGAAAACAATTTGACCCTCTCATCTTATTGGGACACTGCTACTGGTATTATGACTCCCCTCGCCCTTCTTTTCATTAGACTAGACATACATAATCCCTGTAACCGTTCTTTGTATGTTATAACCTCCAGCCACCTGTAAATCTTTGTTATCTTCTCTTCACTCTTTCCAGTTTCTCAACATCTATTTTACATTGTGGTAACCAGAACTGGATGCAGTATTCCATGTGTAGTCTTACTAAGCAGTATTATAATTCACATGATCTTGATTCTATCCCTCTATTAATGCAGCCTAGGATTGCATTGGCTTTTTTGGCTGCTGCAGCACACTGTTGGCTCATATTTAAGAGAATATCCACTAGGACTCCAAGATCTCTCTCACAATTACTGGTATTAAGCCAACTTTATGTATATGTGTGTCTGTTTGTCTGTGTATATGTGTGTCAGTCTGTTTTTGTGCATGTGCAAGTGAGATGAATACATTTAACATATATGTGTCTGAGCATGTGCAGGTGTGATAAACATTATTTATAATTAATAGATTTCAGAAGTATTATTGCAGTGAGGCTTTGGTATAGTCAGCCTCTAGATTAGTTTTCTAAACTTAGGTTGGCATTCAGAACTAACCTCATAACTGTAATAATAATAATAATAATTATTATTATTATTATTATATATATATATATTCTGAGGTTCTCGCTGGTATTTGTATGTGGAACTTTGGTTGTTGGGTTTTCTCCCACGTAGGTTAAGTATCTAGGCAACGCTTCGATGAAGTCTCATTCATCATCTTCAGGCTTCTGTCTTCGGCTCTGTGCTTCTCAGAGCCAAGACAGAAGCCTGAAGATGATGAATGAGACTTCATCAAACGCTGTCAGATACCTCAATCTACGCTGAGAAAACCCGAACAACCAAAGATCCATATATATATATCTGGAGCACCACTTGAACACCATTGGCATTGACAAAATCACCATCAGTCAATTGCAAAAGATATCCTTAATTTGAGCTGCTTACATCCTAGAACGTTACCTTTATCATCAAACAAAAACCTGCCAATACCAGGTCTTTGGGAAGGACCTGAAAGGAGGAACAAAAGTGCCAAATCCAGTCTAAATATCTGTTTGACTCTGTGACCAACCATAATTTATTACATTTATATAGTATGCTACCCAGCTTCTAACATCTTTGGACAGCTTGCAGCCATTAAATATTTTAAAATAAAGAACTGTAGAAAGCACACACACACACACACCAGCACAAAACAAAAGACTTGTTTATAATGGATCAGAAGTTTGAGACCCCATCAAAATTCTACATTTCAAATACAGCCCCTGGCTGCAAATATTTAGCCTAACTTTTTCTAAATATGTTCTTGAGCTGAACAAAGTCTTGGTAAGTGGTTTTGTGTGTGTGTGTGTGTATTTGCGTCCTATGGAAATTATTTGACATTGCCTTCTGATTGCAATGATTTTATTTTGTCCACTTTCCAGCAAATAGGGAAATATTGAAATATGCCATTGCTCCAAAGTAAAATGGATTCCTCCAGTCTATGTTTTTGTGTATGTGGGGAGGTTGCATATGGGAAGAAACTTCCTTTCACTCAGCCAGTCCTTGAATGAATGATAAATTAAAACGTTGTTAGCAAACAACACCTGTGACAGCTAATGCATGAGTAATCCAAGTTTCTTTGTATATGCATGTTAGCAGATTGCAGCCCTTGGCAACAGCTATCTGATTAATACCGAAACTGCTTGCAGCACAGAATTCCAAGTTTGGACATTGAGATCTGTGAATCACTTAGGAAAAACTTAACATTAAATCTGATTCTCTTTCTCCCTCTGCCTGTCTACTCTGTTCTTTCTTGTCTTCTTTAACATGCTATCTTCTTATAAGCTGTCTAGGAACAAAAATAATTAAATGAGGAAGGTAGCATGTTTTTTGTTTCTGTTTTTAAAAAAATCCCTTTAAATACTATCATACCAATCAATATCAATTGTACATTTAGCAATGAAAAGGATTTTACTTTCTACATACTGTATTTTTTTCTTCCATTTCTTTAATTTCTCCTTTGTTCCTCTATGATGAAATTCTCAAAGTATTTTTTTTAAAAAGCAATCACGTTTTCCCAAATTGCAAAATGGAATTTTTCCATTTTGCAAAAGTTGCAAAATGAATCATTTCAAAAAGCTACTCCCAGTACTTTAGCCTATCTCTACCTTTGTCCTCAAGCCGTCATACTTGCCCTGTGACAGTGCAAAATACTTTGTCCCAGTAAATATAGCAAAACCAGTAATGTTACAGCCCACTTGTTTGGGTGCAGAGGCGACCTTGAACAAGCTTCCCAAACACTTCAGAAATTTCAGCTATTTGAAATGATCTTTGTGTGTTCTGCAAACAATTTCATAGTTGTGTAATGTGCATTGAAACCCACTTCTGAAATGAATGGATGCTATGCTATGGAGGGTTATTATTATGGTATCAATATGTTGGTAAACAGCATCTTTTCTTTTTTTAAATTGCTTTCAGTTTTATGTTTTTTGAAGCTCATCATGAGTCATGCAATCCTGTGACCGTCTGGGCATTCTTTCAGCCCAGGAAAGTATTAAAAGCTTCAATAAAAACTTGATTCTGGTCATGGAACCAATGAAAGGTATGACCAAGGTTTCTGTCAATACACTGACACAAACATTTGCATAAGAAGAGTGTTCTGCTGAACTGAGCTTTTTACTGTACTTAAACCAAAGAGCAAACAGGACCTTCAATTACTTTTTTTTTCTTTTTTGGATACAGGAAGCTCTAACCTACCACATCTCTGTCAGGAAAAAGAAAAAGAAAAGAGGAAGTGATCCAGAGTTATTTAAACTTCTCTGACTCATGGGGGATTTTTTTCACATAAAATGCCATTTGTTTTCCTAAAGTCCTTGCTTTAAAATGTGAATAAGATTAACTCCATATGTCATGGAAGAATCCTATGGGAGACATCCGTCTGAAAAAGGCAATTAGATAAATAAATACCATCTTGTATGGTTTTTTAATGACAAAGCCCTATATCAGTTTTAGCTCTAGAAACACAAGATAAAAATGGTGTGTGTGAGAGAGAGAGAGAGAGAGAGAGTGAGTGAGAGAGAGAGAGAAAGAGTGAGGGAGAAAGGGAGAGAGAGAGGGAGGGAGAGTATACTTTTGAAATACTTTTACTTTGATTTCTGCAAAAGGTTAAGGTCTTAAATAAGACAAAGGACAATAATGAAATAGAGAATTTTCTTTTCAGGATGATGGAATCTGGACTTTTAGGTGAGGAGAATACAACAACAACAACAACTACAACAATAATAACAACAACAAGGCTTAGTTAATTTTGGTGGCCAAACTTTTTTAAGTCTGGATAACTGCCACTGCAGGAGAAGTTACCTTTTTAATCTTCCAGCACCACTGCCCCGGCTTACCTATGTTTGTGTATATATTTATCCCACATTTATTACCTCATCGGTGACTCAAGGAGGCAAAAGTACCTAATACTCTTCCTCTTTCCTCTCCTTTCAGGTGGGTTGGACTGAGAGAGAGCAACTGGCCAACTGTTAGTATTTTTCAAGCCTAACGTGGGACTAGTGCCCACAGTCTCCCTGTTTCTAGCTTCAATCACTAGACCAAAGTGGCTTTTCCTTCAGCCTGTGGACACGCCAGGAGAGATGTAAAGCATATTTACATGAAGTGTTCTGAATCCCTGTGTCAGGTTCGGGATAAGGAGACAGTGGTGGCACAAAAAGATGTCCACACCACATATGTGATCTCTGTCTCTATGCCAATGAAGGGATGCGGTGGCTCAGTGTCTAAGAGGCTGAGCTTGTCAATCAGAAAGGTCGGCAGTTTGGTGGTTGGAATCCCTACCACGGTGTAATGGAATGAGCTCCCAACTATGTCCCAGCAACTTAGCAGTTTGAAAGCATGTAAAAATGCAAGTAGAAAAATAGGGACCACTTTGGTGGGACGGTATAAACATTCTGTGTGCCTTCAGCATTTAGTCATGCCGGCCACATGACCATGGAGACATCTTCTGACAGTGTTGGCTCTTCGACTTTGTAATGGAGAAGAGCACCATCCCCTAGAGCCAGGGGAACCTTAGTCTCTACTTTTGAAGTGCCTCACATTTCTTTTCAGTTAATGTTTTCCTATCACTTGTAGTCAATAGTTCCAGGACAACATTAGGCCCTCAGATATGATTCTGGAAATCCTAAAGTTGAGGGTGGCTGCTTTTTCAAGAGGTCAGCGGCTGTATCTTTATATAGCAAGCACCTTTTGGTATGAAACCACTTTCGTTGATATGATCAGCCCAGAGATAGACTTAGCTCAAAAGGAGAACTCGGATTATGCTATAAAAGGAAGCCAACTCACATGCCCACCTGGGCTTTCTTCCAGGGACAAACCAGTTTTAGTCAGTTGCAGTCACCTGCCAAGAGCTGACCTCATTGTTGTAGATTAGGAAGCAAGAGCTAGCTTTGAGAAGTGCAATAAATGCTGTCATCTATTACCAAACTCTTCCAGGAAAAAAGCAAATACCCAGATGGTTTCCTTCCAGCACTCTGTAGACAGGGTTCCCATTCAAGAAGAACAACACTGGCATTGTTTCTGTTGGTTAATCAACGTCTTGGTTTTTCAGTGGGGAAATTCAGGTAATTGTCTGAACTTAGGGATAATAGCTGCCTTGTTACCTATAAACGAAGCAGTGGAATGGACCAGAGGCAATAGAGTTCATAGCAAAAAAAAATGCAATTGAGGGCAGAGTCATTTATCAGAATGTGGAGTCCTCTTTGGAGCACCTCAGGGCTGTCTTTTCTTTCCTGTTTCCATGTATGGAAGAGAAGAATGAATTTGTCACTTTGACCTGCCCCCCTTTTAAAGGTCCAGTTCTTTTATTCTAGAAACCAAGCTGATGTGGCATTTCCTGTGATCACATGTGATACTATACTGAACATTACAAGTACTTCTGGGATTCACATCATGAAACTGATCTAAGGCAAGAGATATGTAATGCATTCTAAGAGTACAGACTTTGAGCCTATAAAGAGCCTTTTCTCCTTCAATTCCATTGCTGAGCTAGATAAGAAAGCTTCATTAATAGTGGTAGTGCCTCATGTTGTACCATCTCTGGAATTATTCTTCAGTTGCCTGTGTCGTTCTTGAAATAATTGCTATTTCTCTAATTTGCAGACGTTACCATAGTGAACCATATTGTCACTGTTTGTAACCCAGCAAAGAGAATGCAGTTTCTTTTTACATCAAGGATGTAGGGATTGCTCTGTTCTTTTTTTTCCGGCTTGAAATAGTAAAACTTCACATATTGGCTGATTCTTGGTAGACAACATTTGATTGAATTCATCTTGATTAAACCATCACAAGTTGTAGTGGATTTCTTTAGAAGGAGTACAGTTACAGTAGCTCTTGATCTGTAGCTCTTCTACAAATGATTTGTTCAGATTTCTGGAAAGTAAGAGAGAGAGAGAGAAAGGAAGAGAAAGAGACAGGGTGAGTGGGTGATCAACAAACGGTGGACTCATTTCACTGGGCTTACCACCTTCCATTGACACATTGATTCAAATGGAATATAGCTTTGGGGCAGGAAAAAACAAGCAAACCAATTTTACTGCTGAACTACCATTGCCTTGTCCTTGCTGGTTGCCAGCTCAGACTTTATTTATACATGGATGGGAAGTCCCAGAAAAAAATCCACATTGTAGGAGAGAGTGGGAAGCTGAAACATTATCTTAGAAGGACATTAGAAAACCACTTACAAGGGAACAACTAAGTATTCCCTAGGAGTCAAGCTCAACAGCTCAAAGAGAGACCTCGCTTTTAGTTCATGATTTTAAGTATTTGTTTAGTCTTTATCCAATAATGAGTTCCAGAAGAAAACATTACTTATATTAAAGTGGAAGATTAGATAGAGAAAGACAATTATTTTTTATCATCTTTGGTGTTGGCTGTATCTCCTGATAACACAGTGACTCATCCAAGAATAAGTTGTATTCATTAACAGATGAAATTAGAGGCAAGTTGTCAAGGAGCCAAGAACTAAATTTGTTCACACATCTTTGATGTCTTGAGTTCCCCCAAACAGCCGCTGGTTGCTTTTTATAACAAAAGCAAAAATGACACTTTTGGGGTAAGATATATTTCCCCCACTCATTCTACATTCATTTCTTCTCACCCTATTTTTAATTTAGAACCATCCACCATAGAATTAATAACAAATAAGCCACAGTAAGGCTTAAATGAGGTTACTGTTTTAACTTTCAAATACAGATATCAAAGCACAGGAATATCAATAATTTTTGTATGTTTGTATGCTTATGCACCCCCCCCCCTTTTTTTTTACAGAAGATACTAATACAACAGATACCTGTGAAGTTCTTATAAAATTATGAGTTTCGAGAATTTATTTTTTATGCATTCAGTTTATAGATTGCCAAATTCGCTCATGACTTTGGTAGCATACCACGCAACAGAGTTGAAAGCAATATAGTATAAAGTGATACAAAAAACATTTTTTGAGAAAAATAGCACTAATTCTATGTGATCATCCATTCCACTCATATCCAAATTCTGGAGGAACAGGCAGGTTTTAGGAAGTCATTTTGAAAAGATCAGGTTAGGGACTATACATATCCTTGGCAGGAATTATGTTCCAGAGGGTACAATATCAAATTAAATGATAAAACTCTTAATGGGTAAAGAGAAAGAGGGAGGGAGGATGGGAAAGAGGGAGAGATGGAAGCAGTAATTTACATATGAATTATATATTTTTCCTCACATTCCCCCAAATCTTTTTCAGATTGTTTTTCAATCCTAACTTGTTTGATTCTCATTCTAAATCAGAATGAGTTTGGATCTTCTCCTGCAAAGATGGCAGGAAATAAATAGCTCTGTGATCTCTTATTCCCTTCTCGCACAATTCTCAATTGTCATAGTTGGGACGCACAAACTCTTTCATCATGAGGAGTCACTGCCTTGGACTGAGGAAGCTTTGCTAATACCTCGGCATGGCATAAGACATTCTTCTTGCCCCAACTTGAGGAAATTGCACTGTTAGCTTTTGGAATATGAAAATTTCAGTCTGGAACTCACTCTGCAGATGGAGCCAATAGATGCTAATGGATAAGCAATTAAGAGTCTTAATTACAAAAAGCTTGTATTAGATCTTGTGCATGCTGCCACCGAGATTGTTGTAGAGTGTTGTAAATCTTAGTGTACCATATCCTGCTTTTGAACATTTAGAAATATCCAGCATGAAGTTAATGTCATGTCTTGAATTGACATTCTGACAGACTGGCTGATTAGTTGAAACTGACCCCTTTGTCAGTTTTCGATGTGATTCCGACTTGGAAAAGAACAAATGCTGGAAACCTGTTTTATTTGTGAAACCTACAGGATGAAGAAACAAGAATTAGCACATACTATAGATAAAGCTCTCTCACACCTATGAAGAAGTGAATCTGCAAAGTCAGTTGTTATTCTGTTTGTCTATGGTGCCATTCCTCTTCAACTCTTTAACTGGGGAATTCCTAATATGTCTCTGCAGACTTTATCCCCAAGTTTTTCTTTAATAATAGGTAGAACTTCTAAGTCTACGTTCTCAGACTGGAAATTAAGCTCCAAATAGTCTCTTCAGACGAGGACAGGATACTTCATATGGAATCCCGTCATCCATCTCTTAACAGCTAAAGGTCTTTTGCAATAAGACTCACTGGTCAGAAGGAGGGTTTTGGTGAGGAGAAAAACTCACTATTAAGATAAAAGAGAACTGAGTTCAGAATGAAAGTGTCAACCTGAGTCCAGGAAAGAATAGTACCCTAAGTCAAATTCTTATGCAATGCCCTCCCTAGGTCTTCTGAAGAAAAGGGGTGGGAAGGGGAAAGCACATTCACACTTGTAAGTTTCTGTTACCACAACTTTATAACAAAAGTAGTATTGATATATATGAATTGGATTCCAAGTCCGATCTATCTTGAAGGACTTACACCCCTAGATGAAGCTGCAAATGCTACCTCTTCCATTATGTAGTTATTCAAAAACAGAGGCGAGGGTCTGGATTGACCTGGAAAGGAGTGACTGAAGTTGCCCAATATATGTATGTTATTTATTATATTCTCAATAGTGAAATGAGGTGCTTCACTACAATTGTATGGCTCTGTTGAATGTTAGCTTCAGGAAAACAATCTGCCCTAACCTGTAATATCTTAAATACCAGAATATGTGCTCCAGAGTGGGCACCTGAAAAGATCCTTTATTCACAGAGGCATGCTGTGAATCTATACTATTATCCAATGTAATGTTCATTTCTCATGATTGAATATCAATTACTGGAGTGTAATAACAGGAAATGGAGAATGTTTTCTTTGCTTGTGAGTTTATTCAATAAATAACCACTAATTACAGATTCTTCCTTTGATTCTACAGGCTTTCTCTTACATTTTTAAAATAACAGTTAATTTCATTTCAAGATCATTTCTTTTCCTTCAACTTGAATAAATAAATTGCACAAATATATTGCAAATCAATTCGCTTTCTTCTTTAAAAAAAATGAATCAGACCGTTTGAAGTTTTGGTGAGACTTCTGACTCATGTTACACTGTGTTAAAATTGCTTTCCAGTCATTTGAGCTGAGTGAAGTGACGTGGTGTCACAGGGCATACAACAGAACTATGGATCATCTCCTTCAGTTTTTGTGGCTCATCTTCAACTGTCAACAGCCTCTGGCATTCGAGATTCACATTGTACATAGTGAATGTACATAGTGAATCATGTGGGGATAATCCATATGGCAAGTGTCCCAGTTGTTTCAAAAGTCCTAACTGCAAGCTGAATTTCTGCTTCTTTGACATTCTCTGAATATTTTCCTCTAACTTCCAGATGTGGAAGAAAGAATCTATCTTCTCTTGGACTTCAACAAAACTATCATCCTGCATCATTCACTAGTAAATTCTTAAACTTTTTTGGAGAATATTGTAAACCCCCTGACACTGGAGTTTCTAACTTGAAGATTGGGTGTCTCAATGTGACCTTAATAACTCCCTTAACACATGGCGGATTCCCTACCTGTAAGTGTGTGTTGGATCGTGTCTATACAGGCTGAGGCAACATCCAGGAATTCCTTAGAAAATTAAAAATGATAGATGACTAACTAGAACTTTGTGCTTTGTTTTCAAATTGAACCTAGTTAGTATTTGACTGGAAGTCTATTTTTAAAAAATATTTTATTAATTTTCCAAAGTTTAAAAACATAAAATAAAATTATATGCATTGTTATCAACATCAAGACATCTTTTACATTTCCTTACATTTTTCAATATATGGTTACTTATTCCATTAGCATTACATCTTACTCTGGTTACAAATCAATATATTTCATCTTACACTTCAATCTTTTCTATAACATATATACTGTACATATTTACGTATTTCCTCATTCTTTTCCTAATTGCCATTTTATTTTCTTTTTATTTCTAAACCACTCAAACCAGGCATCCCAGTTTCTATAATATATTGAATCTTCTTTGTCTTTTAATTTCAATGTTAGCCTGTCCATCTCTATACAGTCTATTATTTTCTTTATAACCATGCCCTCTGATGGTATCCTTTTCTCCTTTCAAAGTTGCACATATGAAATCCTTGCATTATATTTCATATACTAACAGCTGCAAGGATTTCATATGCATTTTTGTGTTATTATACCTAATTAAAAAATAATGGATTAAATTCAGTTTTCTGATTTATAATTTCCTCTAACCATTGTCTGATTGTATTCCAGTATTTCTTCACTTCCATGCATGTCCACCAGATATGGAAATAAGTGCCTTTTTCTTTCCCACATTTCCAACAATTTGGGTTTAAATTAAACATTTTTGCCAATCTAGCGGGGGTGTAGGTGTTTTATACAGGTTTTATACAGGTTTTCCCTGTATGCAGTGGATATGATTAATTTGTAATTTAGTCCTAACATTTTTTTCCCAATTTTCCAAATCTATATTGTGGCCAACATTTTTCACCATATCACCATCGTTTCTTTGACCACTTCCTCTTCCATTTTAAAATTGAAGAAGCAAGCTCCGCTGGAGGAGGAGGAGGAGGAGGAGGAGGAAGAGAGAGACAGAGACAACGATGCAATCTCCCCAGATATGTAGAAATCCTACCCTAGTAGGGTTGACCCAATTTCCTTGCCTATAATAGGCCTGGAATATTGTAAGCTCAACAATAAAAGAAAGTTTAAAAATCATTAGCTAACTTAAAGCTCCAAGCTTGGAATTGTTTCTCTGAACAATTATCTTCATTTACACCAAGCTCTCTACTTATGTTGGCAGGGTGATTTCTAGGAGTTGAGAATCCCAGCACATCTGGAAATATCTAGAAATAAGAAGAAATAAGACTTATAAGAAATATAAGTCAAAACTCAAAGCCCACCATGTTTTTGAGTGGGAGAGATTATTGCTCAGGCCACACACATGGAGGGGATCATATCTTGAATATAATTCAGTATTTTAAATGATCCATCGGATCATCTATGTTTGTAACTCTCTAGAGCTATTTCAGAATTTCAAATTTCCTCTGCTATTTTTTTTAAATGATCTTAGCAAGGTCTTTAGTGAGAAGAGGCTCAGAAATGGAGAACCTAATGGACATTCTCCCCCCAGGTCTCTTTCAGATTTTAAAACTGGGCTTTGAGAAGGTTTGTTTTGAGGGAAAAAGAACACTGTACATTCAGCTTAAAAGAATCTGGTTCTTCTGTTTAAATATCTCCCTTTATTAGAAAACAAAGCACGCCTTAATAAGGATCAGCTTAAGGAACACCCGACATGACAACATGTTTCTATTTACATATTTCACATCTGGGATTACATCTGGTCATACATTACATGTGAGAAGATTAGATCTGACCATGCAATCAAAGCCTCATCACTTCTATTGCATGACAATAGGCCTTTTATCCATCTTGACTTTTTAGGCCACCCTTGTAGAGACCTCACATTTTTTTATTTTAGCAGCCTTTTCAGATTGTTTCTTCACATTCACGATAACAACATCATTTTGGGTTCCTGTTCCTAACAAAGGCCCAGTGAAAAAGCCAAGAAGAAGTGAAGAAACTGCTGAGCCATATAACTAGAGATAGTTGAATAATAGTAGAATATAGTAAAAAAAATAGGAAGATGGCTGTATGTATGTATGTATGTATGTATGGCATTCAGCTTTGTTCGGGTATTTTCCCATGTCATTGTAGTTGTGCTTTTAAAGTTGTAGCAACGTTTCGGCAGAATCTCATCTGCCATCATCAGGCTTCTGTATTGTGTTCATCTGTACAACTTTAAAAGCACAACTACAATGACATGGGAAAATACCCGAACAAAGCTGAATGCCATACATACATACATACATACATACATACATATATATGTATATAATGTATATAGCAAAGGATGCTGGTGATGATTGTTTCGTGTCTTCAGATTTGTACCATTCTATTTATTTGTTCTTAAAGTACAGACAACAGCCTCGTTCTGTGTGAGCTCCCAGCCAAAGTGGCATTTTCAGTAATTACATGCAAATGAAACTCAGCAGAGTAACTCACATTCCTTCACAAACTCATAGTGAAAACAATGCCAAGAACTGAAAGAGAAGGAAGGAAAACCCCAAATTCTTTTTTTTTTCTACTAGAGTTTCCTTTCTACCAGATTCATTAACAACTTCAAAGAAAAGTGGATGATGTGTGCAACATAATATTATTTCCTCTGCCACAACCAGGAAGCAACTAGCTCTGCCAAATGTAGCTTACTGGCATAGACATTCTGGTGTAGAGGTCACCTCAGGACAGAGAAGAAGTATGGACAGATGCCTACTAGGGAGAAAAAGAATAAATATGCAAAACTGGATTATGCCATGACTGTATTTTTCACCACATCAGTATATTATGAAATCATGCAAACCAGAGATAGAACAACATTTCTATTGAGAAAAAAAATGAAGACTTTAAATATCCAGGGTTACCTGAATGACCTAGTCTAAACCAGCCTGACTTCTAGTCTAATCCAGCCTTAAAAAGTGTAAGGAATTCACTCTTGCAATATGAAGGAAAAATCGAGGAAATTATTTAATGTTTGCCAGTGATCAAGGATTTTTTTTTTTGGCGGTGGGGGGAGATTGGACGTTTCAGCATTGTGGATCTTTGGTCTTTTTATGTTGTTATTTTTATTTTTAAAACAGTCTGAAAAGCCAAAAGCAAGGGACAAAAGAATAGTTCATTTACTGTACTAAAAGGGCTCTTCGCATTCATTTCTTACTTTCAGAATTTTTCCCCAGTTACTTCCCAGAGTAACTTGTGGCATCATCATTATCTGAATTTTTCTTTGGTTATTAGTCAAAGTTGAATTATTGGTCCAATATGTAGACATCCATGAAGTTTTCTCGGCATCATATACATAAGCAATTTGCCACTGCCTTATTCTGGTATGTTCCCATATGATGCTCCTTAGATTTCAAGGTACTGTCTTGACCTGAACCACATGCACAAACTCAGGGGGAGTTTTAAAGACTTTATTGAGACACTCCGTTTAGGGTTCTCTGGGTCCTATTCAGAGGTGGTATTCAGCAGGTTCCGACCAGTTCTGGAGAACCGGTAGAGGAAATTTCGAATAGTTCAGAGAAATGGCATATCCCACCTCTAACTGGCCCTGCCTCCATCTATTCTCTGCCTCCTGAGTCCCAGCTGATTGGCTGGGTCTTCTTTTGTTGCCCTGCACAGGAGAACGGAGCTGGAAAGCAGGTTAGTGGGGTGGGGAGGGAATGGCGATTTTGCAGTAACCTTCCCCTGCCATGCCCACCAAGCCATGCCCACCAAGCCACGCCCACAGAACCGGAGGTAAAAAAAAATTGAATTCCACCACTGGTCCTATTTACACTCCAACTGCAAAGTGCCACTGAGTGCAAGTCCGCTTAGCCTAGGCACAGAATTACAAATTCCACAGGCAAAGGCACTAGTTCCTACACACAGAGTCCAAAACCTAGGCATGGTCCAGAATCCAAGTCAAGGTGTAAAGCCAAAGTCCAAAAAGCAGATCCAATAAAGACCAAACCTGACAGGCAATCACACAAAGCACAGGTCTGAAGTCATGAAAAGTAGAGTCATGGATTTGGAGGACACACATGGCAGAGAAAATAGGCCATCATCACGTTGCTCAAGGATGGGATGCTACTGGATTGACCTGGTTCTATAGAACCTGTAGCTACAAAGAGCAGCTGATACCGAACCCGTTCGGTGTTTGGCCCACCCACCTGCCTGGGCTCTAGGCTGTCCTTTATTCTCTGCTTTTCCCTCTTCAGCTGCTTTGCGGAGTACAGCTGAGGTTGAAAAAGCAGGAAATGAGGGTTTTCAAATGCTGCGCACCCGAGGCAGCACTTGTCAGCTGTCCAGGCGACACAGCTGATGATTTCTTGCAAACGCTGCACACACGATTGTCCGCAGTTCAGAGAACCGGCAAATCGTTCCACTGGCCAGCTCCGCCCCTCCCCGCCCACTCACTCCTTACCTGGCATATGAGCCATCCAACTGGCCTGGTTTGGTAAGTTGCTATTTTTCCTTTTTTCCCCATGACCATTAGCTGTCCTTGTATTTCTTGCTTTCTTGCTAATCTAAAAGCAGAGCCGAACCTTTCTTAGGACTGAAGCTTTTCAGTGGAAACTCAGGTAGCCAATTGCAGAAAGATAGATCTCTAAGTTAATCTGTGATTCTGTGAGCAACTCAATCTGCCTGCCTGCTTTGCCTGATTTTGGATAAAAGTTGCTTTTTTGTGAATAAAAAAATCAATATTTACATAAATATTTATAATATTTACATACAAGCCATGCCCACCCATCACATGACCGCAAAGCCATACCCAGTAAGCAAGCCCTGCCCGCTCAGTCACATGACCACCAAGCCACACCCACAAATTAGGCGACATCCTCAGAACCAGTTGTTAAGAAATTTGAATCCCACCCGTGAGGTTGCTCCATAACTTGGACTAAGTAGGCACCTGCTGATGTAACTCATTAGGAGGGGCGAGGATGCCTCCTCACAAGTAGCATCATTGACGTCTGTTGCACCTCATTGCACATGTTCTGACCTAGCTCCCCAAACACGACAAGCCCTCTGAAGTTAAATCAATGATTCCTTTATTAGGAGTGCCAGCAGCAAAAAGTTTATCTCTCACCTCAGGCTAACAAGTCTGTCCAGCAAGAAGATGAATAGTTGTCTGCCACATCTATTAATCTCCCCCACCCCCTGTGTTTTATCCCCAGAGCTACGGTGGGGCTTTGTTAGCAGTGGTGGCTCTTCATTCCCAAGAATCGACCCACAGATTTCCACTACTATCCTCTCCTTTATCTTCTGTGTGCTTGTGTGTCAAGCACTGGATCCAGCTGTTCCTCCTCTTCCTCATCAGCCACCTCCAGACCTGGGAGCTCTTGACTCTCCATCTGAGGGCTAACAGAAGGCCCAGGCTCTGCCTCTGTTTCTCTCTCTGCCAGCTCCATTTCCTCTTCCCCCTCAAAGCTCTCAGGTTGCCTTGATGCTGATCCTGACTCCCACACCTCCTCCTCATCTGATTCGACTGTTGGAGGGTCAATGGCCAACAAGCCACAACAGTGCATCCTGTAATCCAGTGGAGGAGGCCTTCTTCCTCATCCCTGCTGACTGACTGCAGCTATGATCCTTCTCCATTTCATGCTTCTGATTGAGTCTCAGCGCCCTCCAGCTGCAGTTTCATTTCTCCCCTTTGCTCTCCAGTAGGCCTTTGTCCAGTTGTTCCCCTGATGGCCCCTCCAAGATTCCTGGCCTCTCCTTTTCCTCTGACCTGGTCATTCCCTGATCAGAGACCGCAACATTTTCCTGACCCTCCTCTGCACCCCCTCCAAAGTTCTCGTAGTCCATTGTTCCCCATTGTCTAAGCTGGCATCCAGGAAGAGGGACATGGGACATATGTCTTTACTTTTTCAGCAATACCTTTAAGTGCTAGAAGTCCATAGTTAAAATAAGAAAAAAAAATCTTCAGATCTGGTATATCATAGCACATGTTCTCCTTTCTTCAAAGTTTGGGAGCTCAAGATATTTTTTTCCCAGTTTCATCCTATTTTGCAAAACTCCATCTGTTATGGGGGATCTGAAGACAGGTCATTATTCATTAGAATGCTTTTATACTGGTATACAAGATCAGGAAATCTAGTGGGCCCAGTGGTTAAGGCACCAGGCTATCAACCAGGAGACTAGTTTATAGTTCTGCCTGAGGCATGAAATCCAGCTGACTTTGAGTCAGTTATTCTCTCTTCAGCCCAAGCTGCCTCACAGGTGGGAAGATAGGAGAAACAAGTATGCTGATTGCTTTGCTTATTCATAAAAAATAATAAAGGTGGGATAATAAATAAACCTATATTATCAGAGTTTTGAATTCCATATAATATTATTGATCTTCAAACTATAAAGACAGACAGACAGAGAGATGACTAATTATCCATAGAGTTCTACAAAAATAAAGATTTATGATTCTGTATTATACCATTACTGTATTTCTTAATCACTTTCTGGACTAGATAATTGGAAATTTCATTAGTGTTTATATATTTGGATTACAACTAAATGAAAAACAGCCAAGCTAAAATGAATATTTTAAAATTTGTGGAGTCAGTATATTTAAAATTCTTTGTAGAAGCATGATCGAATCTTCCTAAAAGTTTTAACACTGTAACAAAACTATTCTTCTAATGGAGAGGTCAGACTGCCTTCACATCGAAGGGTCCATCTCATTGTTCTCAACAAGCTTTTTTAAAATGCTGAGATGATGCTGAGTAGAAGAGCTTTTGAAGATCATTTAAAGATCATTTCAATAGAAGGCAGGCTGGGAGATCTGTCATATATATCAGAATACTTTGTCACACCAATAAACTGGAGTGGATTAGATAATGTCTGGCTACTTTGAAAGTTTCTAGGTTAGGGCTTGCTGCTGAGCCATATAACTAGAAATAGTTGAATAATAGTAGAATATAGTAAAAAATAAGAAGATGGTGATAGACATATATATGTGAACAGAACTTATTGTTTATTACAATAATTTTCTTCAAGGCCACTACCATTAAAATAGAATGGAATAATATAATAGAGTAGAGTAGAGTAGAGTAGAGTAGAATAGAACAGAACAGAACAGAACAGAACAGAACAGAATAGAATAGAATAGAATAGAATAGAAAAGAATAGAATAGAATAGAATTCTTTATTGGCCAAGTGTGATTGGACACACAAAGAAGTTATCTTCAATGTATAAGCTCTGTGTGTGCATAAAAGCTCTAAGTGATAAATCATGATCATAGTCATCATAAAAATACATTCATCATAAATCATAAGATACAACAGTGATAGTCATAGGATACTAAATAAGCAATCAACAGAAATCATACTAGGAAACTAAATAAAACAATATTAATCGTAAAGATACAAGCAACAAAGTTATAGTCATAAGTAGAAAAGGAGATAGATAATAAGAAAGATGAGAAGAAGAATAGTAATACAGCCTTACTAAATAGCTTGACAGTGTTGTAGGAATTAGTTGTTTAACAGAGCAATGGCATTCAGGGGGAAACTGTCCTGGTGTCTAGTTATTCTGGTGTGCAGTGCTCTATAGCATCGTTTTGAGGGTAGAAGTTGAAACAATTTATGTCCAGGATGTGAGGGGTCTGTAGATATTTTTACAGCCCTCTTTTTGACTCATGCAGGATACAAGTCCTCAACAGAAGGCAGGTTGGTAGAAATTGTTTTTCTGAAGTTCTAATTATCCTCTGAAGTCTGTGTCTGTCTTGTTGGGCTGCCACACAAGCAATTAATGATGTCTTCTTCAGTCATTAAACCACTGGAGTGCCAAAACAATGTAATGCAGATAGACTTTATATTCCTGATGGCTGGATGATGCTATAAAGATTTTGTAAGCCCCCAAAGAAGAAGCAGGGTATGTTATTTCACTGTGCCCTCACAAATATTGCAATTGCCATAGTCATTACACAATATCAGAGGTGGGATTCTATCTGGTCGATCTAGTTCTGAAGAACCAATTGTTATGATTCTGCACAGTTTGGAGAACCGGCAAATCACTCCACTGGCTGGCCCTGCCTCTCCCTGCCCACTCACTCCTTACCTGGCATGCATGCCATCCAACTTGCCTGCCTTTGATAAGTTGCTATTTTTCCTTATTTTCCCCCAGATCATCAGTGTTCTGCTGTGCTGGGAGATTTAGATTAGTTAGAAAGCAGAAAATAGTTGAATTTATTGCTTTCTAGATAATCTATAAGCAGAGCTAAACCTTTCTTAGGACTGAAGCTTCTATTTTTTAGTGCAGACTCTGGCAATAGATTGCAGAATGGTAAATCTCTGACTGAATCTGTGATTCTGTGAGCAACTCAATCTGCCTGCCTGCTTTGCCTGATTTTGGGTAAAAGTTGCTCTTTTAAAAAAAATAAAAATTCAATATTTACATACATGGTGTATTGTGAGTTAATTTTGTGCGTTTGCTTGCTAGCAAATTTTATGACTTTGCTTATATGACAGACTTAGGCAATAGATTGCAGAAAGATATATTTCTGAATGAATCTGATTCCGTGAGCAACTCAATCTGCCTAAATGCTTTGCCTGATTTTGGGTAAAAGTTGCTCTTTTTTAAAATAAAAAATCAGTATTTACATACATGGTATGTTGTGAGTTAATTTTGTAAGTTTGCTTGCAAGCAAATTTTATGAGTTTGCTTGCAAGCAAATTTTATGAGTTTGCTTGCAAGCAAATTTTATATGACAGACTCAGGCAACAGATTGCAGAAAGATAGATCTCTGAGTGAATCTGTGATTCTGTGAGCAACTCAATTTGTCCGCCTGCTTTGCCTGATTTTGGGTAAAAATTGTTCTTTTTTATATAAAAAAATAAATATTTGCATAAATATTTACAATATTTACATACAAGCCATGCCCAGCCAGTCATATGACCACCAAGCCACACCCACAAATTAGGCCATGCCCACAGAACCGGTTGTTAAGAAATTTGAATCCCACCCCTGCACAATATGTAGCCTGAATTTCCTTCCTAACTAATATTTGATGATGGAAGATTGGGTGAGGAAGAAAGAGATAAGGATCAATGTACTTCTCTTCCACTGTAGACCGTGAGTTGGCTTGGACTTAAAATTCTGTTGGAATATGCAAGAAATTATGATCTTCATGCTATAAGTGGCTAGAGTACAGAGACTGCCATAACAAATTCTACTCAAGAGGCACTAATTTTTCTGGAGTCTGATAGGAAGAAACTAAGCCAATTTCTTGGTTGTTTTGCTTGATGCAAAACACTGTGTGGCTTTTAGTTTTGTCATAGCTACATTAGCATTGTCTGTGATAAAGCTTGAAGGATTTCTCCAAGTAGCTGGGGGTTGCCAGGCTGTGCAAGGTTATTTTATTTTAATCTCCCAAGGGCAGTGAGGTGCATTAACAGATGAGAGATAACATGCTTGCCAAGGCAAATTTCTATAATTGTTGTACAGAGATCTTGGCTCTCTTGAGACTAACTCATTGGCAGAAGTGTCAAAGTTCAAAATGAATGTGCTGCAACCAAGAGGCTTGGGGTGATGTATTGGTCATAGTGTTGGGCTACAATTGAGAGACTAAGCAAGTCTAACTTCAACCATGGAAGACGCTGAAGGACCTTGGGTCAATCACAGCAGCTCTGTTCATACAAAATATGTGATTAGGTCAGTTGAAGATCTAGTGCATGTCATTAATATATGTCAGGCTTGGTTAATTTCCATACTCTTTGTTTGCATGTATGTGTATACAGGAATCTTGTGCATTTGGTTTGTTTATGGTTCAACATATTGTGCAAATTGAAAAAGAAAGGATTAATGTAGTAGCCAAGTTAAGCACCTTGCATAAATTCAGTTACTATCTCAATGCAGTCGATCCCGACGGGAAATGGTATATATTTCCATGAGCTTCTGAAGAAAATACAAATCTAATGAATAAATCATAATAACTTCAGCACATGCATGAAAGGTGTGCAGATTGCCATAAACATTACTCTTAAAGTCAAAGGATGTGACTTTTCGTACAGAACAGTAGTAATTCTCCAACTCACAAAAGCTTCTTAGATGTTTACCTCCCAGTGTAAGATATGACAGGATGACAAATGGGGAAAAACCCTCATCTAGAATACCCTCTAGTCTATGGAGATTTTCAATCACCCAGTCCCCAAAGGTACTTTTCAAAAGGCAACTGGGTTTTCTTATTTTTTTCCGTGAATTTTTTTTTGCTTTTCATCCATTTTCTTCAATTCTGACTGAATTGTGGGAAATAGAAGGATTTATATTCTTTGCAGTTATCTGGCTGTTAGCACTTTGAAGGTCGATGATAAACTCTCTGAAACTCATTGAGGGCACCTGGTGGTTTAATTTGTATCAGAGGTGGCATTCAGCAGGTTCTGACCAGTTCTGGAGAACCAGTAGCGGAAATTTTGAGTAGTTCAGAGAACCAGCAAATACCACTTCTGATTTGCCCTGCCCCATCTATTATCTGCCTCCCAAGTCCCAGCTGACTGGCTGGGTCTTCTTTTGTTGCCCTGCACAGGACAATGAAGCTGGAAAGCAGATTAGTGGGGTGGGGAGGGAAAGGGATTTTGTAGTAACCTTCCCCTGGAGTGGGGTGCAATGGAGATTTTACAGTATCTTTTCCCTGCCACTCCCACCAAGCCACGCCCACCAAGCCACAACCACAGAACCGGTAGTAAATGTTTTTGAATCCTACCACTGATTTGTACCTTCAGGCTCACCTAATTAGTTTTCAAGGAAAAAAACTAAGAAAGTCTAGTTGTCTTTTGAAAAGTATTTTTGGGAACTAGGTGATTGAAAATCTCCATAGGCACTCCTCTAGGATAATGTGATCCATAACATTATTAAATATATGAGCATTATTGGCATTAGTGGATATTGGCATTAGGGTTGGGCAAAAAATAAATGTATTTTATGTTGAACAATTTATGTTGAACAATTGAACGTTATTGTCACGTTATGTTTAATTTTGAAGAAAAAGTTAAATAATCATAACCTTTGTAACAGTAATATCCTAAACTTTAATTAATATTAATAGAAAACATCCATTCCTCTGTAATTATTATTATAAGATGTCTAAATAATTAACCATTAAGAATTTAAATATAGTATGTAAGTATTATTGTACTGAAATAATATTTACTCTACTAAAACTGAAAAGATGGAATATAGATAGTTTTCTGGCTATCTTATTATCTGTTTAATAATAAATTAAAGGTTGAGCTAACTCTTTATTAATACTTTATGTGTATATTTCTAATTTCTTCATATGTCACACAATTAATTACTATTATGTACTACTATTACAATGAATTGCTATTCTGTATATTTTTGTTATATTAGCAATGTTATAGTTTTGGTTGTGTCTCTTCATATCTTCTAGTTGTTACTTATTCACTCATGTATATTTTAGATTTTTATCTCTCCCTTATTTTGAAAAAATATGCCTAATGCACAGTTTTTCTCTTATTTTCCCCATAACAACAACCCCGTGAGGTGGGCTGGACTGAGTGATTTGCCCAAAGTCTCCCAGTCAACCTTCATGCCTAAACTGTGATTAACAGATAATCAGAGTTGGAAGGGATCTTGTAGGTCATCTAGTCCAACCCCCCCCCCAAGCAGGAGACCCTACACCATTTCTGACAAATGGCAGTCCAATCTCTTCTTGAAAGTCTCAACTGATGGCGCTCCCACAACTTCTGAGGGCAAGCTGTTCCATTGGTTGATTGTTCTCACTGTCAGAAAGTTTCTCCTTATTTCCAGGTTAAATCTCTCCTTGTTCAGTTTCCATCCATTATTCCTTGTCTGGGCTACAGACGCTTTAGAAAATAGCTTGACCCCTTCCTCCTCTCTGTGGCAGCCCCTCAAATATTGGAAGACTGTTATCATGTTTCCCTGGTCCTTCTCTTTACTAGACTAGCCAAGCCCAGTTCCTGTAATGTTTTAGTCTCCAGTCCCCTTATCATCCTGGTTGCTCTTCCCTGTACTTTTTCTAGAGTCTCAACATCTTTTTTATAATGTGGTGACCAAAACCGAATGCAGTACTCTAGGTGTGGTCTTACTAAGGCTTTATAGAGCGGTATTAGTACTTCCCTTGATCTTGACTGTTAATACAAATTAGGATTGCGTTAGCTTTTTTGGCAGCGGCTGCATATTTAGCTGATTGTCCACTAAGACTCCAAGATCCCTCTCACAGTTACTGCTATTGAGCCTGGTTTCACCCAGTCTATATGTGTACTTTTGGTTTTTCTTGCCTAAATGTAGGACCTTACTTTTCTTTTACTTTTAGAACTCAAAGCCTCTCAGTTTCTAAGCTAGTACCTTAAACATTAAATAAAACTGGCTCCTTGATGTTTATTAATAAAATATAAAAATGTTAACAATAATGTTTTAATTAAAAAAGTATTTTTAAAAAGCTAATCAAAAGTTAACATTTAAAACTTTATAAAATAAAACCAAGCTCATTGACAATCAGCAACCTACCCTTAAAAACCATATTTTTTAACCTAAGGGAGGAATTATCTTGCTTACTTTGCATAAATGGCGAAATCTTGCTTTCACTTTGAAGATAGTCAGCATCATTTCCCAAGGTCAGAGGGGGAAAAAAAAAAGACTTTTCTTGCCTTAAGTCAGCTTTTCTTTAACTGTTCTTTAATTTTATTTTTTCTCTCACTTATAGTCCATTGCAATTCACCCTTCAGAATGAGAGATAAATCAAATGACAGAATTTTGCACAGAATATTTGTGCCCTCCACATAAAATTAGAATAGAATAGAATAACAGAATTGGAAGGGACCTTGGAGGTCTTCTAGTCCAATCTGCTTAGGCAGGAAACCCTACACAACTTCAGACAAATGGTTATCCAATCTCTTCTTAAAAACTTCCAGTGTTGGAGCATGATTATATCTCTGGAAACATGATTATACCTGCTGCATTAAGAAAACAAACCAGGCTTCAAATAGGGTGTGTTACTTTGCAAATATAGTCCCTTGATTAAGAGGAGCAACTATAAGAAATGGAATAATAATAATAATAATAATAATAATAATAATAATAACAACAACAACAACTACTACTACTACTACTATTATTATTATTATTATTATTATTATTATTATTATTATTATTATTCAGACTGACTATAAGCAATGTCATGACACAGTCGCTCAGATGGTCCACTGGAACTTGTGTCACAACTACCATCTGCCTGTAGCAAAGAACTGGTGGGATCATAAGCCTGAAAAAGTGGTCGAAAATGAGCATGCAAAACTACTGTGAGACTTCCGAATACAGACTGACAAAGTTTTGGAACACAACACCCTGAATATCCCGATTGTGGAGAAGATAAAGGTGTGGATCATTGACATTGCCATACCTGGTGATAGCAGAATCGATGAGAAACAACTTGAAAAAGTCACCAAATATCAGGACTTGAGAATCGAACTGCAGAAACGCTGGCATAAACCAGTGCAGGTGGTTCCAGTGGTACTCAGCACACTGGGTGCTGTGCCTAAAGACCTAGGCAAGTACTTAAAAACAATTGGCGTTGACATGATCACCACTGGTCAGCTGTAGAAGGCCACCTTACTGGGATCTGCTCGCATAATCCGCCGATACATCACTCAGTCCTAAATGCTTGGGAAGTGTTGGACTAGTGATTTGTGATATGAAACCCAGCATAGTTATCTCATTTGCTGTGTGCACTGTTGTTTATTGATATCACTGTACCAGGAGATGCAAGAGTCGAAGAAAAAGAACTGGAAAAAACACAAAATATGGTGACCTGGCCATTGAAACTATGCAATTATGGATGAAACATGTATCAGTGATACCGATTGTCATCAGGGCACTTGGCACTATGTCCAAGAATTTTACACAATACATCAAACAGTACACCAGTGGAACTGCAAAAAACGGCGCTACTCAGAACATTGTATATTTTAAGAAAATACTTGGTCAATACCTAGGACGCTGGCAGCAACCTGTATCAACCACCTCTGCCAGTTAATGATATTTGTGACACATTTTTAAATGTTCAGTTAACTGAGTTTCATGTTTAATGAATAAAGTATATAATAATAATAATAATAATAATAATAACAACAACAACAACAACAAGAGATAATAATAAATAAAATAAAATAATAAGTAGTGGATTTATAATATATATATATATATATATATATATATATATATATATATATATATATATATATATATATATATATATATATATTTTACACCAGATTTGTGGAAAAAAGAACTGGAAAAGATAGGAAATATTGCGACTTAGCCAACGAAAGTACATGGTTATGGATGAAACATATAACAGTGATACCCATTGTCATCGGGACACTTGGTACCATATCAAAGAATTTTTGCAAAACAAATCAAAAGCTTCCTGTAATAACACCAGCAGAACTGCAAAAAACTGTGCTTTTTGGAACATCGTACATCTTAAGAAGATACTTGGTTGATGCCATTAGCTAGGATGCCATTAGCCCCAGTCAATGGTATTTGTGATGCATTTTTAAATGTTCAGTTGATTGAGTTTCATGTTTAATGAATAAAAGAGGTAAATAATAAAATATAAAATAAAATAAGTAGTGTATTTTGCATCAAGCCAATAGTTCTGTTAAGGAAGAAAAGTGAGAAAGATACTTTCTGTGACTTTCCACTTATTGTCTCATATCTGTCTGATGTCATGACCCCAAAACATCAGTGTGTCTCTGATAGCACCCTGACTGTGAAATACTTTCAAGAAATATTTATTGTACAAGAAGGGGACTCTTGGCCTAGATTTGCTAAAGTATGATGCTCAGCATTCCTTGCTTTAAGCCATCTTCCCTACAGCTGCTCAAATTGTGATTCAGCATCAGCTGGAAGGTCATGTGCCGTATGTGGCTGGACTCTTGTGATAATATTTCAACACTAAGCAAACATCATACCTAGACAGCCAGCCAGCTATAGACAACATTTTCCAGCCATATAATATTTAGTTAATTGTTTTTTAAATGTCCAATTATTATTTTCTCAAAAGAGAAACAGTGTCTATTATAGGTGTAGACTACATTTCTTTTGTCAGTGAAGGTAACTAGACTTTTATGTTTCAAGTAACAAAACTATTGCTGCCATGACTCCCTGGAGAAATTTTTCTTCCTGCTTAATTGATCAATTATTATTTTCTACTCATATCATAGCCTTGCTATGTCCCAGCTTTGCTTCTTCTTTCTCTTCCTAGTTATACCTCCCTCTCTGTTACTAAATCAAATGAGCCTCTTCCTCCTCCAATGGGGCAGTGGTCATACTTTTCAGTTTTTCAGTTCCTTTATATAAATTTTCCTGTTATAACTCAGCTGTTCTATGTCCATTCACTTCTGCTTCTATACATTGCATTCAGTTTCTTATTCCTTGAAGTAACTTATTGCTTTTCTTCTTACTATACAGATTTTTGGCCTTTTCTTTCAATGCTATGTGGTAAAACATCTGAAAATGAAGAACCAGAGTTTCTTCTGCTCTCTGATGTCTGATTTGGCGAAGGTTATATTTCATCAATTATAACTACAAATGTCAATGAATAAAGTGCAAATGATGGAACAAAATATAACCCATTTCAGTCTACAATGTACAGCATCATCATCCCAGAAGTTAAATATTTGTTATGGCCCTCAAAACTTTGCAATTGAACCAGTGTGGTATAATGGTTAAGGAAATGGATTGGGCCCACAAAGACCCACATGCAATCCATCCTCAGATGTGGAAAATTACAGAGTGATTTGGTGGGTAATCATTATCCCTCAACCCATTTCACCTCATAGTTAAGTCTGATTGGGATAAAACGAAAGAAGATCCCCATATCAGCTTTCTTGAATTTGTGGAGGAGGGGCAAAATAATTTTGAGGAGAAAGATAGCTACCACAAGAAGGAGACTGATGTAGTGACTTGGCTTTCATTCCCAGAACCAAAGGAAATTATCCATTTATTTGGAACAACCTGGAATTAATGTTGTGACAAAGCTATCATTTTTTAAAGGATAAGTATTTATTCCTAGGAAGAAAAAAAAAACGCTGTAGAGAAGAGGAGAGCAACTTTATCAACTTTAGAAGTTTTAAGATCTATGGGCTTCAGCTCCCAGAGTTCCACCAATCAGGATTTTGGCTGGGAGAATTATGGGAGTTGAAGTCCACAACCTTATAATTACCAATGTAAAGAAACTGAATGATTATATTTATTAGCAACCCTTTAGAGTTTCATATGTACAGCAAACTCCATTGCACTTCATTTCTCTGAAATTCTCTTGTCTTTCAAAAGAAATTTCAAAAGTTAAACTCCTTCATATAATATGAATGGAGATACTGAAAAATTGTGTGTGGTTGTATTTCTGCATAGTGTTACCTGGAATCAGAGTAGGGCAGTGGTGGCAAATCCTTTGGGCTTGACAGGTCTCACAAACAGACACATCCACCCCAAATAAAAGAAAATCAATTCTTTACAAATTCATTTATAATTCAACACATGATGTCTTCACTTGAATGCAAAAGCTGATTTCACATGATTGCTGATAGTGCACTCATTTTGCAGACTGCGGTTTTATTTTATTTTATTTTTATTTATTTGATTTGTCAATCGCTTACAAGATACAGGTATAAGAATAAACATAGTTTTGAATACATGAGATAGATACCTATAAGAAAAATTTAAAAAACCATAGGACAGGGACGGTAGTCATGATTGGTGTGCTTATGCATGCCCCCTACAGGCCTCTTAGGAAGGGGGTGAGGTCAATAGGAGACAATCTAAGGTTAAAGTTTTTGGGGTTTGGGGAAGAAACCACAGATTCAGGTAGAGTCAGGGGTGGGATTCAATTTTTTAAACAATCTGTTCAGTGGGCGTGGCTTAGTTGTTAGGTGTGGCTTGGTGATAATGTGACTGGTTGAGTGTGGCCACTCAATATCACTCACATTGAGGCATGTATCTTCTTGCCTGGCCTCTCATGACTGTGGGGATGCTGCAATAGTCATAAGTGTGAAAAATGGTCATAAGTCACTTTTTTCAGTGCCATTGTAACTTTGAATGGTCACTCCACACAAGCAAAGTACCAGCAAAGGAGGGGAAACAAACTCCAGAGACGTTCCTGAGGCAGGAAGTCTAGTCCTGCCGAGAATGTAATAAGGGTTAATGGAGAGGCAGTTTCTGTAAGCAATACCAGAATGTTTCCTTCCTGCCTTCCTTACAGGATTAGGCCAGTAATTTCTTCTAACAACTGGTTCTGCGAACTGCTTAAAATGTTAACAACCGGTTCTAGTGAATAGGTGCGAACATGTAGAATCCCACCCCTGGGTAGACTATTCCAAACATTGACCACTCTGTTGCTGAAGTCGTATTTTCTACAGTCATGTTTAGTGCAGTTAACCTTGAGTTTGTATCTTGAGTTGCAGGTGTCCTCTCTATGCTTGCACCTTGAGCTTTGCTGCACAATCATTTTATGGCATGTCTGGAAGACACAACTGAACAATGTGGCTACCATGTTTCTATCACATTTTGTAAGTTACTCTCTGTTACAAGTCACCAGCAGTCACAATTCTGAAGATGAGGGATCGCATGGTGGTATGATGGTAAGAATAAATTTTCAGCTTTGGGTGGTACAGGATTGCAAATTTCTTGTATTTGTGTTTGTTCAGTTCCATTAGTCAGGCAAGCAGAGAACAAAGTTGTGAGTGAATGTTGGTGAACATTGTCCTGTCACCCAAAACATTGTGGCAAGTCATCTTTGACATGCAAATCATAGGATCACCTTCACTGGTATAGGGTTTTCATCAGTGATGGGATTCAAATTTTTTTACTACTGGTTCTGTGGGTGTGGCTTGGTGGATGTGGCAGGGGAAAGATACTGAAAAATCTCCATTCCCTCCTCACCCCTGGGGGAAGATTACTGCAAAATCCCCATTCCCTCCCCACCCCACTAACCTGCTTTCCAGCTCCATTCTTCTGTGCAGGGCAACAAAAGAAGACCTAGCTGATCAGCTGGGACTTGGGAGGCAGAGAATAGATGGGGGCAAGGTCAGTCAGAGTTGGTATTTGTCGGTTCTCCAAACTACTCATAATTTGTGCTACTGGTTCTCCAGAGCTGGTCAGAACCTGCTGAATACCACCTTTGGTTTTCATGAGATAGCTTTTTTACTACATCATATGATTCTTTGACTTTAGCAGCAGAGTGTAGTAATACAAAGGAGACTGTTCCATGCTTTGTAGCCTGTGATGTTATAAAAATCCAACCTAGTGGTGTCTGTGGATAGAAGTTAAAAACAAAAAAAGCTAAAGTTTACAATCGCATTGTGTTAAACAACTGTTTAACTTAGCAACATAAATTTTGGGCTGCATTATGGTCATAAGTCAAGGACTACCTATCCTATCCTCATGATCACATACTTAACTGGCTGCTTAATTCTCCTCCCCACACACAAAATACATGAAAGGAAGCTCAAAACTATTGTCAACCAAAGAGGATGGAGTGTCCGAAGAACATAATACTGTCTGCTGGTTCAGAAAGGCAGACAGGAAAGGTTACAGGAAATGTTTGATCTAATTTAAAAAATAAAATAAAAATAAGATATATGTTTTAGGCTAAAGACTTATTTTATCCAATCTGTATTTACAGGAGTTTGCTGATTATACAACATAGAGAGTTCTGTGGTCTCCATGGCAACACACGATCTTTCACAAACATGTGGTATATATGACTGACCTTCTTGGAATTCTGTGGCGCTAAAGTTACAGCCCATAAAACTAAAGTATTCATTTCAAGTTGTTTAAATTCATGTGTATTTTTTTGGCATTTTTTTTTTTACAATAAATACATTTAGCCTATTTGTATTTTATTGGGAAGTATATTATTTGCAAAGCTAGATTTTCCAGTTTATTAGGCTGAGCCATGACAGCTTAACCATCAAGCAAGCATTTTATTTTTTATGTGTATGTATTTTCTGAGAATGTGCATGGCATCTGGGTAAGATAGCTGGTGGTTACTGGAAAATGTCACAGCAAACAAGATTTTTCTAACACGTTTAGAACAATGACGATTCACCCATATGAACCATATGCCCAAAATGCCCATATGAACCGAGGCATTAAAAAGAATATGTTTCTTGCACCTGATTATGTTACACATTAACAGAAAGTGTATGTTACAGTATATATAAATATATAGATGATATAAGTATAGATATATAAATATAGTTGATAGATATGGATATGGTATATAGATATAGTATGTTTTATTGTATTGGGGATATTATTATTTATTAAATTTATTTGTTCTCTACCCCCCTCTGTCTCCATCTCCCCATCCTTCCCTCTCCCTCTCTCTCTCCCCCCTGCTCTCTCTCTCTCTCTGCGTCTCCGTCTGTGTGTCTGTGTCTGTCTCTCTCTCTCTCTCTGCCTCTCTTTCTCTCTCTCTCTCTCTCTCTCTCTGCATCTCTGTCTCTCTTTGTGTGTGTGTGTGTCTGTGTCTGTGTCTCTCTCTGTGTACCTCTCTTTGTCTCTGTCTCTGTCTCTGTTTCAATTTCTCTCTCTCTCTCTCTCTCCTGATTACAGGATGAATTGCAAAAAAATATATGACCTTTTGGAAACTTTTTCCACTGGAATGAACTTCCCATTAAAAGAATCAACCAATGGATTGGCTTCTGTCCATTGACCCAATCAATTGTTCACCACCATTTCTTTCAGCTTTATGTCCTAAAATCCTTTGTGGATGGTCAGGAGGTGATCTTAAAACTTCCTATGGCTCATTAGTTGAATTTGGCAAAATTCCTAGGCAATGGCAAGACACTAGAAGAGCCATCAGGCAAGGAATAGTTGCTAAGTTTCCTCTTGATACCTCACAACTTTTTAAGAGATAGGCGCGATCAATGCACCCTCTTCTATAGCTATCATCTCTTGCAGAGTTGCCATAATGTTTTAACTCTAATGTTCTGTGATAAATGTGAATATCATGAATTACTGAAACTTTGTGATGCTTGGGGATGTAAAATAATTGAAACACAGACCTTCCTGGGAATGGATTTGGGAGTTTTCATTCCCAGCGGCTTTATGATGGAATAAAGGTAGTAAACATTAGGAAGAAATTAAATCCAATGGGGCTTGTTTTCTTCATGGAAAAACTACTTTTTTTTACATTTATGGGATAGGCAAGACATTCTTTTCTTTTCACTGCAACAAACCTTCCCAACCTCTCTGCATTAGTTGATTCTCTCTGCAGAACTTCTTGGATATTTGTCCCTATGGCTTGGTCATTCCTGGAAGTGTGAAAGGAAAAACGAGTGCCCAAGGAAGGCAGTGATTATAGCACATTTACATACAGATATTTCATTAGAAATCTGGATATAAATCTTATCCACTCTGTATCTCTCTCAACTGGAAGGGAAAAGTCAGGGAGCAAACAAAATAGATTTTTGAGTAGTCCTGGAGAATTATGTGGTACCTCTCATTATCTCAATCAGCAGTTATAATTACTTTAGTGCATATGCCATCCATTTACTGATTGATGTTGCAATGTATTCATATCAGGTTGGTCATTGATACCACCTGGAGGCTGCAGGAGAAGCCTAGAGCGTGATTCAGTGGGGTTACTCTGCCAGAACACACTTCTCTTCTTTCACCACTGATCAACAGCTCAATTGCTTAAGAACTACAGGCCTTTCAAAATCTTTAGATGCCTGTTGCCTGCAAGGTCTTCACAACTTGAAAATGTTTGTGATCCAAAGGATCTGTGCATTCCATACGAAGCCCTCAGACGCCAAAAGCTTGAAAATTTAAGCTATCTTTAGAAATCCCGGGACATTAAAAAGCTACTGTGTTTTAGAAGAGGTATATTGTATTCCATAGTTTTGCACAATCCAAATAACATTTAAGTATAAGCTTAACATATGAAGTTGTTAATAGGTTTTCCATAATGCCCATATAATTAAGAAAATAAAGCATTAAAAAACCCAAAGTGCTTTTTTTAAGGCTATGAAGAATATCATGTAATTCTGGCTAAGCTTGAAGAAAGGTCTGGCTAAGTTTTTTTTTTTTAATAAAAAATTATGTTAAATATTTTTGAGGATTTTTTTTACTAATATCAAACTCTTATAAAACTTGTTATTCATATATGCATAAGGAAGATGTGGGAAAGACAGCACAAGGACAGACTTGTGAACATGACAATTAAAATAGAGCCATTTTGATCTAGTGATTCAAACAAGCTACAAACTGGGAAATCATGAGTTCTAATCCCACCTTATCAGTGAAATCCAGCTGGGTGACCTTGGACCAGTCACACTCTTTCAGGCCAACCCATCTCACAGGGTTGTTGTTATGGGGAAAGTAGGAAGAGAAGCTGTGTTGGATATTTCTGTTGCCTTGAGTTATTTGAAAAAATAATAAAGACAGGATGCAAATAAGTAAGATAACAAACAAACAAACTGTTAAATACTAAAAGAAACTTGACTCACCTAAC
Source organism: Pseudonaja textilis (assembly GCF_049901715.1). Lineage (NCBI taxonomy): Eukaryota > Metazoa > Chordata > Lepidosauria > Squamata > Elapidae > Pseudonaja > Pseudonaja textilis. The sequence continues at coordinate 13,793,088 of NC_142008.1, forward strand.
GTAGGACCAATCAGCGGTTTAGAGTCAGGTGCGGGAAAAATGAATTCGCACCAGTGGCTGAAGCAGCGAACAGCTCACATATAATGTGGCTGCCATGGCTAGACACCCCTGTGCGTACTGAGCTTAAATAAAAGCTTACTGGCTGCCAAGCATGTCCTGTGTTCTTCTGCACATGATCTAACACTGGCGACAAAGGTGGGATCTGAACAACAAGGGCACTAGCAACCATGTGGCATTGATGGCCATTGTGAACCGACCAACCTACCGAGATGTCTGGATCCAACATCCCTCCAGCCCCTTTCAACCCACCTGGAGAAGATTGGGATTCATACATGGACCGGTTTCACATGTTCCTGGGAGCAAAAAACTTGCTCAACCTCTCAGAACAGAGAAAAAGAGCCATGTTCCTGACCATATTCAAGATGACCAAGGCCCTCTCATCCTTGAATGAGCTGAAGACAATGGCCTGGCCAGACTTGGAATGAATCCTACAGGCACAGTAAGTGCCCCAGGTATCATCCCTGGTATGCCACCATGAATTCTACAGATGGGACCAAAAAGAAGGCGTGACCATCATCGATTTCATTGCAATGCTGAGGGAAATTGCCACTGCCTGCAAATTCCTAAACGTAGTTGAAGCCATGGGGGATTGCCTAATCCTTGGAGTAAGGGACCTAATGCTCCAAAGCTGGTTGCTTCCAAGGCCAAAAATAACATTAAAGGAAGCCCTGAAAGAGGCATCCATGATGAAAGCATCCCAGAAATTGGCAGCAGCAATGAAGAAAATGAATAAGCTAGTCCAACCAAAGGAAGCTACTGCCATGCACTATGAGGATGCAGAGACAGAGCTGGACACAGACGATGAAGAAGTCCACCAACTACAGACAGAATGGAATCCAAGAACCCAAGACAGGAGAAGAAAGAATGCATGGTGCACAGGATGTGAAGGAAACCACCCCAGGGCCAAATGCAGGTTCCATGATGCCATCTGCCATCGATGCGAAGAAAGGGCCACATTGCTAGAGCATGCAGGGCATCACAGCCAACAGGATCCAGACAAAGAAAATCCAGCCCATCTCAAAGCCAAACAAGCAGGAATCCAGAAGCTGGCATGGGAGAGGCAGTGAAGACCCTGAGACTGATAGAGGGGAAACCCACCAAACAATCACTGTTGGTTACTCAAGCACTTGCAAAGCAAGGAAAATAGTGGCAACAGTCCACATAGAAGGAAGACCCTGCAAAATGGAGATTGATTCAGGATCATATCTCTCCATGGTCTCCTGGACAACAATCAAGCAACTAATTCCTGGAACCCCAAGAGAAGCACTCAAACCACAAAAGCTGACCCTCAAGGACTATCGAGGGAACAGAATTCCAGTGCTAGGAATAGGGGTTTTCAACACCACATTCAAAAGCTTCAAGGGGAAATTACCCCTCACCAAAGTAGACTGGCCTAGCCTATTGGGACTGGAGTGGTTCTAGCCATTGGACTAGCGGTGACTGGCATTCACCAAATTGAGGACAAGCCCTGGGAAGATGACCTCATGGATGAATTTGCAGATGATTTTGATGGCAATTTGGGTAAGTGTACCAGGTCCCCCATATCATTTAACTTAGATCCCCAGGTTGCCCCCGTCCAGATAAAGCTCAGGAGGGTCTCATTTGCTCTATGGCCCAAGATAGATGAGCAACTGTATAAGCTTGTTGCCCAAGGCATCTTAGAGCCAATGCACCATGCCAGATGTGAGACCCCCATAGTGACCCCCATGAAGTCAGATGGGTTAGTGCATCTCTGTGGGGACTATAAATTCACTCTGAATAAGGCTTTACAACACAGTATATACCCCGTGCCTGTGCTACAACACCTATTACACTCCCTGGACTGAGGAAAAATATTCACAAAACTAGTTCTGGTTCAAGCATATCAGAAACTTCCGGTTGATGACACTATAGCCGAAGCCCAGATGATAGTCATTCATAGGGGGACATTCAAATGTAGGAGGCTACAATTTGGGGGTCAGCATGGCACCAGGACTGTTCCAGAGTCTGATGGAAATAGGTGTAGTTCCCTATTTTGACAATGTCCTAATATCATCTAGCAACAAGGAACAATTACAACAGACTAAGAACTGTATTAAGCAGATTTCAGGAAGTGGGGTTGAAAGTGAAAAAGGACAAGTGCCAGTTGGCAGTGGAAAATGGAATTTTGGGGGTACCTGGTAGATAGCTCTGGAATCCACCCCACCAAGGGAAAGATAAAAGCAATCAGAGAAGTCCCAACCTCTAAGAATAAAACAGAATTACAAACATTCCTGGGGTTACTGAATTTCTACAATATTTGCTTGCTGCAGAAAGAGACCATTGTGGAACCCCTACATCAGCTCTTTTATAAGAAAATGGCATGGACATGGGGGCAAAAAGAAGAAAATGGACTCAGACAAATAAAAAAATCTGTTAACATCAAACCATGTACTTGTCCAAAATAGTGAAACTTTACCATTGAGGTTAACCTGTGATGCATCACTGTTTGGAATTGGGGCAATACTCAGCCATTGTATGCCAAATGGGTGGAAAGCCCCCATAGCAAAGACACAATATAAGGCAAAAAGAAACTATAGCCATCTAGATAAAGAAGTGATGGCTGCAGTTGTTGGAATTGAAAGATTCCATGAATATGCCTACGGGCGAGAATTCAAACTCATAACTGACCACAAGCCACTTTTTGGACTAATAGCGGGAACTGACCCACACTGCAAGTATTATCACCCAGAATGACATGCTGGATGGAATTCCTCTCTGCATATAACTACAAACTGATCTACAGACCTGGCAAGGAGATCTACCATGCAGATGCCCTCAGCAGATGCCCGATGCCAGAACTTGTGGAGGATCCAGCACCAGAGAAAACTACATTGCTGATAGAGACTCTCTCAAGCATACCAGTCATGACCACGGAGATCGCAAGAGCTACAGCAAAAGATAAGACATTGGTGCATATTTTGAACTGGGTCTGGAAGGGTTGGCTGGAAGACAAACTAGATGGAGAACTTAAACCATTCAAGATGAGACAGCTTGAACTTTCAGGGCTGAAAGGCTGTCTACAGTGGGGAGATAGGGTAGTCATACCCAGAACATTACAAAAGGGCATTTTAACCACACTACACAAGGGACACCCAGGGGTGGTCAAATTGAAAGCATTGGCCAGGAGTTATGTATGGTGGCCAGGGATGGACAGGGAAATTGAGACATGGGTTGCAACATGGACACCCCGCCAGGAATCATGGCCAACACCACATGCAGCACCAACACATGAGTGGGGAAGCCCAAAGACACCTTGGTGATGCAAACATATGGACTTTACAAAACCCTGCCAGGGACATACATTTTTAATCACAGTAGACGCATACTCAAAGTGGTTGGAGGTTGACATAATGAAACCAATCGTGACTGAGGCAGTCATAAGAGTGCTCAGATGACTATTCACCACCCATAGACTGCCAGATATATTGGTCTCAGACAATGGGCTACAATTTACTGTGAACCAATTTGAAATATTCTTAGCAACACAAGGGATCAGACATGCACTATCCATGCCGGGACACTCCAGCACTAATGGTCAAATCAAGCGGATGACTAAGGAAACATTAGCAAGAATGGGCCTGGGGACATCCAAGAAAAATAGACAAAATGCTAGGAATCCAACACATCATACCAAGCTCAACCACACACCGGAGCCCAGCAGAACTATTAATGGGGAGGAAGTTAAGAAACCATTAATACAGATTACACCCCTATTATAACACTGAGACCCTAGTAGACTTGAGCAGCAAGTGCAGGCCATTCCAAGTGGGAGACAAAAAAACTATAGTTTACTGTTTAGTTTAGCTTACTTTATTGTCATTGCACCTTGTACAATGGAATCAAACACCACCTTCAGTGCACATCATGACCATGAGCATGAAAATAAACACAAACACACATCCTTCATATATATAGTGAGAACCCCCTATGTGTGCCCACACAAATAACACAAATCATGAGTCCGCTATCATACCGGATCGAGACCAAAGATGGCAGGGACTAGAAGCGACTCATAGACCAACTCTGAGGCCGAATAGTTAGCAAAAAACACATAATACAGGCAGAGACCTTGGAGCTAGAGGGGAGGAATCAACCAAAAAGAAACCAGGCCCTACACAATAACCTACCACACATAGAACAACTAGACTCAAACCAGTTTAGAGTGGAAAATCACTTACTTGAATTATGGCAGGCATGTACAATATAGAGAATAACTCAGAGAGACCACCAGAAGGCAAGGCAGGTAATATCCAAAAAGATAATGAAAAGAAATGGCAGCGCCACGGGAAGGATTCTAGAGAATTCCACAAGTACCAGCAGGAGAGTCAGAGATTCCAGGACAGATCCAAAGACTTGACTGAGTTGTGCAGGTCAGGTCGCACTCACAAGTGACCTGCCTACTTACAGGATTATGTTGCCTGGGTGGATTCTGATTGGGTAATGCTATTCCAGAAGGGAGGTGTGTTAAATATTAAAAGAAACCCAGTGAACCTGACGTAGGGCCAATCAACGGTTTGGAGCCAGGTGCAGGAAAAATAAATTCGTGTCAGTGGCTGAAGCTGCGGATAGCTCCCATGTAAAGCTGCTGCCATGGCTAGACAGCCCACTGCGTACTGAGCTAAATAAAAGCTTATGACTGCCAAGCATGTCCTGTGTTCTTCCACCCATGATTTAACACAAACAAAATATTTCTCAGGCTTGGCAAATTTAAGATCTATGGACTTCAACTTCTAGACTTCTACTTCCAGAATTACCCACCCAGCTTGTTGGCTGACAAATTCTGGGACTTGAACTCCACACATCCTAAAGTTGCCAAGTTTGAAAAACACTGATTTAAGGGGGTCCTGAATGCCATTTGGATCTATCCAGAAATATGTGGACATGCGAACTGATCTATTTTCCTCCCTAGGTCTGGATTTTAAAACCCAGCAGCAATCATACAGTTGCCTTTTTGGAATCACTTTTGAAATTCAAGGGAATCATGAAGAACATAAAATGATTGAGGTTGTTCCTCTACATATTGTATACTTTAGAGTGGGTGGAGACTATACTGATGACAACAGCCATGGAAATGTGTTACAGTAAATAAAGCCCAAATAATCTTGGGCACTTTTGCATATTTAGAATATGCATAACAGAGCTGATAATCTGCTGGATGTCTGGACTTTGGACAAAAGCTGCATTCCATAGGCACCAAAAGGTTTAATTAGGTCAGCCACTGTCATCAGAAAGTGAATGTGTGGTTTTTTCCCCTGCTTAGATAATCAGAGGTGAATGGGCATTTCACCAGTCAGCATCCCACTGAGTTGACAAGGGTGGCCAAGTTTCTGTACTTTGTAACTCTGCATATTTGTTGGGTGACTCATTTGGTTCTCAATGACCAATTTGCATGAAAAAAGAGAGTGAAAGTGAGAGAGAGAGAGAATAAGAGAGACTGTACACGAGCAAATAACAGACGGTAAGACAAAACAACATTCACTTGTATCATTTCTGGACAGCAATGGCTTCCAGGAAAGCAAAACCTTCTCATGCATTAACACCTGTTGCTATGCCAACAATTTACCAAAGCTTTATTTGAGGCCTTGTATAGATACTGTCTCCCAAAATATTCACATCACTAAGTGAATATACTGAGAAATGGCAAATTGTTGGAGGTTTAAAATGGAGGGTATTTCCTTGTCTGCTAACATATGAGAAGCAAAATAGATAATTGTGTTTATAACCTGTATATATATAGAATAGATAAGAAAGTGATATGAATATATCTTATTGATAAATAAATACATAAGGACACTTCATCAGCCTCATGAATGGTTCCTCGGAGTTCGAAGGACAGATTCATTAGATTAATTTATTGGACTCATTTGTTCCATGGCACACTTCCAAATGCTAATGCTTACCATTAAGCACCTAGGCCTCTGTCACTGGTCCTATCATTCTCCTCAAAAAGATGGTAAACTGAACTTTTTTCATCCAGGCCTTTACATTTGGTGAGAAATCTCACATTTCTGGGCATGGTTTTTTAAAATAACCTGATATTCACTACTATGAAGATTCTCAGTCATTAAGGTCATGGTTGTCTTTTTCCAAAGGCAATTTGGATCTTGTTTTTTTACCTTGAAGACATTATGCTTCTCATTAAAGAAGCTTCTTCAGTTCAGAACTTCATTTGGTAGTCAATCCTTGATTGATTCCCCTTCTTGATTGACAAGAAATTAGAAATGGCTTACCTGTTTTGACGTGAGTTCCTTCGAACATTTACTGAAAAGTTGTTGGATACAAATTTATTTATCAAAATATTATGGATGTCCATTTCATCAAAAGTGGAAATGAGTCTACAAAAGTTTACAAATCTCAGTGGAAAATTATTTTGCTGGTTTTTTTTTTCTGATAACACTAACCGACAAGCTTTGTTCAAGGTGTGTGTATGGTGTGTGTATGTGTGTGTGTGTGTGTGTTTAATTTTGATGGCATAGTTGTGGCCACCATCTTGTTTCTTTTTAGCCTCCATCTTAGACAATTCTAGGTTTGCCTCATCCATACATGAGTATGATCTCACAATGCATGTAGAAAAGGACAGGATTTGTGTTGCTATGCCATAATGTTGCTTTTATTGTTTTGCTAGTGCTCCCCTTCATCAGAAGCTATTTGTTCTCTCCATTAGGAACTGTTTTATTTAGTATTTATTTGATTTGTCAATTGCTTACAAGATGCAGGTATAAGAATAAATATAGTTTTGAATACATGAGATAGATACTTATAAGAAAAAGAAAAAACAATAGGACAGGGATGGTAGGAATGATTGCACGCCCACTACAGGCCTCTTAGGAAGGAGGTAAGGTCAATAGTAGACAGTCTAAGATTAAAGTTTTTGGGGTTTGGGGAAGAAACCACAGAGTCAGGTGGTGTATTCCAAACATTGACCACTCTGTTGCTGAAGTCGTATTTTCTGCAGTCAGGTTTGGTGCGGTTAACCTTGAGTTTGTATCTATTGTGTGCTCTTGTACTGTTATGATTGAAGCTGAAGTATTCATTTGCAGGTAGGACATTGCAGTGTATGATTTTATATACTATATTTAGATTGGACTGGAGGCGGCGTAGTTCTAGGTTTTCTAGGTCTAGAGTTTCAAATCTGGTGGCATAAAGTATTCTGCAACGAGTAGAGGAGTGGAGAACTCTTCTTGTGAAATATTTCTGGACTTTTTCAATTGTGTTAATATCAGATACATGATATGGGTTCCAGACTGATGAGCAGTATTCAAGTATAGGTCTAGCAAATGTTTTGTATGCTCTAGTTATTAGTTTGATATTACCAGAGAAGAAGTTACGTAGGATTAGATTAACAACTCTTAATGCCTTTTTGACTATGTAGTTACAGTAGGCTCTAGCAGTTAGATCATTTGAGATGAGTACTTCAAGGTCCTTGACGAAGTTTGGATCCTCAACAAGGTCTTGACTATTCAGCCTATATTTTATTTTCTGATTTTTTTCTGCCAATATGTAAGACAGAGCATTTATTTGTTGAGATTTGAAGTTGCCATTTGCTTGACCATTCTGATACATAGTCAAGGTCTTTTTGAAGGGTAGCAGTATTGTCTGTGGTGTTGAATAGCTTTACATCATCAACAAAAAGAACACAGTTGCTCTTAATATGATCACAGAGGTCGTTTATGTAGAGTATGAAGAGAATTGGTCCTAAAACACTGCCTTGGGGGACAGCACTGCTGACAGGTACAGAATTTGATAGGATGCTCCCAATTTTGACCATTTGTTGTCTGTTTGACAGGAATGCTTCTATCCAGTTATGTAGGTGTCCAGAGATACCGTAAGATTTTAGTTTTAGGAGTAGTTTGCCGTGTACCACTGAATCAAAGGTTTTACAGAAGTCTATGTAGATTGCGTCTATTGCTTTGCCCTGATTTCTGCAGTGCATGGCTTCATCTGACATAAAACCTAAAGTCCAGAAAGGGAAAAGTCCACACAACTTCTGTTTGGGATGAATGAGAAGTTATCCTGGTTCCCTTTTTGATCAAGCAGTCTCCCTCCATCCCATCAACAAAACATAAACAGGTTGAGGTTTAAAAAAATGAAAGTGAAACTGTTAAGTCAGAGGCCTCTATAAGTAGCTTTCAAAAGAATAAGTGCAATTAAAAATAAGAGATATTACTTATAAATTATTAGGGGGAGGTCAACTGAATTGAGAAGAGGAATGATTTAGAGATTTATATCAGAATGATAGTGATGTGTGAAGAAAAGCAACAAAACTGTGTGCTATAAATAGCAATAGCACTTAGACTTATATACCTCTTCACAGTGCTTTATAGCCCTCTCCTAAGCAGTTTACAGAGTCAGCATATTGTCCCCAAGAAACTGGGTCCTCCTTTGGAAGGATGGAAAGCTGAATCAACCTTCAGCCACTCAGAATCAAACTTCTGGAGTGAGCAATGAGTTAGACAGTACTGCATTCTACCTACTGTGCTACCATGCCTCTGTTAAATTATATTAGTGTCCAAGGGAAAATGATGAAAATGTAATCATAAATGCTGTGAGAATTTTGAATAATAATAAGGCTATAGGTACAGATGAATTGACTAGGTAAATATTAAACTATGCATGTAATTTCTTTTTGGAATAACTATGCTATCTCTGTGACTGACAAATGGAAGAATGTTGTCACTGCTTCAAACGAAAGTTTTGAACATTGATTGCAAACTGTTCAGGTTTCCTGGGAAATGTATTTGGTTGGCTTCTGACCAAAAAGGTACAAGAAATGGCAATGAAAACTTTTGATAAGTTAATTGTAAATTTATGCTGGACAAGGGATAAATATTAAACTATGGTTGTAGTTTAATATTTAATATAGTACAATTTAATATAGTACAGACAATTGTACAGTTAAATAGTAAAGACTATATTTCTGTTTTTAGCATTTCATTCAAATGCACAAAGATGAAGAACTAAAGTTTATTCCAGGTTTATTGATTTAGAGAAAATTATACAGATTTGAACTGTGAAAGTTGTACAGAAATGCTGTCTTAAAAGTTGATCACTGGATCAAGAAAATCATGCCTGGAAATCAATAGTCTACTTAGAGCAGGGATGTCAAACTCAATTCCATTGAAGGAGAGCTTGGATATATCAGAAAAAAAAGAAATAAAAATGGAATGTTCAGAAATGGTTTCACCAGTTTTTAGCTTTATAAGCAGATGTGTCTCTGGGATCAATGAAATATACTGCTCAAAAAAATAAAGGGAACACAAAAATAAGACATCCTAGATCTGAATGAATGAAATATTCTTATTAAATACTTTGTTCATTACATAGTTGAATGTGCTGACAACAAAATCACACAAAAATTATCAATGGGAATCAAATTTAGCAACCCATGGAAGTCTGGATGTGGAGGTACACTCAAAATTAATGTGGAAAAAAATACTATAGGCTGATTCAACTTTGATGTAATGTCCTTAAAACAAGTCAAAATGAGGCTCAGTAGTGTGTGTGGCCTCCATGTGCCTGTATGATCTCCCTACAATGCCTGGGCATGCTCCTGATGAGGTGGTGGATGGTCTCTTGAGGGATCTCCTCCCACACCTGGACTAAAGCATCCCCTAACTCCTGGACAGTCTGTGGTGCAATGTGGCATTGGTGGATGGAGCGAGACATGATGTCCCAGATGTGCTCAATTGGATTCAGGTCTGGGGAATGGGCAGGCCAGTCCATAGCATCAATGTCTTCATCTTGCAGGAACTGCTGACATACTCCAGCCATATGAGGTCTAGCATTGCCATGCATTAGGAGGAACCCAGGGCCAACCGTACCAGCATATGGTCTCACAAGGGGTCTGAGGATCTCATCTTGGTACCTAATAGCAGTCAGGCTACCTCTGGTGAGCACATAGAGGGCTGTACGGCCCCCTAAAGATATGCCACCCCACACCATTGCTGACCCACTGCCAAACCGGTCATGCTGGAGGATATTGCAGGCAGCAGAACGTTCTCCACGGCATCTCCAGACCCTGTCATATCTGTCACATGTGCTCAGTGTGAACCTGCTTTCATCTGTGAAGAGCACAGGGTGCCAGTGGCAAATTTGCCAATCTTGGTGTTCTCTGGAAAATGCCAAACATCCTGCACGGGGTTGGGCTTTAAGCCCAACCCCCATCTGTGGACGTTGGGCCTTCATACCACCCTCATGGAGTCTGTTTCTGACCGTTTGAGCAGCCACATGCACATTTGTGGCCCACTGGAGGTCGTTTTGCAGGGCTCTGGCAGTGCTCCTCCTGTCCCTCCTTGCACAAAGGCAGAGGTAGCGGTGCTGATGCTGGGTTGTTGCCGTCCTAGGGCCTCCTCCATGTCTCCTGATGTACTGGCCTGTCTTCTGGTAGCACCCCCATGCTCTGGACACTACGCTGACAGATACAGCAAACCTTCTTGCCACAGCTCGCATTGATGTGCCATCCTGGATGAGCTGCACTCCCTGAGCCACTTGTGTGGGTTGTAGACTCCGTCTCATGCTACCACTAGAGTGAAAGCACCGCCAGCATTCAAAAGTGACCAAACCATCAGCCAGAAAGCATAGGAACTGAGAAGTGGTCTGTGGTCACCACCTGCAGAACCACTCCTTTATTGGGGATGTCCTGCTAACTGCCTATGTTTTCTACCTGTTGTCTATTCCATTTGCACAACAGCATGTGAAATTGATTGTCAATTGATTGTGACCTAAGTGGACAGTTTGATTTCACAGAAGTGTGATCGACTTGGAGTTACATTGTGTTGTTTAAGTGTTCCCTTTATTTTTTTGAGCAGTTTATAACAGAGCTATTTCTGACCTTTTTCATAGGTACTGAAACCAAATACTTTGGGTAGGGCTGAAATTTGATACCAAGTCTACTAGAAATCCAAAATATTAGTTCAAAATACCAGTTCAAAATATTTCCCATATTATATATCAGGATTGACTGGGAAGGAAGGAAGAAAGGGAGGGAGGGAGGGAGGAAGGGAGGGAGAGAAAGCTATGGTTAATCACTTCTGAATTCGTGCCAGATGGTTTTCCTCCATAAATACAACTATTTAGATTAGAGTTTGAAATTGTGAAATAAATTGTGCTAAAGGAAAGGGGAGAGAAGCCATTGAATTATCTTGTATCTTGTATTTTCCCAGTCAAAATCAATCCCCATATTCTTTCTTTTTCCCAGAAAAAAACAATAGCATTATTTATCATTCATATTAATGCTTAGATCAAGGAACCAAAAAACAGCTTTGCTGGAATGGTTGATTTTAACCTGTAGAACACAAAGATATTCCTCTCTATTACTGCTTGTTAATTATTATTTTTTTCTCTGCTGCTGTTGTATCCCCTGTGGCTACTATTAACACTCAAAACACCCAGACATATACATGCAGGCAGATAATCTTGTTCATAATCTTATGAATCATCTTTTGTGGGTCTCTAGACAAGCATTTTTAAAGCATATGCTGCAGAAAATGAAAATTTGTATTCATTATGAAAAGATGCACCAAATATAAACAGTGAATTAAAATCCATCTCAGGATTGCTTTTCATCTTATTGATGGCATTCTTATAGAGACATTCCCTTGAGATGTGGAAATAACACCCAAACACGGAAAAGAGAATGAAATAGAAATCTTTCTCCACAACATAATTTTGAAGTGAGCCTCATCTTCAACTCACATATCTTTATATTGTTATTGTTCCTGCCAAAGATAATTTTTCCAGTAATTAAAAACATAACATTATATGGCCTTACTTTTTTAGATTACTTGCAGATTTGTTTTCTTTTTCTTAATTTTCTTTTTCAGTTTTGGGATATTATGCTGAAATTGCTCGAAGCTCAGAAGTTGTAAGATCAGAGCTTCTACACTTTTTTTTTTTTTTTTAAATCAATGTCAATATTATTTAGAAGTTGAACCACTTTGGTTTAGGCATCAGGCTATAAACTGGGAACTGTGAGTTATAGTACCTCCTCAGCAATGAAACCAGCTGGGTAATCTGGCCAGTCCCTTTTTCTCAGCCCTAGGAAGGAGGCAATGGAAAGCTACTTCTGAAAAACCTTGCCAACAAAACTGTAGGGATTTATCCAGGCAGTCTCCAAGAATTGTACACAATGGGAAATCTAGCAAGTTATACTTTCTCTGAAATTTTATGCTTTCAAAGGTCCTGTTTTGGTTTTACCTTCATAAAACCCTACTAATGTAATATAGGATATAAAGGTATGTAATATGTTTTATAATATCATAGCACTTGTCCATGTGCTTAACTTAAACAACATTATTTAAAAACATTGGTTTTAAATGCCAAGAATATTGTGCAACAAAAAAAGGAACCTGATAATTTTCCTAAGACTATGTCCATCCATGTGAATAGTGAAATGTTTGTTCAGGCAGTATAGTGTCCAATGAGGGGTAAGGATTCTTTCACATGATCTCAGATGCTTCTAGAAAATATAAAAATGGAATAGAGCAATGGTGGTATTCAGCCAGTTCACACCAGATCGGGCGAAACGGTAGCAAGAATTTGGCATGGGTCACTGAACCAGTAGTAAGTCCTGGCTGGTCACTCCCCTGACCTGGTCGCCCTCCCACCTGATGCTCACTGACCCTACCTGCCTGTTGTTCACCTAAGGTATTTCTTTCCTTTTTTCCCCTCCTGACAATCAGCTGTACATAGATCAGCTGTGCCGGGATTCCCCTTGCTTGAGGCCCAGGAAGGCAAAAATGGCTCAGTCCCCCTCTCCATTTTTGCCTTCCTGAGCTTCAGAGCAGCCTTAGGGGAACAAAAATGCCAGGAAGCTCCCAAAATGGAGAATGGCGGGGTGCTGCATGCCCCTCCCATCCTCTGTTTTGTTTCTTCCTGAGCCTCAGAGGAGCCTTAGGGGAGAAAAAACGCCCCCCTAGAGGCTCCTTTGAGGTCCAGAAGATCCAAAAAATGGTGGGTGGCCACCCAGTCACATGGCCACACCCACCAAGCCACACCCACAGAACCGGTAGTAATATTTTTTGAATCCCACCACTGGGGTAGAGGATGTTTGATGATGGTACCAATGTTATAATATATACTCTAGTCAGATTTTCATATCAGGTACAGTGCTGAGACAGTCCCCTCCTTCCACATTTCTGAGCAGATTCAAAAGTTTTGAGAAATATATAAAACAAATTTGTAACAACCGTTCAATAACAGAATCACATGTTAAGAAAAATGCACTGCGGTCACATTGTCTTTGCACAAAACATATATAAGATACCATTTCTATCCATATATTCATTCTATCAAATGCACGTTGTTTGAGACCATTGTTAGATTTCTTTCAAGATAAGGGGAAAATTAACTTTTGACATTAGGATTTCAGGATTAAATCTGATCTAATTAGAGAAAGGTTGAGGTTAGTTTTAAAACTAGAGTTTTAAAAATATATGGTTCAATAGTATGCAGCAGGTTCTGACCAGTTCTGGAGAACCAGTAGTGGAAATTTTGTGTAGTTCAGCAAACCGGCAAATACCACCTCTGACTGCCCCTGCCCCCATCTATTCTCTGCCTCCTGAATCCCAGATGGTTGGCTGGGTCTTCTTTTGTTGCCCTGCACAGGAGAACAGAGCTGGAAAGCAGGTTAGTAGAGTGGGAAGGGAATGGGATTTTGTAGTAATCTTCCCCTGCCAAGCCCACCAAGCCATGCCCACCAAGCCACGCCCACAGAACTGGTAGTAAAAAAAATTGAATCCCACCACTGATATGGTTATTCATATCTGATCATTTATTATTAGGCAAAGCTTTTTTTAAGTGCGGAATGGGTGAGAGTGAAAGGACACAGGGCACCCTGATCATTCAATCAACCAGAAATAGAAGATACACGAAAGGCAAGTGAGAAAAGAATTGTTGTACTTGGTGTAACAAATTACTATGATTATCCTGACATCAAAGGTTGATCCCACCTGGAAGGACATATTGCCACTGTTGAGAGATGTCCTTGATGGTCAAAAGCTCCTTGTTAAAGACATTCTCATTTTGCTCAGTGGGAAGTAGCCATCAAGGGGAAAAATGCTCAAGGAATGAGCTGCTGTCAAACTCTGGAATAGACGAGCAAATGTATAGAATTCAAGAGCTTAGAGCATATAGAATTCAGGGGCATCATTCTGAATCACAAAATATTACGTAAGATATGAAAGATATGTGGAAAAGAAAAAAAATTATTAGATTTTTGAATCCCAATTAAAGGGAATCACTTGCTTGGTAAGGTGGTATAGGACTTACTCCTTTTACTGTGAACTTTAAATGGCTCCCATCTAAGCAAGAGACAACTTAGTACTATTGACCAGGTTTGATAAGAATACAACATTCTGAGAGAAACTGGCTGCTCAAAAAATGTGAAATAAAAGCAAGCAAACAAACAGTGCTAGAAGGCAGTGGGATTTGTTCTCTCTTTATATAGAAGTGGCTTGTCCTCTCAGTATTGATGGGAGTCTTTGTGTGTTTATTTGTTTATACATGCACATATAGACACATCTATATATCAAGTATAAGTATATATGTATAGTGTGTATGTGTATGTGGTATATACACATTGCATATATCTATATATACACATACAATATATATCCATATAGCTATATACTGTATATCTAGCTATCTAATAATCTTCTATCTATCTATCTATCTATCTATCTATCTATCTATCTATCTATCTATCTATCTATCTATCTATCTATCTATCTACTGTATCTATCTATCTACTGTATCTATGTATTATCATCTGTCTGTCTGTTTGTCTGTCAATAGAGAGCAAGAAAGAGAGAAAGAGAGGGAGACATATGTATGAGTGTGTAAGTGTGTTCATTAGTGTCCCAAGTGTACACAGCATTGAGTTCTCTTTCCAATTTTGTTGTTATTCTATTATTTCATTCATAGCTTGCCCTGAGCCATCTTCATCTGAGAAAAATATCTTGCAATCTTTGCTATCATCAAAGCATTAATTTGTGGTTGAGAATAAACAAACACTGTCATTTAAGGTGAACAAATTGGAAGGATTAATTCATTATGGTTTGTAAAATAAAATCATGCTACTTAAGCAAATTGCAACACCTACCATTCAAGATTCAGTCCTGTCCAAAAATAGCTGGGTTGCAATGTATTCAACAGTTGCCAATTTGTTTCAGAACACCCTTCCAAGAATTGATGATTGTTGCACAAACTTTAAATGAATGGCTTAATTTTAGGATGCTGGGAGAAATTCTCCTTTAAAAAAAAAAAGCCTCCTTAAGATCTATTGAAAAAAACATCTTGTTAATACTCTACCCTGAAGCTCAACTGATTAGTGTTTTGACTGTAAAGGCTTTGTGGACCATACCCACATTTTGAAATAACATACCTGGTCAGATCTTCTCCCCCTCCCAACCACTCAGATTGTTCGTGTTCTGTCAGGTTTTCTTTTTAATTGGATAGATGATGTAGTGTTTGTCCATGTGTTCTTATTTTTAAAAAATAATGCAGCTTTATTTGAATTTGTAAATTGAGCTGTCTTTTAAAAAGTTTATTACAGTGTAAAATACAAATAGAAATCCAGCTGATGAGGAAATAGGGAAAAGTAAAGAAGAAAAGAAGAATGCAAGCTAAAAAGGAAAGGACAAAAATCAGTAATTTCCAATCTTCTTTGGCACAGCAGAATACCAAATATAGTTACAACTTCAGTTTTTTGCCTTACATATTTATGAGTACTAGCTATTTCTATTACGGCAAAATTAATCATGAAAACCTAAAATCAAAGTTTAATTTTTAATGCTTTTTGCATGAAATCCAAAAGCAGTTTCCAAGTGGAAACAAACGTTTTCTTTTAATTAAAGCAGTTGGTTTTGCTGTCTCTGTAACTTCATTACTTTTTCCATTCTTCTATTGTGGGATTAACATATTTTCCCATACTTGCTCCTATAGGATTCTTGCCAGAGTCAACATATATAATAACAAAGTTTCATTTTTTTCCGAGCTCTTTATTCAAGATACCTAAAAGAAAATCTTCTGGTTTTAGTTTTATATTTGAGAATATAAACGGATTTAAGAATCCTTTGAACTTGAAGGAAAAAAAGTCAGTGGAATGACTTACTTCCAGCGGTCATGAATACTCCAACACTGGAAGTTTTTAAAGAAGAGATTGGATAACAATTTGTCTGAAATGGTATAGGGTTTCCTGCCTAAACAGGGGGTTGAACTAGAAGAACTCCAGAGTACCTTCCAACTCTGTTAAAGTATTGTATTATTTGTTAAATGTGGCCCTGTAAATTAATCTCTTTTAAGTGAGATGCTTAAATGCCTAGGGAGAACATAATTCCGAAAATAAGTATGTCATTACATAAGTGATTTGAAAATGGCATGTTTTAATGGTTTCATTCTATAGACTCTTTGATAAAAATGAACAAAGTCTTGATACCTAACTATCAAAGATTGTGGTTCTCATGTTTAAGAGGAAACACAACATAATTTACCATTGTCTTCTATTAAAACAGATTTGCAAGATCTGTCAAATCTTGAAGAGGAATATTCAACAGCTTTGCTATTACCTGTATATCTCTGGTCAAAAATTTATGAATACAGAGGCAAAAATCAAAACACGTGACATGGTTTTTTTTAAAAAAAGGCATGTGTTTTTAAAAGTTTCATACAAAAACAGTTACTTTTTCTTTTTTTAGAAAAGCTGGCATTGAAGAAATTTACACTTAATAAGTCTTCATTAATTACAGATTCACTGTTAATTGTGCTTTCCATTCAAAGGCCAAAAGTAATGCCCAATTTAGAACTTGGATTATTATGTAACAGATGAAGTTTGGGAAATCTGTTATTTTTAACCTGACTGAAATGTATTCCTACTTGGAATACCAGAAATGAGGTATGGGGGAAATCAGTGCAGGGTTCATAAAGTGCAAATTATTTGTTATTCTGGATATTCCAGCCCAGAAATGGAACAAAAATAATTAAATTCATGATTTGAAGGGTACTTTGATAGAAATCATGAAAAAAAAATCATTTTTTCAGTGCTTTGTAACTTAAAACGGTCACTAAATAAACCTCTGTAAGTCAAGAACTACCTGTACTCACAAAATTATTAAATTGTACATGGGTTTAGAAAAGACTTGGCATCTTTCATCCCTTTTGCCAAATGGAAAACCAATAGGTATGTCATGCCCTTGTACTTGTTGGACTCTGGGGGAGAGGAGGAACGCCAACAGGGAGTGGAGGTGTGACTGTAGAGGTTGTAGAGGAGGCTGGTGAAAAGCAGAGGCCAGCTGGGCAGTCAGAGGAAGAACCAGGCCCATCCCCTCTTCATCCTAAGACATGCAGTGAGGAACAGAGAAGGAAACAACTTGGCTTATAAAAGAGGAAACGGCCATGATCCTCCTCATTGATTGCAGCTGGGCAGAATAATATATAAGAGAGATGGTTAAAACATAGCATTGCCAGAAGCAAAGCTGTTTTATTTTGGGCTGAAGTTATCTTGGTTGGCGTCCTTCCAACAGACTGTGCCTAGTTATCTCCTTGAAGTTGGTAACTACTTATCCTGGTCCATTGTGGAAATTACTTCATTGTAGTTTGTTTTGGTTTTTTATTTCACCTCTGTCTGCTCATTAAGTTTGGATTGTATTACTTACTTTTCAAGACTATTTTTGCATAAGTTTTATCTCCAACTGAGAATTATTGAACAGTGGGGCCAAGGCATTAAAGGACACTTATTTACGTTTTGGATTTTGTTACATTTGTGTTACACTCCGGGTCATCACAGGGAGATTTCTTTACGTTTGAAAGGCATGCTATAGAAAGCAAGTTCATTAGGAAAATATCTTTTTGCTGAAAATCTGTGACACTTTTAGAGAACAACCTTTTACATTCAAAATATTAACATCATTTTCAGAGAGAATCTTAGGCCAGGAGACAAAATTAAATTAGAATTAAATTCTTTATCAGTTTTGGCTTTGGTGAAGATGTTTCACAATGACTGCTGGAGAGTTAATTAGATGTACCCTATATCTTCCTGGACGATATTTCCTAGGTTTTCAAAAGATGTTTTATCATGTTTCCCAAACACAGAGCGAATGACATATACCTAAGAATATTTTTGACACCTACTGATCTTCCTTCTTTCTTTCCTTCCTTCTTTCCTTCCCCCCTCTCCCTTCCTCCCAATAAACTATCTTGGGAAGAAAAATATAATATTCCAATCTGTATCCAACCTCACAAAATTTGCTATATAAAACATTTCCGCACCTTAGGGGACAGGAAATTGCCTTATATCAGATCACACCTATTAAGGTCCATCTGTTTATTTATTCAATCCAGCTTTGCACAAAAATGTGCTCAAGGGAACTGGTGACAATAAAATGAATGCAAAGTTAACCATTGTCATAAATATATGTCACCAGATAAATCCAGAGCAGATAACAACACATCAATAAAATAAACCCATAAAAATAAAGGGCAGTTGAAATGAGAACAAAGAGAAAAACATAACATAGTAACAAATGAAGAGAATCAGCTAATCAGGTCAAAAAATCTATCTTAATCCAAAGCTATTTATTTATTGGTATAAAGTTGTAAGAATATTTTCGGTCCTTTTGGAGAGGAGCCATTAACATCTGTTTTATTTATGGAAAAGATTGATAAGTTAATAATGGTTGGATTAGTTTACATAGGAAATGGTATTTACTAGGAACTATAAAAAAAATTACAAGGAACTATGAGTTATGGTACACATAAGTGTAGATTGTCTCTAGGCTTATATTTTTGATAGAGTACAGTCTTTGCATCCATGCTATGTACGCATTCATGCCTCAACAGTACTGTGAAAAAGCTGTTGTAGCCCACAATCAAACACATGATATCGATAGCTTACATTTGCTAAGTACATATCTCTTAAATAACTGCTGGATAGATCAGCTGATTTGAAAAGCAAGCATTCTGCAAGCACAAAGTGTGTTGGGTGGCATGTGATCATACATTTCCTTGTTTAGCAAGGAAAGGAAACAATATCATTTGGCTGTAACAAATATTTCTTTTAGCATTTAGCAGTGGATTTTATATCAGGAACAGTATTGTGGGGGAAAAAAAAGCTAACAATGTACTGAAATTTTAGCTTCCAAATCATTGATGCTTTTATTTTTTAAAAAATAAAAAATAAACAGTTAGAAACCTTTATTCAAAATCTGCAGCAGGGATTTAAAGATTTTGGAGTTTAAAAGGAAGGCTAATTAGTTTCAAATCTTGCAATTAGCACCACTGTGAAAACGCAGCCATGTGGGAGCTGAGCAAACAACATTAATATTAACACTACAATAAAAATAACATCTGAACTAGTCAGAGTTTAGATCAATGGCACTTGGAATTGATAAATAATGAATTGCTACAGGAAATGATTTGTGAGAGAGAGAAAAAAGAATCCACAAAGGATACAAAAAAGAAAGCTCAAATCTAATCCTGAAGTATGAGCAGAAAGACCCCCACTGTTTGAACAGATTGGGGCTGAGATATTATGTGCTAACAGATTAGCTTCAGTTAATTTTTTTCTTGTCCAGCTTCTGATCTTTAGATTCTTTTCTGACACTTAACCCTGCTATCTGTTGATAGCCTGATCTTGCTTGGTGGCCGACCCTGAAAATGATTTCTGAAACAATTTTGCTGTCTTTGATTAATTATTGCCACTATGGAATACCATAAATACAATTGTAAGATGGTACCTTTCATCTGTTGCCCACAAAAAATATATATTTACAAATAGGATATGGTTACAGATAACCCTTGACTTACAACTGATTGCTTAGTAACCATTTGAAGTTATGGCAACCTGGTTTCAAAGTTCTGCTGGCATTCCCCATCCTCACAGCATATCAGATGCTCACCAATCAGCCTGCATTTCTGGATGTTGTAGCATCCTGCAGGAATATGAGTTCATTTTTGGAACATTTTTGCCAAAACTGGGCATTTACTTCTAGTTTCTGGCAAAACCGACTGCATAGTAAATAATGTATTCATTTAACAACCAAAATGGTTAACGACTGCCTCAAAAAAGGTCATAAAATTGGGTCAGTCACATGGGTAACCTGTTTTACAACTATCATGACTTGCAACAATAATGGGCAGGTTCCTAAATCAAGGACCACCTGTATCTTCCTAATTCTGATTAACTGCCAAGGAAGTAAATCGCACAGCATTTTCTTCCTTTCTGCAAAACTTCTCTTCATAAGGCAACTCTGCAGGAACATATTTCTTATCATTTACAGAATAACAGAGTTGGAAGGGACTTTGAAAGTCTTCCCGTGCACAAGCAGGAAATCTTATGCCATTCCAGTGGCTGTCCAGTGTCTTCTTAAAAGCCTCCAGTTATGGAGCCCATACAGCTTATGAAGGCAAGCTATTCCACTGGTTAATTGTTCTCACTGTTAGGGAATTTCTCCTTAGTTTTAGGCTGAATCTCTCCTTGATTAGTTCCCATCCATTGCTTCTTGTCTTGCATTGTGGTGATTTGGAGAATAGATTGACCCCCTGAGATGTTGTAACACTGCTATCATGTCACATCTAGTTCTTCTTTTCATTAAACAAGACATATCAAATTCCAGCAATGGTTCTTTATATGTTTTAACCTCCAATTTCCTAATCATCTTTGTTGCTCTTCTCTGTACTCTTTCTAGAGCATCATCATCCTTTTTATAATATCATCAAATAATAATAATAATAATAATAATAATAATAATAATAATAATAATAATAATACATTATTGTTGTTGTTGTTGTTGTTGTTGTTATTTTTACTTCCCATCTCACTATGGGGCTTCTCAGGGTGCCTTACAACAGTAAATTATTTTTAAAATGTAAAATCATTAGTAAAACACAAAACAATAAATATAAATAAAGAAAGTACAACAATATGAATTAGAATATGGGTGGGGAGGCAGCAGGATGCATAGGGAGAGGTGAGGTCTACTATTAATCTAATAGCCACCTCCTGTGTGTTGCTCCCTGTTAAGTTTGGGTAATGAGAGGCTGAACCAGAGCATGAGTGCAACAAATACTTTATTATAACAATAAAGGACTGACCGTGCTTGCCAAGCCTGGAACTGGCTCGCAGCGATCAGCAACTGGTTGGACCCCGCAGCCTGCTTTTATAGCTGGCTGCTGGGGAGAACCAACCAATGAACGAGGGGGAAAACCGCCCCCGCAACGTGAACGGACCTGAGTGGGAACTCCTAGAGTTCCAGGGACATAACACCCCTTCCCCCCAGATGCGAACACGCATAGTCTTTGAGGTAGGCAGGAGGTTTATGCTGGCGCCCAGAATGGCGCAGCTCAGGTGGGTTGTCTGTCAGTTCAGAGTCTGTAGGGGAAGGCAGAATCGGTAGGGAGTCACTAACGCACCCCTCGGTTCGGGTTGGCTCGGGACTCGTAGGGCTGGTCACTGGGGACGTGCTCCCATTGACTGGTTCGGACTGGTCAGCCATCTGGATGTCGCTGTCCGTGTTCGTGTTCCCTGGATCGGCTGCTGGTGTAAGCAGGTCACCGGGATTGGTGCTGATGTGGGGTTGATGCTGAGGCCTCGCCCCGGTTTGTAATTCTGAGTCACTGCTGACGAGGGTGCTGTGACGCCTTCGCAGCTGGTCCAGGTGCCTTCTCCATATTCGGCCGTCCTCCAGTCTGACTTGATATGACCTGGGTCCAGTGATGGCCACGATCTCACCCGGGATCCACAGAGGGTCTCCAGCGAAGTTCCTCGCGAATACGGGTTCCTGTAAGATAAAATGTCTAACCCCCGATGTGGAAGCGAGGGGAGAGTCAGGGCAGTAATGTGGGTGAAGTCTGTCCAATACAGTCCTCAGGCACCTGCCCATCAGGAGCTCAGCTGGGGACTTATTAGTGACTGAGCACGGAGTTGAGTGCTGGCTCATCAGGAAACGCGAGAGTTTGTGGTGCCAGTCATCCTTGCTGAACCTAGCTAGGGCTTCTTTAGTGGTCCTAATGGCTCTTTCAGCCAATCCGTTACTGGCAGGATGAAATGGGGCCGTGAAGATGTGGCGGATGCCCAGGTTGGCAGCGAAACGGCTGAACTCGGCTGATGCGAACTGTGGGCCATTGTCGGAAACAATGGAGTCAGGCAGCCCGTGTGTTACAAACAGGCGAGTTAATACCTTGGTAATCGCTAGTGTGGTGGTCGTGGATAGTTGTGCCACGTCAATCCATTTAGAGTAGGAGTCCACGACCACTAGGAACATTTTCCGTGCAATGGGCGGCTAGGTCGATGTGAATTCTGGACCACGGAGCGCTGGCGCTTTCCCACTTAGTAGGGGTGGCAATAGGAGGAGCTGGACGGGATTCCTGGCAGGGATTGCAGGAGCTTACCCATCTGATGATGTCCTCGTCGAGGCCCGGCCACCATACATAGCTGCGTGCTAATGCCTTGATTCTGACGATGCCAGGGTGCCCCTCGTGCAACGCCTCCAGAACTCGGGTACGCAGTGAGGTCGGGATGACCACTCGAGTGCCCCACAGCAGACAGCCCTGCAAACTGGATAATTCCTGCAGTCGGGTCTTGAAAGGTGTAAATTTGTTTTCAACATCACCGCCCGGCCACCCCCCTCCTCACCCAGTCCAGTACCTGGGCGATCGTTGTGTCAGTCTTGGATTTGGCCGCAATGTCAAGGGCAGTGATGGGGAGGTCCAATTGGGTGACCTCAAAGATAGCGTGGACCGGAGCAGGGTCTTCAGCTGGAGCCGGCAAGGGCAGCGGCTGAGAGCGTCTGCGTGGGACAATGTTTTACCTGGGCGGTGTATGAGTCTATACGAGTATGCCGCTAGGAAAAGGGTCCATCTCGTCATTCTAGGAGAAAGGACTTGAGGGGTCTGTTTGTCCCCAGCTAGTAGACCCAGGAGAGGCTTATGATCCGTGACCAGCTCGAAAAAGTGGCCAAAGAGAAATTCGTGAAATTTCTTCACTGCTGCAACAGCTGCTAGAGCTTCCTTATCGATCTGGCTATAATTGCGCTCTGTTGCAGAGAGCGTCCTGGAGAAAAAGCGATGGGAGCCTCGGAGCCATTGGGGAGCCTATGGCTTAATACTGCCCCAATTCCAAAAGGGGATGCGTCTGCTGCTAGCACTAATGGAAGGTTGGGGTCGAACTGAATAAGGACCGCCTCTGACGTGAGTAGTGATTTGACGGCGCGAAAAGCGGAGTCTTCTTTGTGACCCCAGTGCCAAGGTGATTTTTTATCCAACAGTCTGTGCAGGGGTTCTGCCACTGATGCTTTATGGGGCAGGAAGGACGCGTAAAAGTTCAATAGCCCCAAGAAGGCCTGCAGTTCAGTTTTGGAGGTTGGAGTGGGTGCCTCGTGAATTGCCTTAACCTTGGACTCCAGGGGTGAATGCCTGAGGCGTCAATTTTATAACCCAGAAAGTCCACCTGTCTAGTGGCAATGGCACATTTTTCTTTTTTAATTTGAGGCCATGCTGTCTGAACCTCTCTAACACTGCTCGAACTCTCTGGAAGAGTTGGGGTCTGTCCCTGGCCAAGACTAAGATGTCGTCAAGTAGGGTACTACACCAGGGAGGCCCTGCAAAATCCGCTCCATGAGGGATTGAAAAATGCCTGGGGCAACACTTACGCCAAATTGGAGACGCTTGCACCGGAAAGCACCCCTGTGGGTGACAATGGTCTGGAGTTCCGCTGTTTGGCTGTCAACAGGGAACTGTTGATACGCTTGAGACATGTCCAATTTGGCAAAAATGCTGCCAGGTTCAAAAGTGTGTAATAAATGCTGAATGACGGGCACTGGGTAAGCGCTAACTTGTAAAAACTTATTAATTGTGGTCTTGTAGTCCGAGCAAATTCTCAGGCTACCGTCTTTTTTGAGGGTGTGACAATGGCGTCTCCCATTTGGCGAAATCTGTTGGCTCAATGACCCCTTGTTTTAATAATTTATCCAATTCTGCATCTAGTTTTGGCCGAATAGCGAATGGGACTCTACGCGGTTTTAGCCTGATTGGGACTGCCTGGGGGTCGACTGAGAATGAGATAGGGGTACCGTTATAACACCCCAGCTCATCGCTGAATACATCTGAGTAATCAGCGAATAAGGAGTCAGTGTCAGAGGTTGAGACAGCATGGACTCCTGTTAGCCCTAGGCCGAGATGGGGAAACCAATCGAGCCCCAAGAGTGTGGGGAGATTGCCGTTAACTACCACTAGAGGTAGGTGACCTTTGAAAGCTCTAAAATTGACAAGGAACTTGCCTCTGCCAATTACAGGAATGACCTTCCCCTGGTAGTCCTTCAGGCTAAACTGGCACTTCTGGAGCCGGCTTGTTGATAGACTGGGCTGTAGCCTCTTGAGGGTGCTCCACAAGATAATTGAGAGCGCTGACCCTGTGTCAACCTCCATGCGACACGGTTTACCTTCTAACAAAACGAGAGAGATTTTACTAATGGTATGGCAAGTGTGCTTGGCATGGTGGTGAGTGCGACAGTTCAATACTTGCCTCTGAGGTCCAGAATGTGAGAAGGAAGGGTGCCTTTGTGCCGAGTTTTGAGAGGCTTGACAGACTCTCGCGATGTGCCCCCTTTGTGGCAGATGTTGCTGGTGGCTCCTTTGAATTTGCAGGCGGCCCTCGGATGAGATCCACCACAGGATAGGCACAGGGTGATGTGCTTGGGTGGACTGATGCTTTCTTGCTTGGCTCCTACCTGCGGATGCTGGCGTTGGTGAGGCGGTGGATGTCGGTTTCATCACTAGGGGCTTCCTCTACTACCACCTCCTCGGAGTGGACTGGAACTGTCGTTAGCTTGGAAGTTGGACCATGGATTTCGGTGGCTGAGTGTGCTGCCAGTTCTGCTGCCAGGGCCTCCTCGACGGCTTGTGCGAGGTTGAGGTCCTTCTTAGCGAGTAGGCACCTTTGGAGGTGGAGATCCTTGACCCCACAGACTAGTTGATCGAGGAGCATGTCCTCCAGGTAGGTTCCAAACCCACAATGGAGTGCTGCGGTCCTGAGGGCGGCCATGTACTGGTTGATGGTCTCTTTGTCTGATTGCTTCCTCATACGGAAGGTGAATCGCCTGGCAATCTGTGAAGGTCTGGGAGAATAGTGGTTAGTAAGGATTTCTAACAGTTCAGACCATGGAACGTTTTTTAACTCACGTGGAGCCACGAGTGCTGTGGCAGTGTCAAAGACGATGGCTCCACAGTAGATTAGGAAATATGATTTTTCCGGTGCTCCCTGCATCAGCCAGCCCAATTGCGTCGATGTAATGGTTAAAGCGGTTCTTGTATGACTCCCACTTCTCCTCATCCGGTTTGAATGCTGGGAAGACTGGATTGGAATTCATAGTGAGGAAATTGGTTATACAATCTGTGGAAAAATCTCTCTGGGGCAGCAGCAGAAGGTTTCTAGTGCCTGTGGCAGGCAAGTGATTTCAGCTCTGGAGAGGCTTTTTCACAATCCTCTCTCTCTCTCTGGGCTAAACACGAGGTTAGGCTGCCGGCCGTTGGCAGCGTTTTGAAATTCGCGCCTGCGTGGGCGTCAGTGACTTGACTTACAGCACCGCGCTGTACTTTTTAGGTTTGAAATTCAAATGACAGCCATTTGAATTTCGCGCCTAAAGAAACGAGCGGCTGCGGCTCGCAGCGCTTCACTTTTCCTGTAGCTAGGCTAACAAGCGGCTACAGACGCTTCTCACTTTCGTTGCTGGCTGACCGCTTTCTCTGGCTGTGGATCAGCGTCGCTTCGTTGCTTGCTGACCGCTTTCTCTGGCGGCGGATCAGCGTCGCTCTCGTGCTTGCTGACCGCTCTCTCTGGCTGTGGATCAGCGTTGCTCTTATCGCCGGCCGATCATTCTCTCTGGCTGCGGATCGGTGGCTAGTGATTCAGCGGTTGCATTGTGCTTCTGGTAGCCATCCCATCCTCGTCGCCAGTGTTAAGTTTGGGTAATGAGAGGCTGAACCAGAGCATGAGTGCAACAAATACTTTATTATAACAATAAAGGACTGACCGTGCTTGCCAAGCCTGGAACTGGCTCGCAGCGATCAGCAACTGGTTGGACCCCGCAGCCTGCTTTTATAGCTGGCTGCTGGGGAGAACCAACCAATGAGCGAGGGGGAAAACCGCCCCCGCAATGTGAATGGACCTGAGTGGGAACTCCTAGAGTTCCAGGGACATAACACTCCCCCATTGGTACCACAGCCCAAACAGGAGAGTTTGGTCTTGAAACTCTTGCAGGACAGGAGGGTAGGGGCAGACATCACCCAGGAAGGCAGGACGTTCTAGAGGGAACATAGGAGTCTCCATATGTGTGTAGATAACCTTTAATGCAACTGCATCAGCCTTTGAAAGATTGAATTTACTTCAGTGCTTTAACAAAGAAGGCTCTGTTCATATTGATGCTATATATGGACCATTAGCATCTGAAACATCCCTTGCCAATGCTTCATGTGACTCTGGGTGTTTACAGTTAGATAAACCAGAAGTAGAGACATTTGAAAGATCAAAGTGAATCAGGGTGATGAAAGTATTGCAATGACATAGGACAAGTCCTGGTGTTTGTTTGTTTTTGCACATGCTGTGACATCCCACACATACAGTATAAAAAGTGGCAGAGCTGGTGGCACGATTCCATGGTTGCAATTCTGACAAAAACCACAAGAACTTGTGGACTCTTCTGATCTTAAACCACCAAACAAAATGGAGGTTTTGGATTTTATTTATAGCATTCATGGGATACAATTATTTTTAATAAACAACCTGGAGGTATCTCAGACCTTCTGATATTCTGATGCTAAGGTGAAAAAGATTGCTTTTGACACTGTGACACATGAGGCCACAATGTGATCTTCAGTCTGTTGTGGAGAAATAATAATGGGGGACATCTGTTGTACATAATCCCTGCTTCTAAGAAAAAGAGAGAGATCAGTTAAAGTCATTGGACTTTGTAACGCAAGTTGTCATGCTTCAAAAGAGGACGTAGACTTGTCACAGATGTGGAAAGCATTCCCAACTGTCTCTGCCAGCACATGCACCTAGAACTCTTTCACAAATAATCCCTTGCAATCCAAAGTACAAGATTTGCACAAGTCTCCTTGATAGGCCTTACTGTTGATCTTCTGAATCCACTCCAAGGATTGGTGATTAAGGACACTATATTACAATAGCTCTATTCTTTCTTCAGTAAAGAGTTATAGTTGGTGGTCATGGAAGAATGAAAACTGAAGAAGCTGAATTTATTTCAGTTTGGTTGGCAAGAAGAGATCAGCTCTTTCCCTTCATGTTATTTATCATTTCTGCGAAAGCAGCTGGAAATACTTTTCAATTAGTTTGGTAAAAGAATCATCAGAATATTAATAATGCTCAATTATACATCCTGGTTCCACACTATATTAGAGACACCATAGAAGTCCTTTTTCATGGTATGGAGTTTTGGAAGGACTGGATGGGACAAAACAAGGTTAAATTGAATCTCCGTAAGAAGGAGATGTTACATATAGCAATAGTAGGAGGTGTATATATATATATATATATATATATATTTGTTTTCTGAGGTTCTCGCGGGTATTTATATGTGGATCTTTGGTTGTTGGGTTTTCTCCAGCGTAAGATTCGAGTATCTAGGCAACGCGTTTCGATGAAGTCTCATTCATCATCTTCAGGCTTCTGTCTCCGGCTCTGTGCTTTTCAGAAAAGCACAGAGCCGGAGACAGAAGCCTGAAGATGATGAATGAGACTTCATCGAAACGTTGCCTAGATACTTCGAATCTTACGCGAGAAAACCCAACAACCAAAGATCCATATATATATATATATATATATATATATATGTATGTATGTATGTATGTATGTATGTATGTATGTAAGATAAAAAGCAATTATGAAGGTTCATAAGCTTTCGGAGACTTAATAAATAAGAACCAATTCCAAAACCTTCCTTCTTTTCTCCAAAGTTTCCATCTTACTCATCTATATTTGATAACCAGGTTATTCTTTCTGGTGATGACCCTAACTAACTTACTATTTTTTCCCTTACCAATAGCAATCTTTTTAATGAAGTGTAAGAAGGAAGGAAGTTATAGGGGAGAAAAAGTAAGGAATTTAAAATATGTCCATGAGAAAACTTAAGAAGCGAAATAACAAAAAAATAAAAACATGACACTCAAGAGCTTCAAATTACCTACGAGTCATTTTCTTGAACATGTTGTTAATAAGCAATCTTGTCTTAGAAACTGTAATGAAACCACAGAGTATTTTAAGTGGAAATAGGAGATAGGAAGCTATTAGCCAAATGCATTAGAAGCTTCTTCAGCATCTTAAAAAAAAAAGATGTAATTTGATATCCCTGGATTTTAGTTCAAATTCAGGCTGATGTCCATTTACATGGATAATCTGATAATCCAAATCAGATTTTTTTAAAAAATCCCAGTTGTTTATCGAACATTTTCTTTCCTTCTTTGCAAACATTGATCACCCAATGACATTTTCTTCTTGAGTAGCTTGGAAGCATAAAAATGTAAAATATTAATCTGTGTACTATTAAATATAAGAAACAGCTGGTTCATTCTCTTCTCTTCTAGTTTGGTGTTCTTGTTCATTGCTTCTTATTATATTGTTTTCCTTCTGTCTCGTATCTTGTGAGTTGCCCACAGTCATTTGGAATCAGGCAGCAACAAATCAAATGAAGCAAATAAATAATGAAAAAGCAGAGAATAATAGAACATGCTTCATAGCATAAATAAAAATACATCTATTCCCAGTTGAGCTTGACTATTTTTGATAGCAGTTTAGGGTAACCTGACCTAAATAATCAACTACATTTAAAGAAATCAATTTTACTCTTCCACGAATGTGTTCAATAATTTGGGGAGGTGTGGTGCTAAAAATGTACTCTCCAATGACCGGATCTTCCCTATCCCTTCCTTGTGTCATGATCATGATTGGTGGGCACTGCAAACATCCAAGGATGAAGTCAGTGTGGTTCCAGATAATGCAAGCCTCTCCCTTTAAGATAAGCAACATGATATCACAAACACAGGGGTAGGAGCGATGGAATAATGGAATGTATGTATTACCTTGGGAGATGAATGACAGAGTTGCTGTCTAGGAAACAATCAGGCAAGAGAAGGAAGACCTCACAGTTGTAAAACAGTTATGGAAAGAAACTTAAGAAGTACTCTGGCAGGTCTGTCCCAGCCTTGAGCTTTAGGAAAGAATGACCCTCAATTCCATTTGTAGCAAAAAGTTAAGTTTTATTACAGCCAAGTGGTTATAGCATAAGAAAAGCCAGATCTGAATATTCCCATGTAAACCAGTGTTTTTCCCATCTTCCAGGCCTTTGTAAATATATTCAAACTAGGTGTTTTAGTAACAGTCCTAAATTTTGGCGCCTCTTTGGTGGCCATTTGTATTCAATTCTCTTGGTTGTGTCCTTGGATCTTCCAGCTTCTGTTCCGGACTGGCACCTCTATTTCCTGTTATTTCCCCTCCCTATGTCCCCTTACTCCTTCTTCCCCCCTTTTTATGCCAGCGTGCCATCAAAACAAAGCAGAGCTGAAGCAATGCAATGGCAGATATGACAGGCTCACCCTAACTGGAAAAGACCATTGAAAGTTTGGTAAGAAGTCTGTATCTTCAGACTTGTAAAATTGATGTCAGCCATCCTAGACAGACCAGATAGGAAGCACAACTAGATGAGCTAAATCTATGTTATCCCCAAGGCTACAATAACAGATTTCTGCAGATCTTGATGTACAAACTACTCACTATCACTTGAATAGGCCAGATAGATTAGGGAAAATCCTTCCTATGTTTCTTTATTATGACCACTAAAAAAACTGTGAGTGCCTCCATTTCTTGTCTGATCCTATCCTTGGCTGAATTTCTTTTGCTCCTCCCCAAGGTCATACGCATGTTCCATTACAGATGGCGAAATGCTGCTGGTATATTTTAGACAAACGGAGCAGAAGCTCCTTTTGGTGAATGGTTTCCCACCACCTAATGATATCTGGGAAAGGAGAAGGTAGCAAGGTCAAACGATTTACCTAATCATATTGCTTAACATGCCTTTTAAATATGCAATCAGGTTGCCATCACTTGGTGGAAAGACAAAGCAGAGAAGGCAGACATTTCTGGGATGGGTTTCAAATAGATGAAGAATAGGGATCAGAAATTGGAATAGCAAATGTTGGCAGACAGATTTTGCTGACTCGGATTTGGCATGCAAGAGAGGCTCATACTTCATTCAACTATTAAACAGTTTTTGTTACAAGATATTCAGAGGTTTACATCTATTCCCATTTAAAAAGAGGGGATTCAGACAGGAAGGGCTGTACACAAATGGCTGTTGTTTGCCACATTAGATACTACACTGAACCGCATTTATACAATTGAAAACTCACTTGCACATTTCCCTAAACACAGTGGATATATTTGTGAAAGAGAGGAAGGGGGGATTAATGGATTTTAAACTCTAGTTTTAAATAGTATTTCAACTACTGTGCATATGTGTATATTCCCCACAGGTCCAGATTTTGTAAACAAGAAAAATGTCAGTTAAAACCAATAGAGCATTACTAGTGTAAAAATGTAAAGAGGGCTCAGAACCATTATTTACCCAGGGATCAAATAGTTTACTTACAAATAATCTCATCTGCTTGGAAGATTCTTTGAAACTCCCAACCAGGTACTAAGTACCCAGACAGAAGAAATGGCTTGTTTAGAGTTATTGAGCTCTATTGGGTAATTACTTTAATTAGCTCATTTTTGGGAAACTGCACATTAGCTACATGACAGATCAAAATAGCTGTGGTCTATTGAGTAATTATTTAATTAGGCCATGTTTTAAAAACAGTTTATCACTCATATAATGGACTGGAACTAGCTCCTTCTGGTCTTTTGTGAAAATATTTAATGAGGCCAAATGTACTATCAATTCCGGAAAAAAAGAGAGAGAAAAAATAGAAAACCAAAAGGATGAAGGAGACTAAATTATTTTGCAACATATTTTTTTTTTTTAAAAAAAGGATTTAATGCATACGACAGCAGATGCCTTCTGCACTGGGACTCCTTTAAGACTTCTCAGGCAGATTTATTTATTTAATTAATTTTGTCAAGCGATTATAAGATAACAGGTATAAGTATAAACATAGTTATTAATACATGAAATTGATACATATAAGAAAAAAAGGAACAATTGGACAGGGACAGTAGACACGTTGGTGCATTTATGCACGCCCCTACAGACCTCTTAGGAAAGGGGTGAGGTCAATAGTAGACAGTTTAAGGTTAAAGTTTTTGGGGTTTGGGGAAGAAACCACAGAGTCAGGTAGAGTATTCCAGACATTGACCACTGTTGCTGAAGTCCTATTTCCTGCAATCAAGTTTGGTGCAGTTTACCTTGAGTTTGTATCTATTGTGTGCTCTTGTATTGTTATGATTGAAGCTGAGGTATTCATTGCTAGGTAGGACATTGCAATGTTTAATTTTATATACTATACTTAGATCAGACTGAAGGCAGTGTACTTCCAGGTTTTCTAGGTCCAGAATTTCAGGTCTGGTGGCATAAGGTATTCTGCAACAAGTAGAGGAGTGGCAAACTCTTCTTGTGAATTATTTCTCCACTTTCTCAACTGTGTTAATATCAGGTACATAATGTGGGTTCCAGACTGATGAGCTGTATTCAAATATTGGTCTAGCAAATGTTTTATATGCCCTAGTTAGTAGTGTGATATTACCGGAGAAAAAGCTATGCAGGATTAGGTTAACAACTCTTAATGCCTTTTTGGCTATGTAGTTACAGTGGGCTCTAGCACTTAGATCATTAGAGATGAGTTGAACGTTTTCTATAATCATTCTGTTCATGAGCTGAAGACAAGGAAAGAAAAATTAAAACATAAAGGTACCCCACACACCTTTTAAAAAAGTTTGGCTAAATCTTTGCTGATTGGTGTATTCTTAAGGGAGGCTGTTCTAAACTAAAGGGGAACTGGCTAATATCCAAGAATGGTGTTTTCTTCAAGTGTGTTGGGAAAGTGAACCTGGGATCTAAGATGATCTGGCATCATTTTGATGATTCAGTCTTAATTAAACCCCATGATGAAAAGATCAGTGTTGAAATATGCCTACAAATAAAGCTTGGGGCAAGTGGCAAAAAGATGTTTTTACTCACTCTATGAAGGAGAACAACCACCAAGCAACCATTTCTTTCAACCCCCTTTTCAGACATTATTGTGCATATAATAGTTTGCCAAATTTCATCTCATTTCATAAAATTGTGTGGACATGCACATAAAAATAGCTAGCTAGCTAGAAAGGTGGAGAAAGTTGAATTCAATTGCAAAATTGAGTGCAGCTCATTTAACAGCTATTTATTATTCAGGCCTTGCTTAATAATGTAAATTTTGCTCCCAATTGTGATCTGGAATTGAGGACTACCTGTAAAAGAGACATGAGACTCCAAGTGCAAATTGATCACTTGCACCATTTATTTGGGATATACTTGAATGGATTGGGTTAGGCTTAGTTTAGCTACCTAAATACTGTACTTTATTTTAGTCTATTCAGGTGCCATTAAGGATTGTTTGTCCTTTTGTTCCAGTGTTCTCCCACAAAGGCCATAATTAACATATTTGGTTTGGGTCCCCCCCCCCTTATTTATAGTTTGTTTAGAAAACAGCACCAAGCCCAGAAATATCATGTTTGTTTTTCTTTGGATTTGAGTCTTCATTTCAAATGTATACAATTATTTGGAAGCAAAAACAAGCAACGAGCAAAACCTACAATGAAAGCAAATAGTTCAGGAGTGACTAAGTATAATAGCATGTTAAATTTAGGGATAGAAAAATGCTTCTGGGAAAATACAATTTATATCTGTCCAAATTAATCCTATAGCAATAAGCCTATAGCATATAGTAAGAAATGGGCATTATTTGCTTAGAATGAATGTATTAACCTAATTTCAGGAATTTAGCCCAATGCATTATCTTAAGAAAGGCTAATCTAAGTCATTATATTAGCTGTAAAAACTGAGATTGTCAAAATAGAATTAGCAGATTTTAGGCAAGGAAAAATCTGAATTTATGACTCCAAATCTCAAGCCAGTAAAATAAATGTCTATGTTTCCATTTATTAAAAAATAATAATTGGGAAGAAAATAGCTAGGATTTAAAGATGGGAATTGTAGGTCTCTGCAAGTGTATGTTTTTTCCCCCCCAAAGTTTTTTATTTTTATTTTTTGCACATCTTTTCACACGAGAAACTTGATTCCAGATTACAATGTTTATACATAGTCATAGTTACACTTTCAACGTTCTTAGTTAATATCACTTCAAATTATTATCTATTCAACTAATCTTTAGATAAATTTCCCTTTCATATTTCAATTCATTAATTCAATATCAAAATCATTTCATCCTCACCTATATTTTCAATTCTTTATCCCCTATTATTTCCATTTTCAGCTTACCACCTATTTTATATTACCTTATGTATTGCTATCATCTATAACTTTCTCAAGACCAATATATAATTAAACAGTCAATGAAAGAAAAAAACAAGTAAAAGTAAAGTAAGATTAAAGTAACATTTAGGATCCACATGGTATATCCCCCATCTATAATATAACTTATATCTATTCCAGAGATATTCATATAATCATGACATATTTTTTCTTTGTTTCCAAAATTTACTTATATAATTTTAATAAATGTTCATTCATTTGCTTTTGATTATAATTCATTCATTATAAATATTTTACATACCCACATAATCCCTTCTATTTTCTATTTTCTCATATCCTTTGTATAATCAATTGTATTTTCTATTTCATGTATACCACAAAGAAAAAATAAAATAAAAACAGAATTAATTTCCCCTTTTACTTCCCATTGACCAATTTCAACCTATAGCATTTATATAACCCTAATTCACACTTTTTAAACATAATTAATACCAGATTTTCACCTGTCATCATATTCTCTGTTTTCCTAATATCATTTAAATAGTCTTAGCATATTTATATACATACATGCATATGTGTATGTATGTATGTATGTATGTATGTATGAATGAATGTATGTAATGTCACACCTTTACAAAGGAGGTGAGAAGTCCAAATTTCTCCAGCTTCGCATTTCTCCAGCTTTCTCCAGCTTTCTCCAGTTTCGCATAGAGTTGATGTTCCCGAAGGCATTGCAAGACCTGACGAACGTCTTGAAGGTGGCTGTCCCTGGACCTGGAATAAATCAAAATATCGTTCAGATACACCACCATGAACTGATCGAGCATGTCCCGAAACACATCGTTCATCAGATGCTGGAAGACCGCGGGGGTGTTGGTCAACCCAAATGGCATCACAGAGTACTCAAAATGGCCGTATCGGGTGCCAAACACAGTCCCCCTCTTGCATCCGCACCAGCTTGTAGGCCCCTCGAAGATCGAGCTTGGTGAAGACAGTGGCCTCCCGCAATCGCTCCATCAACTCTGGAATGAGCGGCAAGGGGTAACTATTCCGCACTGTAATGGCATTCAACCAGTGGTAATTGCAGCACAAGCGCAAGTCTCCCATCTTCTTTTTAACGAAAAAAACGGAATAGAAAGAGGGAATGACGACTGCCGGATAAACCCCCGGGACTTTTTTTCCAAAAAGTCATGAAGGGTGGCCAATTCAGGCTCAGACATGGAATACAGGCATCCCTTGTATAGTGGGACCTGGGAGAGAAGATCCACTGGACAGTCATAGGGTCGATGTGGGGGTAACCAATCCGCTCCTTCTCACTAAACACATCTGAGAAATCGGACAGTTCAGGAGACATGGAGACGGCGGGGGCAGCGATGTTCTGGCCAGCACAGGTGTGTCGTAAATGGTCCATGTACTGGAAACTCGGGAATGAAATGGTGTTCTGCTCCCATGCTACCTGAGGATCGTGTAACCGAAGCCAGGCCATACCGAGGACCAAGGGGAGATGGAGGTCCACTGTGATATAAAAACTAATCACCTCCTCATGGTCCCCAATGACCAGGTGCAACAGCTGGGTAGCGAAGCGACTGGGCCCAGCATGAAGTTCCCGCCCATCAATCATCTCAACCCTTATTGGAGGCTCCACCGGAACCAAGGGGACATCAAAATGAGCTGCAAAGGCCTGGTCCATAAAATTAGTCATGGCCCCCAAGTCCACCACCACAATCGCAGGAATCCCCTTCGACTGGGATGGCAAGAAAACCCGAGTGTCTAGAAGTAGATGCCGAGGGGGCCCAGAGCCTACCTTCGCTACTTCAGGTGGGTGGTTGATACGTGCCCGACCTAGGGTTTCCCCGAGGCCAGGCCTGCCCCTTTTCCTGACTGTTCAAGTCTAGATTCGGGCACAATCCTGCATGCCCCCCATCGTTTAACAGGACAAGAATCTGCAAAGTGTCCAGGCTCCCCACAATACATGCATAAACCTCCCTGGAGTCTCTGTGTGCATTCATGGGCCGTCAAACGAGGTTGGACCGCATCCAACTCCATCGGATCCTCGGCCATTGCCACGACACTGTGGGAGACCCAGGGCGCAGGTTGTACACGGCGCTGTGGCATAGATGTGGAGGGCTGCTCCTGGAGAGGGCATTGAGTCTTGTGCTGTTGAAGTTGGGTGTCAATGCGCAAGCATTGCACCACCAGAATGTCGAGGGTCAGGGCCGGCTCCACATGAACTAATTCATCCTGTATGTCCTCTGACAGGCCATCCTGAAAAGCACCCATCAAAGTCGCATCGTTCCAAGTAGAGTCCAGACAGATCAGTCGAAATTCCGAAATGAATTCCTGCAAGGGGCATTTCCCCTGGAGAATTTCTTTCAGGCGTCTGGCTGCTGTCTGAACCCATATGGGGTCCTCATACATTAGGTGCAGGTGACACCAAAACCCCTGATAATCTGTTAACAACGGACTGTCTTGCAATAATAAAGGAGTGGCCCACCTGGCAGCCGAGCCCAAAAGAAGGCTTATTACAAGCCCCACCCGAGCCCGGTCATCAGGGAAATCCTCCGGCCTCAGAGCCATAAACAATTGGCACTGTCCCATGAAAGCTGGGAACATTTCAGGCTGCCCAGAAAACTTATCCAGCACAGCCACCAGGCATTTCCTACGGGGAGGGGCAGGAGGAGCAGCATGAGCCTGCAGCAGAGCGAGTTGATTGGTCAGCTGGGTTACTTGCTGTTGCAAAACCTGGTTTTCGTTCTGCAGCTGATGGAGCTGCTGCTGCTGCTGCTGCTGCTGCTGATCCATCTTGGTCAAAAGATGGTTTTCATTAAGGTACAGGAGAAAAATGTTATGTCTCACCTTTACAAAGGAGGTGAGAAGTCCAAATTCCAACTGAATACAAACAAGCAAGCAAATCCAGTAATTATAGAGTTAATTCCTTGAGCCGATAAAGTTCTTGGCAGTCTCACACACGCTGTCTGCCAAATCCGACAAGAAAGCAGGAAGATAAATCACACAAGCTGTCACAACACAGAATACTCCGGAGCTCCTCTGAATAAGTCACACATTGTCCCATACAAAACTCTCAGAGTGAACACACCCACTTTTATTCCCTGGGGGGTATGTCAGTCCCTCAGCTCAGTCTTTGATTCATCCCTTCCTCCTGCGTTGCAGCTCACACTTTTGCCTGCGACGCTGCCTCGCATCAAGCCAGCATTCCTCTGCTTGATTCTCAGTCAGAGGCTCTGATATGCCCTCCTCCTTTTCCTGATTAGCCTCAGGTCTTCCCTCTCGGTTATCTGCCGACACCTGAGGCACAATCAGGGAGGAAGGCATTGCTGAAGAGGAAGGTCCTGGGGAGGAAGGCATTTCCAAATCCTCCTCTTCCCCATTGTCCGAGTCTTCATCCTCTAACAATGCAGGCTCAAACCTCAGAGCCACAACATACACACACACACACACGCACACACACACGTAAGATTAAGAGTATCTTGGTGATGTTTCGACGAGGTCCCACTCGCCCTCCTCAGGCTGGTGCTTTCGGCTTCGTGCCAATGCAAGCAGTGTGTGATCAGAACTGCCATCTCTCTCCATGTACTGGTGGTGGGGGCTGGTGTGCTGGTCTGGTTGGCTGTGCTGCTGCCTCTTGATTGCTTGATGGAGTTGATGTTGGTATAATGGGCTGTGTGATGGCCTTGGGAGTTTTGTTGTGGAGATATCCTGGATCTTGTGCTGTTATCTCCTGGGTTGTTTGTTTTGTAGTGATCTTTTTTCCATTAGCCTCTTGTGTTTTAATGGCCTCAACATTTCGGCGAGGTCCCACTCGCCTGAAGATGGCGAATGGGACCTCGTTGAAACATCGCCAAGATACTCTTAATCTTACACGGGGAAAAGACCCAAACACACCTAGACACACACACACACACACACACACACACATACACACACACACACATATTGCAGGTCTTGGAGTGTTTGCGTCTTTTCCCATGTAAGATTGAGAATATCTTGGCGATGTTTTGACGAGGTCCCACTTGCCATCTTCAGGCTGGTGCTTTCGGCTTCGTGCTTGAGTGAGCAAAAAGTTACACTCAATCTTACTTGGGAAAAGACCCGAACACGGCAAGTCCTGGATACCTGTACCCATGAAAATCTACAGATAGATAGATAAATAGATAAATAGATGTGTGAATGAGAAAATACGTGAAATAAAATACGTTAAGAACCCCAGAAGCTTAAAAGAAAAAGGGGGAGATTGCAGCAAGAGGACAAAGGAAGGCAATATCTTGGGACTGTTGGGGGTTGACTGAGCAAAAGAAATAGAAGGACATAGAATAGAAAGAAAGAAAGGATACATAGAAAGGATACATAGAAAGGATCCATAGAATGGATACATAGAAAGAAAGAAAGAAAGAAAGAAAGAAAGAAAGAAAGAAAGAAAGAAAGAAAGAAAGGAAGGAAGGAAGGAAGGAAGGAAGGAAGGAAGGAAGGAAGGAAGGAAGGAAGGAAGGAAGGATTAATAACAATAGAACCCTCTTAATTTCATTCACTCCATCTTCATTTTTCTCATCTATAATTATCTAGTAATCTTAAGGTAATTCCCAATAAGTTATAAACTTCACATCGCCCTAAACTACATTTCTAATAAAAAATACAAAGATATATTCCCATGTGGTATCCCCCTTTTATGCTATATCTAACCTTATCTCTAAATCTCTTCGCCCCGTCATTTCTCTTAGTTTTAGCCAGCTTTCCCTTTTCTATTTTTTCCTTGCCTTTCCCCTTTATTCCTCTTTTTTTCTCTAATATTACATTTATTTCTATCTGCCAGTCCCTCATCTTTCCTCTCCCCCTTTCCTTTTCTCTTTTTTGAAATTTCTTCTTGTGCAGCTTCTTCTTCTTTTGCATACTCTTGGGAGCTTTTTCTCTTTTATTTATTATCTCTTTCATCAATGTCTTAGTTTTAGTTCCTTTTGTGTCTTTTTGCAATGTCTCTGAATCTTCATGTCTATCTTGGCTGTTTTTCTCTTCCTTTGGCTCCTGCTCTCTGGAATTCCTTTGTTCTGCTATAAATTGCATTACTTTTTCTGCCAGTATGTCCAATAAACCCCTTCTTTCTTTTATTATTTCTTTCACAGTTTGCAGATCCAACTTAAATTCTTTGCTTGCTTCTTCCATTTTTAATCAATTGTATTATTCTTTATTTTATTAAAGTTAATTGTAATCCTTGCTAAGACACTCCGTTTATATCTCTTTTTCTTGTTGGTCCTTCTATTTCTTTTGCTCAGTCAACCCCCAACAGTCCCAAGGTATTGCCTTCCTTTGTCCTCTTGCTGTAATCTCCCCCTTTTTCTTTTAAGCTTCTGGGGTTCTTAACGTATTTTATTTCATGTATTTTCTCATTCACACATTTAACAGACCAGTAATTTTCCATAAAGTCATCCAGGAAAAAATACCTTGTACCATTAGGTGGTGCTCTATATCACTTCCACTTTTCAAAATTCTTTCCCCCCTCTTTTTTTCCAATTATATTAATGTTAATTTTCTTTTTAAGTATAATCACTTCCAAACAAGTTCAGCAATTTATCCAATGCCTAATTAATGCCAGGTTCTGTATATTATTCCCAATTCCATCCTTAATTTCATTATAGCTCTTTTATAATCCAGATTTTTATTTACCTTATATTGTCTTCTTGTTTTCTATTCACCACTGTTGTACTCTCAAGCGAGGAATCTTTCTTTCTGCTTTTGGGGGTTATTAAAACAAAAGGTTCAGTTTCTCTTGTCTGGATATATGCCGCTCACCACTTCACCTCTCCAGCACACACTTAGGTCCTGGTAGCTTCCCATCTTCAGGGCAGCCATTAAAACTGCCACTTCTCCCAGTCTTCCAGGGGAGTATACCAAGCCAGGGAGGGGAGATGTGGCTCCCCTCAACTGGCAGTCTCCACCTCTTCCCCCACCCCTCTGAGGTGGGTCTGATGGTTCACTCCTGTAGGGACCCCTCCAACAGGGTAAGCATGGATCAAAGCCATGCACGATCACGGTCTCCAATCGTCCTCAACGGAAGTGCCACCGGAAGTGCACGTGTATGTTTTGTGACATCACAATGCAAACATATTTATGTACTTGTATCTGACATTAAGACACAACCACAAAAGGGCAGGATTTTCACTGGAATGTTCTGCAACCCATCATCATAGTTCATAAAGAACACAGGGCTTAGAGCACATTCACTGCTGTACCTGCCTTTACAAGTATATAACTGTAGGCACATCTTCTGTCTCTTTATGGCTTTTATCTTCTCTTCAATAAAGCAATTTACATAGATACAGATAGACCTCAATTTTCAACCATTTGTTTAGCAGATCATTCAAAATCACAATGGCACGGGAAAAAAAAACTTACCATCAATGTTCACACAATCATCTCAGCATTTCTATGGTCATGTGATCAAAATTTAGACAGTTACCAACTAGCGTGCCTAAGTAGAAAACAATTACATTCATTCCTGTACTCCAGATTTGATGGCCTTCAATAAAAATAGGACAGCCTGGCAGTGTGGATATATACCAGAATCCAACAAGTGAGGCAAATAGGAGGTAACTTTTCTATTTGTCTTTCGCAGCAAACAATTTTCAGAGGTAAATTGCTTTTTGAATGTGGCTAGACTTCTAACAATTCACAAAAATGATGTCTTCTTCATTACATCCCTGTGAAAAATTCTATCTTAGAGCATTAATTTAGTCTAAAGAAGCCAGTAGGGCAAAACTTAGAGGGAGGATGGAAATGTAAAATAATTGTAGACTCCATCTTGATTCAAAAGGTTTGCCTTGAAGCCTTTTCTGATCTTCTGTAACATCACACCATCATTCAGTCCTTCCTGGAGGGCATCGGAGTCCCTTCTGTGAACAAAATGCTGGCATTTTCCCTTTGAACTGAACCAAAAATTATTTTTTGAGTCAAATATTTGTCATGCTCTTTTTTCAACAGCTTGCTTTTGTGTGACATGTATTTTTTTTCCCTCAAAGGCATGAAACATTGTAAGAAAAAAAGAAAGGAGGGAGGGGGAAGAGATGGCAAAGAGAGAGAGACACAGAGAGAGAGGGGGGGGAGCGAGCGAGCGAGACCAATTCTCTTGGCTTGAATTTCTTAATATTCATGAAAGAATGTATGAGATACCTATTTCTTTTGAAGCAGAGAAAGCTTATGTATACCAGGGGAAAGTCTCAAACAAAGAGAAAAACTCAATAATGGAGATATACCTTGTGTGCATGTGTATGTGTGCTTGTGTATGTGTGTTTGCATGTGCGTGAATGCACACATGCTTTTGAAACGAGGGGCAGGGATAAGATGAAAAGTATGAAAGAGACAAGGGCAAAGAGAAATATGATAAAGCATGTAAAATTAAACGAGGTGAGATAAAATCTATGTTTTATGTAGGTTCTCTTTAAAGAAGGAACTGAAGAAGAGAACTGCTGACGGAATAAGTCCCACCTGAATTATAATTCGTTATTTGACAGGAATAACTGAATTACTGTACTTTTTTTAAAAAAAATCAAAGTAATTAGAATGGAATGTCCCATGTTAAATCCCAATTTCAGATTTCCATAAACATATAAAATTCAGTTATTGAGTTAAACAGATGAAAAATACTGGGGAAATGGATGGATGAATTCACATCAATGGAGGATGTAGATAATCGATGGATGATACTCAGAGGAACATTCTGCCTCTCCCACCTCTCCAAAGTCTTGAAAGACTCAGATTTCATAGTGCAGTGGTACTTCAGGACTCATCCTTAATTGGTTCTGGTAGGTGTAATGAGTATTAAAAAGGATGAGTACTAAGCAAATGATGTGATTTACAATATGACCTTTTGTTTAGGCTGGGAACGATTCCTATTTGACCTTTTTCCTTATGTCAGCAGTCCCATCATGGCCGACTTCCTATCCACCCTATGCAGCTATCCTGCATTTCCTTTTGCAACACATTGAATACTAAACAAATGGTGAGTACTGGGGCAATATTTTTGTGTCGAAATGCCTCAAGTACCCAATTCGATGAGTTTTGAAGCAATCAAGTGCCAAGATACCACTGTATTTAAAAGAGAACAATCATTGCTTAAATCTAAAGTCTTGAAAATTTCCAAGCCTGAGGACCAAGTAGATGAAGTTGTCATGCCCCCATTGGAGCCTGAATCTGTGGAGAAGGATGAGCCGGAGCTGAAGTCAGTGGAAATTGACACAGTGGGGAGGAGCAGGATGAGGAAGCCCAAAATTGGGAGAACTTGCTAGCAGGGAGGAATGGGGGCAGAATGACCTCTTAGGCAAGCAGTGGAAATAAGGAGTGATGGATCTCAGGCAATGAGCAAGGACCACCCCTTCTTAATTCCCAAGCACAGAGAGAGGAGAGAAGGCAGGAACAGCACAGGCTGACCCAACAGTTCAGGAGGAGAGCACCCTGCCCCTCTTCACAAGGCACACCTGGGGATTGAGATTTAAGGAGATGCTGTGAGGAGCGGTATTTGTCAGTGACAAATGCTGAATTAATGGAATTTTGTGTGCTATTGCAGACATCTGCTTTTGCAGGACTGTTTGCCTTCTTCCTTGCTTCACAGACTCAGTGCCTTGTTCCTTGCTTCATGGCTTCATTTCCTGCTCCTTTGCTTTGCTGGACTGCTCACAGCCAGAGGGTGCTGTGTGTGTGCGTGCGCTTTGCTCTGGGACTTGTCATGAACATGGGAGCATTTGGGGGATAGTTGGAACATTAAAGAGGAGTTTGAATTCTCAGCTGGCTATGTGGACTTTGTGCTTTGTCCCGGGTCATCACAGAAGTATGGTGTCATGCCCTGGTAGAGTTGGACTCTGAGGGAGAGGAAAAACAGCTGACATGGAGTGAAGGTGTGGCTCCGGAAGTTGTGGAGGAGGCTGGGGAAGGGCAGAGGCCGGCTGAGCAGTCAAAGGAAGAACCAGGCCCATCCCCTCTGTATCCTAGGACATGCAGGGAGGAATGGAGAAGGAAACAACTTGGCTTACGAGAGAGGAAGTGGCCGTGATCCCCCTCATTGGTTACAGCTGGGGAGACTAGTATATAAGAGAGATGATTACAACACAGTGTTGCCAGAAGCAAAGTGTGTTTTATTTTGGGCTGAAGTTATCTTGGCTGGCGTC
Source organism: Pseudonaja textilis (assembly GCF_049901715.1). Taxonomy (NCBI): domain Eukaryota; kingdom Metazoa; phylum Chordata; class Lepidosauria; order Squamata; family Elapidae; genus Pseudonaja; species Pseudonaja textilis. The sequence continues at coordinate 13,835,809 of NC_142008.1, forward strand.
CTTCCAACAGACTATGCTTGTTATCTCCTTGAATTTGGTATTTACTTATCCTGGTCCATTGTGGAAATTTCATCATTGTAGTTTGTTTGGTTTTTTATTTCACTTCTATCTGCTCATTAAGTTTGGACTGTATTGCTTTCTTTTGAAGACTATTTTTGAGTATGTTTTATCTCCAACTGAGAATTATTGAACACTGGGGCCAAGTTGGAGGTATTAAAGGACACTTATTTACGTTTTGGATTTTGTTATGTTTGTGTTACACTCTGGGTCATCACATATGGTTAGGTTGAGGTGAAGATCTACAAAATATACAAATATCTTCTGGCTTGCTCTCATGTCCTCAGATATTGATTAAATTGAGACTTTACTTCAAAAGGGATTTTTTTAAAATCAAACCTACTGCCCACACATATGTGTGCACCCATTTGAAAAACGTTCCTCCTATTTCAACTTGAATGGCAGGGCACACAGATATCTTAGAGCATTTTAGGGTTTGAGTATTCCAAGAAGAATTTGTTTATTTCCTATAACTGTAAACCATATAAAGTGTTTGTGCTATGTATTTTCCGGGCAAGGCTGAAAAGTAAAAGATCATTAAAAAAATGTTTTGAAATTAGTTGTCCATAGCCACCGTGCATTTGGCAGACACAGAAGAGACTCCTTAAAAAAAATGTGCTACTTTTTTTGCAAACAAGTGTACCATGCATGTGCGCACATGCATACACACACACACACACACACACACAATAAAAAATCAAGAGCTTTGATTTTATTTTACTATCACATAAATGGATCATATCCACCACTGCATCAAAACTCTAATGTAAATTCTCACGAAAGGCTTTTGATAAAGGCCTACGTTGGAAAGTGGAATGGGGCGGGGGGGAGGCAAGATTGGATTAAAGGTCATAAACTTCATTGCAGCTTCCCCCACTCCGTGCATATGAGTTTTACAGGTTTTCACAAACTCTCAGCGGCTGAGACTTGCTGCCAAAGCTGCCCTCAGCTTCTCTAACGTTGCCACTGGCGCGATTTGATTACTGAAGGCCTGCTTTATATCACGCATGGATTCTGCTTGCACACCAGAGCCTGCCAGATGAAATGAAAGCCATCTGGAACTCTGGTTAGTGTTTTGTGATATGGGTTAAAATATGCTCAAAGTACATCTGCACTCTCTGTCTCTATTCACCTCTGCCTATCTCTGCACGCGTAATCACATACATAGTTCTGAATTCTCCAAGGGCACTTTTTCCATTCTGGCTCTCTCTCTCTCTCTTTTTTTGTCCTTTCAGCTGGAACTTTTGGGGTTTTTAAAAATGGTTTCTCTTTTTTAAAAACCAGAGGAGAGGAGAACGTCATACTGTTGTCAAGATCATTGGTGTTGCTGGTTTTGGCCCATAGTTGCCAGGTTAGAGATGGATAACCTTCTAAATAGTGTAGAGAGCAAAACTGGAATCTCCTCTATTGAGGAACTGATTTTTATTCATGGTGGTTTTCATCATGTCTGAGGTCTCCTGTGAGAAGCCCAAGGCTACCATAGGACAGTAAGTGTCCTTCACTGCTGAGGTTGCTGTTTGCTATTCTGTTAAATACATAGCTCTTCCAGGCGCTGTTTACTGTTTAAATACGTCTTTTTTTTTTTTTTTGGCTCTTGGCTCAAATCCTCATGTTTACTTTCAGATTAGACAGCCTATAAAGAGAAAATGCCTTTTCTCTGAGCCCCCTTGGTACAGCTGGCTGATGAAGGAACAGAAGCAATGAGCATTTCTTGTTGTTTGCTTACTGAAGGGAAAAAGTCAAGGAGAATAGAAATCATTTCAGAATCTCCAAGCTCCTTCTATTTCTGTACTGTTTTTGCAGGACTGGCTCTAGGTTACTGGAGCATTTGGCAAAGTGCCTTGTGATTGCACCTTTCCTATATTAGTAACTTATCCCCCATCAGATTTAATTTGCAGCAAGAGTAGATAACAATGACAACCGTAATCCAAACAGCAATAAGCCATGAGCTGCCATTTTAATTTCTCACAGCACCTTTGAATAGTTTTATTCCAGAGAATTTGAGGGGCTGCCACAAAGACTTATTTCCTAAAGCACCAGAAGGCAAGACAAGAAAAAATGGATGGAAACTAATCAAAGAGAGAAGGAATTAAGGAAAAAATTCCTAATTGGGAGAACAATTAACTAGTGGAAAAGCTTGCCTTTAGAAGTTGTGGGTGCTTCATCAATGGAGGTTTTTAAGAAGAGACTGGACAGCCACTTGTCTGAAATGGTATAGGGCAGAGGTGTCAAATTCATGGTGTCGTGGCATCGTCACATGACATATCGGGACTTTTTTCACTAAACCCTTCATTAAACTGGGCATGGGTGTGGCCAGCATGATGCATCTGGCCCATGGGCCAGGAATTTGACAGCCCTAGTACAGGGACTCCTGCTTGAATAGGGGTTTAGACTCCAAGAACTCCAAGGTCCCTTCCAGCTCTACTGTGATTGTAATTGAAAATTTTGGAAGTTCAAATGGTTCTCAAAATCTGGTATTGGCTGAAAAGTCAACGGTAGGTCCATTTAGGTCCTTTACCCTATAAATGATTTCAACACTCACAGAAAGGTTGACAAATATTTGAGAAAAGCAGAACAGCCAATATTTTTTTTTTTAAAGACAAAAATAGAAAATTGTTTTCCAAAAAGTCTGTTTTCCCATAATAGGAGATTGGGAACAATAGGTAAATCTAAATGCAGTGGTGTTTCCTTTTCCTTTTTCCTCAGCTTTTTTTCATCGTGGTTATCATATGAGAGGACAAAATAATGCAAACAGTCAGTCAGTATGGCTACACACACACACACACACATACAAACATGCACACACTACAAATTGTAAAATTTAGCTTCTCGGTTCTCTCTGAGCTTGGATGTTTTCTTGCAGACATTTCATTACCACCTTGCTAGCACTGATGATGTCATCTACTTTGGGTAATGAAACTTCTGCCAAAAAACAACCAAGCTCAGTGAACACCAAGGAAGCCTCATTTCAACACTGAGCTACAAATATTTTCCTTTATTGTTATCCGAAGGATTATCATGCTAAATTAGAAGGACATGGTCCATTGCCCAAAGAAGAGCCCAATAATAACAAGGAAGTGTGGTTTAATCAAAGGGTCTTTGATTTTTATTTATGTCTGATAATCCTGAAGTCACTGGGGATATAAAGGTCATAAAAGTATTGATGCCTTTGATCTTTGATATTGGAGAAATCTCCTGAGAACATCAGGGACAGCCAAGAAAAGAAATCAAAGGATCATCGAATAAATCAGCTCTGAATTCTCACCTGATGCTCCAATTATCATACTTCTAACACATTGTAGGTAGTCCTTGACTTATGATTACAGTTGAACCCCAAATTTCCATTGCTAAGTAAAGCAATTGTTAAGTGAGTTTGCCCCATTTTATGACTTCTTTTTGCCAAGTTGTTAAGCCAAATTGTTAAGTGATGGTATGAAATGAATCTGGATTTCCCCATTGAATTTGCTTGCCAGAAATGAACTGGGAATGTTACAAATGGTGATCCCATGGCCACGGGATAATGCAACTGTTATAAATTCATGTTAGTTGCCAAGCACTCAAATTTGTATCACTTGGAGATGCTATAATGGTAGTTGTGGTTGAAAACCTGTCATAAGTCACTCTTTTCATTGTTGTTGTAGCTTTGGAGAGTCTATAAACAAATGATTCTATACGAAGGACTACTGGTGTACAAAGATCCAGCTTTCTGGAGAAGTTTTTAATTCTGGGAAAGGCAGAAGGAAAAAGAAGAGGACAATCAGCTGCAAGATGATTACAATGGTGATGAGTACACCATTGTAATAAATGAAGGACCAGGTTAGGGCTCAATCATCTTGGAAGAAAATCTATTTATGTGGTCACTAACAATAGATAACAACTTGATGGCACATACAAGTAATCCTTCACTTAATGTTTAAGGATGGCTTCAAGGTATGACAGCCTTAAAAAAAGGGACTTATGACTGTTGTACAACCCCCAAAGTCATGTGTGATCACAATCCAGGAATTAAGCATCAGATTTGTATTTACCAGGGTTACATGAATGATGTGAGAATTATTTGCTACCTTCTCAGCCAGCTTCCAACAAACAATATCAATTTAGGAAGTTGGATTTGCTTAATGACCACATGATTCCCTTAACAGCTGCAGAGATTCTTTTAAAAACTATGGTGAAAATGATTGTAAAATTGGATACAGTCACATGATATCTTGCTTAACAACTGTGTCATTTTAGCAACTGAAAATCATGGACTACTTGCTTTCAGTGAATCAATCAGTGTCCCTTTCTACTTTTCATTGAGTTGAGTTGGTTTATGTCTAGTCTGTTACTTTTCCAACCTGTTATACTCTGTATGTATTAGACTGGCTCCCACATCCTTGATTAGAATGAAGAGCCACTGTGGCACAGTGGTTAGAATGCAGTACTGCAGGCTAATTCACTGCTCACCTCAGGAGTTCGATTCTGATCAGCTCAAGGTTGATTTAGCCTTCTGTCCTTCCAAGGTTGGCAAAATGAGGACCCAGCTTGTTGGGGGCAATGTGCTAACTCTGTAAATCGCTTAGAGAGGGCTGCAAAGCATCACAAAGTGGTATATAAGTCTAAGCACTATTGCTATTCCTATTATGGCTAGGTAAGGCTTCAAAGAGAGTTGAAATCCACCACATCTGGAGCATACCAAGCAATGGGAGGCTGACTTTACAAGACAGGTTGAACATAGGAACATTTAGGCTGCAACACAGAGACTGCACACAAACCTCCTAATGCAAGATTCTAGCAACATTTTGCACGTTTTTGAGTGAATAGTAATATATAGTGCTTTGCCCCTCACACCAGGGTTACTGTATTTACTTTACTGAGTTCCTATTCCCAAAACACCCCCCCACCAAAAGAGATGAAAAAAATATGATCTATATTCTTCAGTGGTATCAACCATCACTGCCATACTTCCATGGGTTCCTCTGAACTGACCCTTGGTCCCCAAATGTCTTCCTATCCCTTCTGCACATCCTCAAATAATTCCAACTGATTACTCAACATGCATAGGATTGAATTGTACAACTCAGTATATTACTTAAGTATGTGAAAAGCCTCAAATGAGCAGAAGCAAGAGAACATTCTGAATTCTTAAGCCTAGGCCAAGTGCTAATAATGGCCATTGTTTTTGCCTTGTGATCTTGTAGTAGTGTTGTGGGTTTTTTGCATGTTTGTTTGCTTTCTTGCCATTTGCTCAGTATCTTATGTTCTATGGATGAATAATTAAAAAAAATATTACATGACTGAATATGTCCAAAATCATTAAAAGGTAAAGATAGAAAATAGCAAAACTCAATTAACAAATAGCTCAAGAAGCTTTTAATCAGACCTACTGTAGTACAAAATGGAAGAAGGAGAGAAAGGTCTGTGGCAGTGAATAAACATAATATGGTTGGTCCTTGACCTATGACCACAATTGAGCCCAAAGTTTTTGTTGCTAAGTGAGAAATTTGTTAAGTGAGTCTTGCCCCATTTTATGACATTTTTTGGCCAAGTTTTGTTAAGTGAATCACTGTACTTGTTAAGTAGTAAATACGGTTAAAAGAATCTGGCTTCCCCATTGACTTTTCTTGTCAAAAGGTCACAAAAGGAGATCCCATGAACTTGGAACATTGAAACTGTCATAAAATGAACCATTTGTCAAGTCCCTGAAGATAAATCAGTTATGGGGATGCTGCAACAGTCATAAGTATGAAAAATGCTCATAGGTCACTTTTTAAAGTGCCGTTGTAACTTTGAACGGTCACTAAAAAAAAAAAAAAACTGTTGTAAGTCAAGGATTACCTGTATGAGTCCCAAGCAGGATTTTCTACTTTGTTGAGATGGTGATGATGATGCTGTCTTTTCAGTCAAGGCTGACTCTTGGTGGTTTTATGGGTTTTTCCCCATCTCCTGATTTTGCATTGCTTCTTTGAGTTGTTCTATGCTCTGGCTGGTGTCAGCGTTGATGGTATCAAACCACTGTGTTCTTTGGTGGCCTGGTTTCCTTTTACCATTAACTCTTCCAAACATAACTGCTTTCTTTTGTGAATTGTCTCACATGACATGACACCAAAGTAAGTGTGATTCAGTTTTCTGACTCCCCCCACCCTTTCATTGACATGTCTGGTGTAATGCACTCCAGCACTTGCTTGTTGGTCAGTTTTGATGTTCAAGGAAGTCTGGAGAGAACATTCTAAAAATTGTCCCCTTAAGTTCACCTTTGCTAGACCATGGCTAGTCTAGTGAAGAGAAGGACCAGGGGAGACATGATAGCAGTGTTCCAATAGTTGAGGAGCTGCCACAGAGAGAAAGGGGTCAAGCTATTTTCTAAAGCACCCGAAGGCCAGACAAGGAATAATGGATGGAAACTGAACAAGGAGAGATTCAACCTGGAAATAAGGAGAAACTTTCTGACAGTGAGAGCAATCAACCAATGGAACAGCTTTCCCTCAGAAGTTGTTGGAGCTTCATCACTTGAGACTTTCAAGAAGATATTGGACTCCCATCTCAGAAATAGTGTTGGGTCTCTTGCTTGGGCAGGGGGTTGGATAGATAACCTACAATGTTCCTTCCAATTCTGATTATCTGTTATCTGAGAATCTTCAGAAATGAAAAAGGATATGGGAAGTTAAATTAGGGAGAAGACATTGTTTGGGAGAGTTTTTAGAAAAACATTGTAAGCCATATATTTTCCCCTTCATTCTCATTCCAGACTTAAAAATACAGAAGTTGTCCAGGATAACTTTAAATTTTAAAAGCTTAAGGTCATAACCCTTGAAATCTGAAAGGCTCATAAGGGTTAAAATACCCATAATTAAAATACCCATTAGCAGTGGTAATGGACACATTTGAAATGGCTGGAATTCACTTGGAGCAGCCAGCACTTAGGGAATGGCAGGGGTAAATGTTGAAAAAGAGAGAAACATCTCAGTTAATACATATACTGTGGTCGACCATAAATACTTTTGTTGTGACAGGTCAAAAGGATGCAATGTGCTGGCTTTCAGCCTTTGCATTGAGACATTCCTATTGTACGTGCAGCAAGGAAAGCACTTCAGCATTTTACAATTTGTTTTTGCATACCAGGACAAGTATGCAAGAATAAGTATTTAGATTAAGTGCAGTGAGATAGCCCAGTGCCATTTTACAGAGCCATGCTTCATGGAGTTCTTATCTGTGAAAGGAATACCCAGGAACGTCTCTTCACATAGATTTAAGATGACTCAGAGAGTCAAATTGAAATAATCCTTCTTCTATGAGGCAACCCAGATGAAGATTAGCCAAATTTATCAGGTACAACAGGAGAAATTTTATGTGTTTACATTTTATGAGGGCCCAAGACTGCTGCAAGTTGAATCTTGCTTTGAGATTCTGTGCAGATCTCAAAGCTTAGGATGTGATTAAGAGCCAAGCTAGATCATATCGAAAATGTGAAGATGCCATGCAAAAGAGAAACCATATACCTTTAGTTCCACAGTTCTGTTATAATATGTAACATCATATCACCGTGGATCACACTGTTTACTAATTACACAAGTGACCTTGTGTAAGAATGATGAAAGCAGCTATTCAAACCGAATGCCCTTAAAATTCTATGACTGGACTTTTGGTATGTAAGTGACATTTCACTTCAGATTTTAGAAGTAACATGAACATGACCTTCCAAAAATGGTATCTCAAAAATAGACTTAATTGCTAACATTTTAGTTCTTTTCTCAGACTGGTATATAAAAAACACAGATTATTATATTACTAAAACCATATATGAGGGAATTGTAGAAGTATGTGTTGTCATATAGAGATTTTTTAAATTTTTTAAAGACCTTAGTAAGTAAAATGTTGTGGTATTACCATGTTCAGATTGATTTGTACATTTTTACTACAATGCCCATACTTTCCCCAGATCAAGGCATAGGGGCACTATAAAACAATTCACCTAAAGAAGAATGATCTAAACCTAATTTTGCGATTAGATCTTGTGTAAGAATGGACTTCTGAATCTTTCTGAATCTTTCTGTCCTCTATTTTTTTTAAAAAATGTAATCTCTTAATCAGGCTAATATCTAAATTATAGTCATTGCAGTGAGTTTCTCAGTCCAGTGTAAACCGTGCTTAAAATTTAGGAAAAGGAAGGTATCTTTTCATGAGACATATCATTAAATAATCCATTTATCAGCAGATTTTCCTATTGTCCCACAATTTTCTCATTACATCACTCTGTATATGCATCTCTGTATTATCTCAAGGTTAACAAAAACATGTTCTTTCCTAATGAAATCCTGTAATTTATAAAGAGGTTGCTTTATTGTAAGAATATCCAAACCAAGCTTGCTTACCAATTTTTTAACCACCCAGTCTTTAGGATCAGCTGTTCTTTTCTGCAGGTAGTCCTTGACTTACAATCACAGATTCAGTGACCATTCAAAGTCACAACACCACTGAAAAAAGTGACTTATGACCATTTTCCATACTTATGACCATGTCGCAATATGATTCATATGATCAACATTTGGACTCTTGGCACTGACATTTATTTATGATAGTTGTGGCATCCCAGGGTTTTTGCAAGTAAAGTCAACGGGGAAGCCAGATTCACTTAGCAACCATGAAACTAACCATGAAACTAACTAACAAGAGTTAAGTTTCTCTACAAGAAACTTCATGGAAATAGAATGGGTAGCCAAAAAAGTGAAATATGCACCATTCAGGAACCCAACAAATCAGAACAATGAAATATTCTTGCTCTTCCATTGGAGAGAATGTCCTTGCTAACAGATAAAGTCAATTGGATAAAACCCGTATTGGGCTGCTATGACTTGAGAAGGTATATTGGATGTTTGTTCAAATATTTTTCTTTACACAGCTAATACCTCTGCTGTACTGTATATATTGCACAATTTCGGCATTCCAGTCTGGCTTTTCAGTTAAAATTGAGTGAAAACATGTTTCCTCTCTCCTTTGATTCCTGCTTCTTCTCCTATCTGTTTTCACACTTTGCTCTGTCTGTTCATATCTTTGACATTGAAATGAGATTTGAGATTTATTTTTTCCAAAACTTATCTTACAAGCAAACACAATATTTTGATTACTCTGATCAATAATGTATTTGAGTTGTACTATCAATGTGTAAACTGAATAGTTACAGTCTGGATTTTATCTCATTTATTTTAATATTGAGATTAACCTTTCCTTAAGCCCTGGGTCAAAATAAAGAGTGGTTTTTGTTTTTGATTTTGCTTAGTACAAGACTAGAGTGAGTTATATTGTAAAATATAAGAAGCTTCTCTCAGATCTGTGGTAGTGCAGTGGTTAGAATGCAGTACTGCAGGGCAGTTCTGCTGACTGCTGGCTTGCCAGCAGTTTGACAGTTTGATCCTCACCGGCTCAAAATTGACTCAGCATTTCATCCTTCCCAGGTTGATAAAATGAGGATCCAAATTGTTGGCAGAAATATGCTGACTCTGTGCACTACTTAGAGAGGGCTGTAAAGCACTGTGAAATGCTATATAAGTCTAAGTGCTAAGAAGAGCAATGCTGTATGTTGGGAAGACAGTGGGGAAGGAGATAATGCTTTTTAGGCCAGTCAAAAGATATCCCATTGCCCTTTTGTTATCAATCACTTATGTCAATGACCTAATCACGTCATAATAAACCAAAGTGCTGTCCTCCAACCACATCTCAGTGCCTTAGAAAAAAAAATTCTGGTGCAGTCTTAGAACAGTCTTAGTTTTCAAAGTTCCTTGGGAAATGAAAATTGCAGAAATTGCTCCCCCCAACACCCCCCAACTGTTATTGGAAGTAACTGCATCACCGTCCAAGCAAATGCATTAAAAAAGAAGAGACATGTTTATATGACATTTGCACATGCTCATGCTATATTATTGCTATACATTGAGGCAATTAGCATTATTTGAAGAAAAGAAATGTAGAGTCTATCTTACCACCAGTAGGAAATGTTGTGATTAAGACAATTGCACGCCTGTTCAAATTATTGCACAGATTCTAACTGCTGTTGGCTAACTTCAAGCCAGCTCTCCTGTTCTCTCTTCTTATGCAAACCTGCCAAGTATATGTGTCATACCAGTGTACTGCAGCTGCCAAAAAAAAAAAAAAAAAAAAAAGCCAAGTAAGTCCTAGGCTGCATTAACAGAGGGATAGAATCAAGATCACATGAAACATTAGTACCACGTTATAATGCCTTGGTAATACACACTTGGAATACTGCATGCAATTTAGTTACCATGATACAAAAAAGGATATTGAGACTCTAGAAAGAGTGCAGAGAAGAGCAACAAAGATGATTAGAGGACTGGAGGCTAAAACGTATGAAGAACAGTTGCAAAAATTGAACATGGCTTGTCTAGTGAAGAGAAGGACTGGGGAGACATGATAGCAGTCTTCCAGGAGTAGGATTCTACCTGATCAGTCCGGTTCTATAGAACTAGTTGTTATGATTCTGCGCAGTTCAGAAAACTGGCAAATCTCTCCACTGGCTGACACTGCTTCTCCCCTCCTCACCCACACTCTCCTTACCTGGCGTGTGCACCATCCAACTTGCCTGCCTTTGATAAATAGCTATTTTCCCCTTTTTTTACCCCACACTATCAGCTGTTCTGCTGTGCTGAGAGATTTAGATTAGCTAGAAAGCAGGAAATCACTGAATTTCTTCCTTTCTAGCTAATCTAAAAGCAGAGCTGAACCTTTCTTAGGACTGAAGCTTCTATTTTACAGTGCAGACTCGAACAATAAATTTCAGAATGGTAGATCACTAAGTAAATCTGTGATTCTGTGAGCAATCTGCCTGCCTACTTTGCCTGATTTTGGGTAAAAGTTGCTCCTTTTTTAAAATAGAAAATTCAATATTTACATATATGGTGTGTTGTGAGTTAATTTTGTGAGTTTGCTTGCTCACAAATTTTATATGACAGACAAAGGCAATAGATTGCAGAAAGATATATTTCTGAGTGAATCTGATTCTGTGAGCAACGCAATCTGCCTGCCTGCTTTGCCTGATTTTGGGTAAAAGTTGCTTTTTATAAAAAAATCAATATTTACATAAATATTTACAATACTTACATACAAGCCATGCCCAGCCAGTCACGTGACCACCAAGCCATGCTCAGTCAGCAGGCTATGCCCAGCCAGTCAAGTAACCACCAAGCCACACTCACAAATTAGGCCATTCCCACAGAGCCAGTTATTAAGAACTTTGAATCCCACCCCTGCAGTCTTCCAATATTTAAGAGGGTCTCACAGCAAAGAGAGGGACAAACTATTTTCCAATGTACCTGAAGACTAGACAAGGAACAACAAACCAAGGAGAGAACCAACCTAGAACTAGAAATTTCCTGACTGTTAGAACAATTAATCAGTAGAATGGCTTGCCTCCAGAAGTTGTAGATACTACAACATTGGAGGTTTTTAAGAATACAACAATTTATCCAAAATGGTATAAGGTTTCCTATTTGAGCAAGGGGTTGGACTAGAAGACCTCCAAGGTTCCTTCCAACACTGTAATTCTGTTATGTTTGGATTGCTGATTTTAAAAAAAGCTTGGTTATTTGGAAGTTGCTATCATAATTTATTTGGGGTTCCTAAATTGGGACAGGTCAACGCAATGGTTACCCTGAATAGAGGACTATTTTTTTAACCATTCCTAATGGAATTCATGCCAGTAACACTGTTGCTTTTCTATTGTGAAATATTGACAATGTTCTCCAGTTGGGTTTCCTTTTGTAGAGAAACACACGGTACAAATAAATGCTAATATAAAATTAGCAGAAAAGTAGATTTCAGTCCAAACTTTATTGTAAGAATTATATTTTCCAACAGGAGTTTTTGTTAGAGTTACCATTTTCTTATTTCTAATCACTGTTCCTTGTGCTCTGAAACAAAAAAAAATCATCACCAATAATGAACAAGAGAACAGTGCTAGAGGGAGAACATAATTCTTTTGAAGATATACCATAAATTTCAGACAGAAGCTTTTAGGAGAGTGCTGATAGCAATATTGGGCATTGGTGGCAATGAAACATCAAGACATTTTTATCACTTGCTTTTGTGAATCTAAGATGCCCCATCCCCTTTCTGTACAGCTAAAGAGTGTTATTTAAATATGAAAGACACCAGGTGGTCCTCTAGGAAAGGTTGGTGAGTTAATTCAATAGGATTCCTGGCAGAACTTTTGTGACTATGATGTCACAAAAGGAACTGGTAAGATTAAATCACAACCACACAGATGTGAAACCACTGGCATCTTGGAAAAAATATGGGCCCACGCACATATCTAAATCTATCTTGGCTTTATTTAAATAAAACTAAGATCAGTGAGTGTCTTAGAGAATAATGAGTAATGATACTCTTCAAAATAATATGATATGGAATTGTCTGGTGAACTAGCAATATCATTGACCTGGGAGATTTCATAAAAATGTCAGTCAGATGCCTCTAGCTATTTCCCATTTTTTTTGTTTAAAATCTTCCTTCTTAAAATACCCATATTAGTCTAACAGAAGCCTTGGTGGAAGGGGAGAGATAATAGATGCTATGCGCGGCTTCTATAGATACAGTGGTTGAATTGCTCAAATAAATCCAAATACAGTTCTTATAAATCCATTTTGGACTGAATTAAAACAAATCCGGTAAAGGAAGAAAGATGATATGGCTAGGCATTCTAGAGTCAAGTGTGGTGTTCAGTATAGCAGTGTTTATGGATGATTCTGCAAATATCTGGAGACAGTTGGTGTCAGTCTGCTGCTCTTCTAGTTCAACCATCAGAAGAAAATTGCTTTCTCTATGAGACTTGCTTTCAAATAATAAATGCCTCAAGAGTTCTGTTGGTGGACATTTTTACATGTTAGCAAACCTATGCTGGCAAAGTTAGACTAATCTTTCTCATTTGGTTCTAAAGGGCATATGCGATGAACTCAGGTGTCAGATCTGCCATCTTACCATTTCAGCCCTACTTCACTTTGATGGCAGCCTGCTATAAAGTATGGGGAAGAGGAGAAAGGGGGAATGCAGGGAGGTAGGGGAGGACAGGAACCAGAGATGCCAACCAGAGAAAATGGTTGATCGATCCATGGACACAGGCATGGATATAGAATGCAAACACCAAACTTTAGAACTGTTACCGAAACACCGAGTTGAACTTTATTGGACACTTAGTAGAATGATCGGGGGGGGAGGCCTGAGAAGAGGGAAAAGCAAAAGCTTTACACAAGAATCCTCAGATCTGGCTTTTACTATTCTGTAATCACTTGACTTTAGTAAAAGCATACTTTCATTGCAAATGGAGTTGAGGGTCTTTCTTTCCTAAACACCCAAGCTGGGATAGGCCTGACACTCCACACCTTTGAAAATGTTTCCATTCATCTCTCTCTTCAATTGAATATTTATTTATTAAATTTCTATCTCACTTAAGTGCTTTAGAACTTCGTAATAAAACCATATAAGCACATAAATAAAAGCCCAGGATAAAAACAGAATTAAGAACAAGTTAACACTTTCAAGTAAAAATTAAAACCAAAGTTAAAAATTCAGAAGAGTAAAAGATTAACAAGGCACAGGGAGTGTCTTCAAACCACCAACCATCCCTGGGACTGCATCACATCCATAGATTTCCATGCTAATCAGCAAAGCCAGATGTTAACATACTTCTGGAAAACCACAAGAGTCTTACCTCTGGGGGTAAGATTTTCCAAAGTATGTGGGCAGCAGCTGAGAAGGGCCTCTTCCTATATCCCATCAGTCAAAGTTCCTTCACCAACATGATATGCAGCATCCCTTCTAGGTTTGACCAGGTGAGATGAGGTGATGTTTTTGGATGAGATAGTTTCTTGGGAATTGAACATTGAATATCATTTAATATTCTTCAACGGCCAAGCTGATTAGAAATTCAAAGACTTTTACCTCAAATTGGAGAAAACAGCAAAATATCTGTCATAACATTCTACAGAAGCACCTTCTCCTCTTTCTCTTCTTCAGCTTTCATTTCCTTTTCTGCTTTAAACAAAACTCTAAAGTCTCATTTTTGCAGTTCCTTTTGAATTATAGGGTCCCTTCTGATTTGGTTATTTTTACTGCTTGTGGCAAAATTTAAAATTCAATGACAATATAATGCTGAAGCTGCCTAAGAAACAATAATGAGAATTGAGTTCTGAGATGATTAAGCATTTTATTTTCCCAAGGTGCATTATGCTGGTATATAATTTTATGTAATGACAATTTAATAGAACAAAATGAGGCAAATTCATCACAGAAATCCATAGAGTTTCCTGTGGGATGAATTTAGCTTTATATATGTTCACAGATGAAAGCAGTAAGTGCAGAAATACAGGTAGCAAAGCAGTCATTTCCCAATTAAGCCTCCTACCTTCACGACAGTTTGGGGAAACTGACATATGAAAAACAGTTTTATTATTGAAAGACCAACATCCATAACTTGGGAGCTCACTGAAGCAGCAATAGGATACAGAATCTTGATGTTCTCAATGTGAGCCTATTATTATTATGATCCATTGCACAATCTACCAGATGTTTAGACTGGATCTGGTATTTTTACCCACCTATCAAGTCTTTCCCAAGGATCTGAGATAGACAGTTGTTGCTTGATAAAAGTTAAAGGTATCATCACCGGATGTAAGCTGTTCTAAGTAAAGCTGCCTTTTGCAATTGACTGACAGTGATTTCATCAATGCTGATGATGTTCAACTGGTGCTGCTTTGGGACTGCACTTAAGACATCTATCACTATCGGAATTACCTTTGTTTTCTTTTGCCGTAGTTCTGTTTCTGTTTGTATTTTGTGATTTTCTCCAGTTTTTTCTCTTCTATACTGCTGACATCCAGTACTTCCAAATTCACTGTTCACACTTCTTTGTCTTTCTCATCAATTGTTAAGCCTGAGGTGTTATGTGACAGGTGCCTATTGTTAGAATTTTAAAGTCCCAGAGCAATTTAGCTTTTTCATTTTCTATTACTTTATTAGTATTGTAAGTATATCTCATTGCAAGTCAACCAGGCTTTTAAACTAGATTTCACATTTTTGTCCTCCTATCAAGTCCTTATTTTTAATAGAAATTCTTTATGACTAAGGTCAGATCCCCTTTAATAAAAAATCATGACCAAGAAATCTTTCACACTTAAAACTGTATCAAAAAAACAAGAAGGGGAAACAGGGAAGACACTTTCAGATAATATTTTAATGAGAGACCAGAAAAGAAAGGGAGAGGAGAGGCATAGAATCGGTAAAGATATCAAAAAGATATTATAGATTCCAGACCTCACATGACCTTATACATAATATACTGTTGTGGCTCTGATTCCTGAGCCTGTGCTGTCAGAGGAAGAGGACTTGGAAGATGAGGAGGAGGAATTGGGAATGCCTTCCTCTCCAGGACCTTCCTCTCTGGCAATGCCTTCCTCCCTGATAATGCCTCAGGTTTCATCAGACAACCGAGAGGAAAAGCCTGAGATTAATCAGGAGGAAGGCATATTGGAGCAGCCCCTGACAGGGAGTCAAGAGGAAGAATGTTGGCTTGATCCTAAGCAGCGTCGTAGGAAGAAATGTGAGCAGCAACGTAGGAGGCGTGGGAGGGTCAGAGAGTGAGCTGAGTCATTGAGCCACATCCCACAGGGGATAAAAGTAGGTGTGTTGTCGGCTGGAACAAAGTTTAATCTTGCTTCAGGTTTTCTTTGTGAATGATTTTATGGTCTGCCTTCTGAAAGTAGCTTTTTTACTTGTTTTCAGTTTGGACTTGGCAGGCAGAGCATGTTGGAATGCCAAGGACATTATCAGTTCCAAAGAATTAACTCTGTGAAGTCCGAGCCAGCTTGCCTGCCTGTGTTTGTGTGAGTTTGTACTCTTTCATCTTTTGGAAAGAAGAAAGGTGAGACAGAAAAAAACTAAAAAAAAAACTAAAAAAAAACCCTATTAAAAATAAATTCATAGTTACTGAACCTTGTTTTCTATATTGTGTTTTTTATTAACTTTTTTGTCAGTCCCGCCTCAAATGGCTGGCATTCAGATGCAGTTGCAGAAACTCAAATCATTCTTCTTTTCCTGACTACCTGTCAAGAAGGATATCAAAATCAAAAGCCCATCCTGTGTTTGACGCAGGACAAGTCTCATTTGGTGGCCCCCAATAATGGCACAGCAAATTTTCCCATCCATCTTTCTCATTCACCTCTCCTGGCTGAGTTGACAGTCCTTTTAAAGTGCCACCTTTCACTTGAAATCTCCATCTGGCTGTGACCTTTATCCTCATAGTTTACTGGGATGGGAAAACCATTTCTCTCCAACTGAAGCTTCATCAATAGTCTCCCCAGGTTTTTGACCTTTGGTTCTTTCCGTTGAGACACCTGTGAGGCAACTTGTGTAAATAGTATGACATGTTCCCACTTTCTCAGGGAATACTGGTGGAAAGGAAGATTTTAAGGGACCCAGTTTATTTGTCTTTATGCTTTGAGGTACAAATGGTTACTGGGGGAGAAAATTGCATTCTTCCAGGTGGGGTTTAAAATGTTGATGTCTTTAACCCGCACGGCCCTAAAACTATGGTTATTTTTCCCCAGCTCTGTGACAGATCATTTACTACCACAATCACCAGCTGTGATAGAAAGGCAGAGATGACAATACCCAGGTTCTTAAGTTCAATCTCCTTTGGCTATGGCAAAAATATTGGAGACCTTTTCCTCTTCTACCTGAGTTATTTAGAAGACAAATAGCCAAAGAAATTGATCTTTGCTTTTCATTACCTTGGAAAACTAAACATGGCTCTGAAGGTTTCTGAGCTTATATTGGATACACTGCAAAGTCATATTTATTCTATAAAATTAACTCCATGTAATAACCATTTTTTTCCCAGGGAATTCTCTGAACAGAGGCAGGTTTCTCATTCACAGCTCTCATATCAGCCTAAAAAGCAATAGTAGCAGTTACTAGTCATACTAAAAAGAATCTCAAATCCATGGAGGCAATATTTTAATATTCTAACTATGGCTTTATAAAATGGTTTCAGGTTTTTGAATTTTTTTCATAGGTCAAAAAAGAAAAAAGATGGGGAAAATGGTTAAACTTAAAGCAAAATCCACTTTATCTTATAAACAACCAGCTTATAAACAACCAGACAAACAAGCAGAAAATTTCAATCACCCATGAACTGATGATGTTAGCTAGTCTGGAAATTATAAGTTTGCAGGAGAACAATGAAGTTCAGAGAACTCTAAGATCTCAACTATTCAACCTTCATCCCCACATATTCTCCAGTGCTATTATGCTATTAGATGAAGTCAGGGAGAATCTCCTGGGTCATAACAACTAGATTCTATTAAACTGAGTTAAAAACAGAGGCAAATGTCTACAAGCTCCCCAATTTGGGGGGAAGAAAGACTGTCAAAATAATGTCCATACAGAATCCTTTGCTAATGGAAGATTAAAGAAATCCATAAGGCAATCTTCTCATTTACAGCCCAGAATATGTTGTACATTGTTCTTTAAGATAACAAAAAGTCAATCAAAGAGAAACAGGATGCAATTACCTAGAGGTAGACTAAAGAAGGCCTTCAAATGATATGCAGCCAGGTAATGCAATGGCTTGCTTCTTTTATGTAGACATAGATTGCAATTTTTAATATGATGGAATGGGAACATTATGAAAGAAAGCGTAATCATATTAGCTATCTTTAATTTTAATTAGATGTGAAAGTAAAGGAAATTAATTTGAGTCTTTTCCCACCTACTAGTCTTTGAAATGTGATCCTTAGCATGCCACCCCAAGCCCAGATGTTGTGGCAGACATTGGGTTAGGAAAAAAACAATATTTCAGAATCAGACTGTTCACTGTTGTGAAGTATTTTTCTTTTAGACTAGCCAGATCCCTAGTCAAGCAAAGGCTCTAAGTAAATTTTAGAGGTGCATCATAGTGTAGATTTTTATGGTATGGTCTACACTGATACAGGTAATCATTGAGTTATGACCATGTAGTAATTGAGTCCAAAATTTATGTTGCTAAGCAAGACAATTGTTAAATGAGTTTTGCCCCATTTTATGACCTTCCGTGCCACAGTTGTTAAGTGAATCACTGTGGTTGTTAACATAGTAACAGAATTGTTAAATGAATCAGGTTTCCTCGTTGATTTTGTTTGTCAAAAGAGTGCAAAAGATGATTACATGATTCTGGGACACTGCAACCATCATAAATACGAGTCAATTGGCAAGTGTCTAGATTTTGATTATGTGACCATGGAAATGTTGTAAAGGCTGCAAGTCCCAAAAGTGCTTTTTTCAAGAAGCAACTGGACGTTCTGGTTTTTCTTTGAAGACATTTTGTTTCCCATCCAAGAAGCTTTTTCAGCTCTGACTGGATGATGGGGGAATGGAAGGATTTATATTCCTTACAGACAGCTGGTCATTTGTATTCTTTTAACAGGTCATTAAGGTCACTTGGAGGTTATCTGTGTCCTCAGGGTCACCGGAGTGGTTAAAATTGGTTTGGAGTCTTAAGGCTAAAAGAATGCAAATGACCAGCTATCTGCAAAAGTATAAATTCTTCAATTCCTCACCATCAAGTCAAAGCTGAAGAAGCTTCTTGGGTGAGAACTGAAATGTCTTAAAAGAAAAACCAGGAAGTCCAGTTGCCTCTTGAAAAAAGCACCTTTGGGACAACCATGACCTGGATGACTGAGAATTTCCATAGGCTACAAGTGTAAAAAAAAGCCTCTTTTTTCAAGGTTGTTGTAACTTTGAATGGTCACTGAATGAACTGTTGTAAGTCAAGGACTACCTGTATATAACAGCTTTGTTCAGTTGCATCATTCTTCTGAACAAAATTATTGACTTGATGAACCTTGGAAAAGCCTACCAATTAATTTATCCTACCGTTCGATCGATGTCCTCACTGCGAAATAAAATTTAGGATGCGTGCTTTGAAGCTTCAGGGACCGTTCTCCAGTTTAACCAATCAGCCTGCATAAAAGTTTGTCATGTTTGCATATCACCACCATGTCTTGAAATCCATACATGGATTTTGTGAGCATAGCTAATCTTTGTTTATATTTAGAAAACACCATAGATAGAAGTGAATTAAGTCTTTACACTGAATTGTGGTGGTGTAGATACATGGAAGTGTTTCTACCCTGTTCAAAGAAGGTAGAAAATCTGAGCTTTTAACTGAGTCAGCCTTAGGAGGTGTATGTCAATAAGTATTAAAAATGTAGTAAGAATGGAATGTGTTCATTCTTTTTTTCAATACCAACATGCTATTGCAATAGAGACTGCTTCATAAGTCTAGAAGATATATTTTCAAGATGAAGCAACCAAAACTCTTTCATTTAAACACAGACAAGTCATAACAGAGTTGGCTCACAAAGAGTGCTGCAACTGCTGCCTTTCCAGCCTAAACAAAAACAAACCCAACTCTCAAATCCATTTTCAAAGAGCAATAGTTCTTCAAGATTATTATTCTTTGGTAAGTGCAATGCACAAGTCAGCTTTCTGCTGACTAAGCAATGCATGCTCAGCAGAATAATCAGAAAGAAAAAGAAATGCATTTAAATGTATGATTTTTCCATGAAAGTGTGCCTGTTCTTCTGATAGGTGGCCCAAATGGAGCTGATTTGGGCAGTCTGTCAAAATTCACTGGAAGCAAATGTTATTGAACTGGCATGAATTTACATGATAAAAATTGCATCTATCCTGTCAGCTAACTTGGCAGTAGGGAAAGGCCACGGATTTCAAATACTAGAAAGGATTATCTTCATCATCAGCACCACCAGATTTTGGCATTCCTCCATATGTCCTGGTCAATGTGAAGTCCATCCTTTTATTGCCTCCCAACTTATGGGTACCTGCATAAGGGATAGTATAGCCAAAGTGCCTTAAATGCACACACACCCATTAAACAGGTAGAGGCACTAGTTTAAAAATTCAATCTGAAGTGCAACCTTATTTAAGGTTCAATCTAGAGTCAAAATAGGCAGCAACTTCCATCACCTCAGTCTAGCCAGGGAAGAAGGATAAGCAATTCTAGAAGATCTCAGATGTCTCACCTCTGTAGAGAATTATTTGCTATGAATGCTCGTGATTTATTTATTTGTTAATCCCCATCCTGACTGGGAGCTGTCCCTAATCTTGCAGAAGTCTGGACTTGAGCTTGAAGACCCATCTGGGTATAAATTACTATCTAGCCATGGTTATTATTATACAGTATATAATACTGATTCTATAGCAATAGGAAGCAAGTCAACATGACCAATTGTGTGTGTGTGTTGGGGGGAGGGGAGGTATATGGTTTTGATCTTTGTCTACCTCGTGATCTGAAATAGATAATGAATCAGTGAAATACTTAGGCTTTGAATTGGTTTGCTTAACTTTTTTTCTTTTGAGTGTTGATGTAGAGAGAATCCCCACCTCCCTTTTAATATAAGAATGCCTCTATATTAGCAAAGAAATATTTGAAGTAAAACCACTCAAGCAGCTAACCCCTGTGAGTGGATATTTAGTTTCACAAACTGTTCCATTCATAAACAAAATGCCTTCGGTTATAGCCTCCACAGAAGGCTGGAATTGATCTGATCAAAAAGCAGAGGGGCAAAAGACCCTAAAACCTACATTTTCCCACCCAGCTCCAAGGAAAGGGCATGACCTCTCAGCCACAATAGGAGTCAGGCAATAAAAATTAAAATATTAAAAGGGCATACTTAGAGGTGGTATTCAGCAGGTTCTGACCAGTTGTGAAGAACTGGTAGCAGAAATTTGAGTAGTTCAGAGAACTGGCAAATACCACCTCTGACTGGAGATTTTACAGTATCCTTCTCCTGCCACGCCCACCAAGCCATGCCCACAGAACCAGTACTAAAAAATTTGAATCCCACCACTGGGCACACTCAAGCTCAGATTAATTTCACAATGAATCTGGCCATCTAAATCCCAAAGCCCATCCACTCACCAGACTGTTTTCTCAGCTGTCCTGGAACCAACTGCTGAAGTCACCTCTGACCATCAATAAAGAGAACCTTCTTTTCAAGCAGTTGGATCCTCTCTTCATTCAATGCACCCTCATTTTTCCAGGACAGGGACTTGAGCCAATTCTTCCTACATTGCAAAAAAAAAAATAACAATAAAAATACAGGAGTATTTTATGAATTCTATTCAATCTCTATTTTCTCCAGCAGGAATTTACATTAAACATTTTCAATCCTTGGGATACGGGTTATGCAATGCAATTATATATAAGCTTTTCAGGGTGTGTTTGTATGCTGATTTCTGGATCATCCTGATGGAAAATGGCATTTAAAAAATAAAGGAAAGGTGGCACCAAAATCAAGATAAATTTGCTATGGGCATCAAACCATTCATCATACCCCAAGACAGATTTTTATGGTCCCATGATATCAAAACAATCAATTAAAATTAATGTAATCTGAACTCTTACTCTATCGCTAAAGAAGGTTCCAGGTTTCAGATTAAATTATACATGTTTTTTTACTGTTTTGATTCAAAATCTCTTGAGTGAACAAACTCCTTCAGATCAGATGGAGCAATTTAGCTACTGCTAATAAAGAATATATTTCAAGAATAAAGAAAATAAAAAATTATGCAATGCTATTTATTTATTTGATAAGATTGATAAGATTTTTTTTCTAATTATTGCTCTAATTCCATATATTTCAGCATTTTACAGAAATAATAGCAAAGTACAATAATATAAATTAAAATCATGAAGTCACAAAAACATTGTAATGGTTTAAAATTAAGGACTATCAAGGAACAATTCAATGAGCTTAATTAATTAATTAATTAAAAGCCTCTGAGAAAGCCTTTTTTTTTTGTTTAAATGAAATTGGAATCACTCAGAAATGATGGGGAAAGCTGAACCTCTTTGAAAAGCTGTTGCATAAAGTAGGTTCATAGTGGAGAAGCCTCTCCTACTACCCTGATTTGTTGGTAGTGAGATATTATAAATAGTATCTACTGTTTATTTGAATTGAATGGGTTAATTCTGCATCAAAAGTTGTCCTGAAGGTACCCTAATAAAGTACTGCTAAGTTGGGAAAAAAATGAAATAGAAAAAAGTTAGAATGTGAATTTATTATTATTTGGCCTTGATAAGAAGCTGGGCAATTAAAATAGCTACTCCATCATTTTTACATGGTAAATCAGAGCTCTGGCTTATTTGCAGCTGGGCTTCATAGGGTGCACAGCTCAACTTGCAGAAGTTGTAACAGGTGTGCACGCATGTGTGTGCCAATCTGGTGCTCGCCAAGCTGAGTTGCAAGCATGTGTCTGCACCACTCAGCCAATCATGTGACTGGGTCCCCTCTCTCACCCTCAGTTCCCCTCTCCCTTTCCCCGCCGGTCCACCAAGCCAGAAAGGTTGAGACTATTGATATAAATTGCATTTATGCTTATAAATACATTCCAGTTTGCTCCTGTTTAAGAGGCATTACAGCTTTTTATCTAGCCAATGTATGGATTTTACTGTGAGATGTGATTGCTTAAGGAGATTCCTTGGAAAGTCGTTGAATGTATATTTACTTTCTGAAGAAAAACATAATGACTAAGAGTGAAAAAAAAAACCCTAACATTCAGTTGAGGCAATCACTGCCTTAGAAGACTTGGATGCAGCCAGCAAAATACCCCATTTCATTAAACGGTTTGTACTGTTTGTATTTTTGATTAGGATACAAATTATTTCTTGGAGACAACTAAGTTCTTAGAAGACTTGATAGCTTGCCACTACAACAAATAAAGATCTCCCTCCCTCCCTCCCCCCTCTCTCTCATTAAAAAAAAACTCAAATTATTAAGAACTTGGCAGTCCATAAGTTGTTGCTCTTATCCTTTTCTCTTTTTTCAGATAATTAACATTTTGCCAATTATCAATTTATTCACCAGTATAAATGCAAATTATTTTTGAGTATGTCCTGTGTTGCTCATAAGCAGTTTGAGTAGGAAGTAATGGATTTATTTATTTTGAGCCAGTCATTTATTTGTACTAGATTCTCAGTAACATTTGGAATTATTTTGAGGCCATCCTTTTCTCTTATAAATTATTGTCAATATCATTCATTCATTCATTCAATCAATCAATCAAGGATGTGAATCTGGGATTATAGTCAGCTTTATTTTGGACCGAAGACTTCATTTTAATTATGTACCATGAGTCACACACCCACCAAAATGAAGGTTAGCACAATCAAAAGGCTAGGATATGAAAAGAAAAGAAATAAGCTCAGGAAAAGAGCATATTTGAATTGAATAATGATTAAATTTAATGTTTTTAAAGGATTACTGCTTTTGTTTGTGTTAAAGAAAACAACATTTTTGAATTGTAGTAAAGAAGGGTGTTTAATTTTGACAATTTGGGAAAGAATTAGGAGCTACATAAGTCTGGAAGTATATACTTTACAGCTATGGACTGCCCTTATTTTTTACAGACAAACAGCTCATCATATGGAATCAGTTACCATGGAGAATAATTTAAAGATGACTCAGAAGATTGTCTGTTTATATTTATCATTCACATCTTGCCCAGACAGAATCCAATGACTATTTCTAATCAAGGTAATCTTTAATTTGTTAGCAGAATGACATAAATTACTTCTTTTTTCAACTGTTTTGGAACACAAAATATAAAAGAAGAGAATTCAGCCCCACAAATTAAGCAGCTTATTCATCCATTTTTAATGACCACACAGCATAAGCAGAAATAGTTTTATCTTAGTTTTCTTAAAGATAGGTTGATTTTCTTAGCAGCAGCTTTTTCAGGAAACAAGCTAAGGATGCAAGACAATAGGTTGAATATGTCCATCTTTTGATCTTAATTTACAGTTTAAGATATCTACTAGAGATGTTTATAGTTATGAAGTCTATTGGAATTTCCACATATAGTAACCTACTTGGTTGTCCTGAATAGGTTGTAATTAAACTACTGAGTATCTTTAGTTGATGCATTAAAGTATGATTATCCTATTTCTCCACCAGAATGTCCCAACCCTGACTTCTTTAGAAGAACAGATACTGAAGCTAAAACGCAAACACTTTGATCACCTAATGAGAAGAGGGCACTCATTAGCAAAATGTTGGGAAAAATTGAAGACAAAATGAGAAGAGGATGGCAGAGGATGAGATGGTTAGATAGTGTTATCAATGCAATGAGCATAAATTTGAGCAAACTCCAGGAACCAGTAGATGCGGGACTGTCGTGCTATGGGCCAGGGCATTGCAAAGAGTCAGATATGATTTAGTGGCTAGAAAACAACAAAGTGAAATGCATAACCACAAACATTGGCATGACTTTTCATGGCCCT
This sequence comes from Pseudonaja textilis, assembly GCF_049901715.1. NCBI lineage: Eukaryota > Metazoa > Chordata > Lepidosauria > Squamata > Elapidae > Pseudonaja > Pseudonaja textilis. The sequence goes on from NC_142008.1 coordinate 13,860,191, forward strand.
AATTTCTTAGTCCCACAAATGTCTGTGTTGCTGAATTAGGCTGTGATCATCGGTATTATTAGGTTGGTGATCAGGATGGATATGTTTAAGGATGATCCCTGTCAAAGTGTTAGACCTTTGAGGCAGACCAAATTATTCAAGGCCGTCTCCCTGGTTCTCTGCAGACAGAGAGATCCCTTTAGCCCAGTATATGTTTCCCCATATTGCCATTAAAATTGGAAATCTTGCAAACAGAAAGGTTTCATTGTCCCACTCCTATCTTATTCCCTTCTAAAATTCCATTTTAAATGGATCAAGGTCATAAATTGCTTGATATATTTTATGGGGGAAAAATCCAAAGTAATTGCTATCGTAGACACTTTTCATTTCTAGGGGATGCGGTTAGAGATGAGACAGCATTTTGAATGGTGGATGGACATTTACAAGCTTTCTGAGTTCTGAAAATCCATGTGGAGGGCTCCATGGAGAAATGAAGCAGCAATATGAGCGATGGATAAATCAATAGGTGTAGTGAAGAAAATGGATACTTTTATGTTAACATTCATTCCTCCTGTGGAAGCTGCTGCTGCTGCCTGTAATTCTTATTTATTGTCTGTGTTTCGCCTTTCCTATCTGTTGCTTGTCAATGTGCATTCAGTAATATTGGAATACAATGAACTGTGTGGCAGATTGTGCTTACTGCTACCTTGATAAATGTACGAATAACTAAAAATGCTAATAATAGTTTGGTGGTTTGAATGATAATAACCTGCTGTTTTCTTAAAAAGCAGTTTATCTGTAAGGCAACTTCATCTGCTGTCATATTTCATAATTTTAGAAATATTTCCTTATGCAAGAAAAAGTGTGCAAAACGAAGAGGTAACCAATTCTTGCAACTCGTTGGACTTCAAAGGGTTTTGAATATAGGAAGCTGAAATGAAACATAGTATTTGTTTTGTGTTTTGGTATTTTGTAATGAAAGGAATTTGGCCTATATCAGATGCACATTAGGATTTTAGCTGCAATACAGATATATATATTTTCCAATCTACAGGTAATCCTCAATTTATGATGGTAATTGAGCCTGGAATTATGGTCATAAATTATTGTGAACATTAAACAAGTATGACTGCGCTTGATTTTTTGTGACATTTGTTAAGTGGTTGTCAAGCAATTTTTTTGCCCAATGTGCATTTTGTTGTTGTCTGAAACTGGAAATAAACACTGGAAACAGGCAAAAAAAAGTTTTAAAAAATCATGGTCATATGACTGCGGGACACTGCAAATGGCTGAAAAGGTGAGTTAGTTGCCAAATATCCAAAATGTGTGTGTGATAAAGAGTAGGGATATCATTGGAACTTTAAAATTGGGTTGTAACTTTAAATGATTACGAACTGACAAGTCATTAAGGAACAATGACTGATAGGTAGTATTGTAGTTTTTTGGGATACTTTTGCCTCATTGGCCCTAAATGAATACCACAGCATTAAAAGGTAAAGGTTCCCCTCGCATATACATGCTAGTCGTTTATGGATCTAGGGGGTGGTGCTCATCTCTGTTACAAAGCCATCACTGTCTGAAAACATCTCCATAGTCATGTGGCCAGCATGACTAAAAGCCAAAGGCACACGGACTGCTGTTACCTTCCCACCAAAGTGGTCCCTATTTTTGTACTTGCATTTTTACATGCTTTCGAACTGCTAGGTTGGCAGAAGCTGGGACAAGTAATGGAAACTCACTCCATTATGTGATGCTAGGGATTTGAACCACCAAACTGCTGACCTTTCGGATCAACAAGCTTAGCATCTTAGCCACTGAACAACCATAGCCTTACTGTAATGTATATAGGAGGACCTAGGAGGACGAGGAAAAAGATGCTGCCCTAAGAAATGGTCAGACAAGAGGGATAAGAGGAACCATAACCCGCAGCTGAATAGTAGAAAAAGGCTCAGAAGGGAGTTATCAGGCTGTAAAGGTGACAGCAGAATTGTACTTTCATACTTGCAAGATTCTATTACTATAGCTTTACAATAAAGTAGAATTAGTTTATTTGGCTATGTTTCCTGTCTGGACACCACAGTAGAGCTAACACTTGCTCCAGCTGGTGTTCTGTGAATTTCCACTATTTCAGGCAATCAAAGTGACATTGGATTTCTGTCTGTTTACTTTTGAATTGCTGTTAAAGTACTCAGCACTGAAAGGCCAGTCAAGTATATTATTCTGTCTCTTGGAAATATTTAAAGTAACATTAATATGCCTATTATTAAAACATTGTGGATTTAGCCTGGTGCATTCAAAATATTCAAATAGTTCAGACTTCATCTTCACTCAGCTTCCAAAATGATTCTGGCTGACCCAAAGGTGCTTTTTCAAGAGGCAACTAGACTTTCTGGTTTTTCTTTCAAGATGTTTGGCTTCTCTTCCAAGAAGCTTCTATAGGGGACCCTGATGACACAGATAAACCTCCAGGCAAGCTCAACAACTCCCTAAAAGACTGCAAATGACCAACTGTCTGAAAGGAGTATAAATCATTCCTTTCATCACCATCCAGTTTTGGATGAGAAGTGAAATATCTTCAGAGAAAAACCAGAAAATCCAGTTAACTCTTGGGAAAGCACCTTTGGGACAACTGTGACTTGGATGACTGAGAATCTTTATAGACATATAGAGATTCTGGCTGGCTTCAAAAATTTTATTAATTTATTTATTTGTCAAGCATGTATTAGATAACAGATATAATTAGAACATAATTATGATTACATGAAATGGATACGAATAAAAGGGGACATTAGGACAGGGGCAGTAGGCACATTGGTGCGCTTATGCATACCCCTTACAGACCTCTTAGGATTAGGGTGAGGACGGGGGTGGGATTCAAATTTTGTAACAACCAGTTCTGTGGTTGTGGCTAGGTGGGTGTGGCTCGATGGTCATGGCCATGTGACTGGGTGGGCGTGGCTTTTTTGCAGCACCCATCCCCTCCTGGTTTTGGGGCCTTCTGGGCCTCAGAGAAGCCTCCTGGGGGTGTTTTTGCTCCCCAGGAAAGAAAAGAAAAGAGCCTGGGTGGTGGTGGCTGGGAACACTACATCTGGTTCTGTTATGCCTTGTAATACCCCAGCCTTGAAATTTATTGCTCTCTCCAGGCAAATTGCATCACTGCAAGAGACTATTCTAACTATTTTTGCTACAATAAATAGGTTTTTTTTCATGGAATAGTTATATATGTATGTATGTATGTATGTATGTAAGGAAGGAGAAAGGATGAAGGAAAGAAAGAATGGAAAGAGGGAAAGAGGAGGAAGGGAAGAAGAGAAGGAGGAAGGAAGGAAGAAAGAAAATATAAATTCTAAATGTAGAATAGAATAATAGAGTTGGAAGGGACTTTGGAGGTCTTCTAGTCCAACCCCCTGCCTAGGCAGGAAACCCTACACCACTTCAGACAAATGGTTATCCAACATCTTTTTAAAAACTTCCAGCGTTGGAGCATTTTTAATCTTAGCTTTTTAATAAATTGTTCACAGCCTCTCTTAGCCTTTTATTCAGAAATGAATATTCTAATTTTATTTAGGCTAAAATGGACTCTTGCAGTTTTTGGTATTCTTTTTTTAAAATGTATTTTTATTAAAACTTTTAAACAAGAAGATAAAAGTGAATATGAACTAACAGAAAGTAAGAAAGTAAAAAGAAAAAAGAAAAAGAAAGAAATCAAAGAAAAGCAAAATATGCAAGAAAAGAAGAAAAAGTTTGAAGTAATAGAAAGACAAAAACAAAGAAGTGACAATTATTATTCTTAGCAGTTTTAAATACAAATAATCCCTGCTCTAAAGTTACACCATATATTCTTCTTTCTACAATCCATCCTGTCTAATCATCAAAGCAATATGTCACAAGAACAGAATAGAATAACAAAATTGAAAGGGACTTTGAAGAACTTTTAGTCCAAACCCCTGATCAGGCAGAAAAACCTTGTACCATTTCAGACAAATGTTTGTCCAATCTCTACTTTAAAATTTCCAGTGTTGGAACATTCATGTTTTTCATTTTTTTTCTCATTTTTATGCATACAGTCCATACAAGGCTTCCAGTTCCACAATAAATGGAGATAAATTTCTATAATAAAAGAAGCAGAAATCTATCAACCGGAAATACTGATCTTTAAAATGCTTGGTTCCAAAGTATATATTTATATACTTTTTTGGTTAGGTTTTTTTTTTTTGCATATCTACCAAACATGGTAAAACATCATTTCATGTTATCAACATTTGCAACATATATTTAAAGTCCCTTCATACATTCTAGATAGTTTCTATGGCATCATGTGCTAACAACACATCATTTTATTTAAAAAATATTTTTGAGATCAGAACACAATGTAAATTTCAACTCTTTTAGAAACATTTTTCTCCAATGGCCCATCTGTGTTATATAACCAAGAATCTTAGCCCTTTTTCATATATATTTTAACTTATTCTTCCTCCATTTCAAATGTCGACAAAAATTTGTTCATGTTAGTGATTACATATACATCACCAGTATACAAATAATCTCTTCTTTCCATATCTCATCTTTTAGCTATAAATAAGAACTACGGCAACCCACCCTCTCCCCCAGTATCTGGACAGCAGTCATTTCAGAATTATGAAATTACTATAATTGTATCCTAGTGCATCGAAGGACAAAAAAAATATGTGCAATTACAACTTCAACTGATCAAATTATGTGATGTAATAGTATACAGTAATTATGCATAATGGCACAATTATAATATGCAATGATTTTACAGATAACTTTTAAGAAACTTCCCAAACAAAGCTCGACAGCAGAAAATGATGAAAATTTCTATTATGCTTCAGCAAAAATATGGAAAGGAAATGCGGAAATATGGAAAATAACTCAGTTTTTTATTTTGTGCATGTGTATGAATGTGTTTTTGTACTATTTTTACAGATAGGCAAAAAAAAATCAGAGATAGAAATTTATTTAAAAATTAATGCAAAGTATCGTTTGATATCTAAATTAGGAATTGGGGGCAGGGAAGATGTCATCTGTATGCTAATAAAGGTAATATTTTCTCTGTTCTTTCCTTTTAAGATTGGATTTGTACAGTGGTTTGGATCTATAGTGCTTTCACTTCCTCTAGAACAGCGTTTCTCAATCTTATCAACTTTAAAATTGGTGGACTTCAATTCCCAGTATTCTCCAACTTATACACTGACTAGGGAATTCTGGGAATTGAAGTCCACCTTTGGAGAATATCAGGCAGCATAGAATGAGACTACCCATCATTCAGCCATGTAGAGATTACATTGTCAAAGTTGAATTTTTCAGGACAGATAAAAAATATATTAACAACTCATCCATCTGTAAGGCCAATATCAAGTTTATTTATTTATTTTAAAAATTATATGGTGTCCAAACTCTCAAAATATGTTCATAGATGATGAACATAATGTACAAACAAAACAAAACAAACAACAAATACATTTTAAAAATTATCCTAAAGGCATTTTTTTCAGGAGGCAACACGACTTTCTTGTTTTTTCTTTGAAGACATTTTGCTTCTCATCCAAGAAGCTTCTTCAGCTCTGACAGGACAGTGGGGACTGGAAGGATTTATATTCCTTTCAGACAGCTGGTCATTTGCATCCTTTTAGAAGATTGTTGAAGCACTTGGAGATTTATCTGTGTCCTCAGGGTCACCTGAGTAGTGCTTCTGATCCTGTAGTCTGAAATTTTTATCTGGAAATCAGTTTATACTTTCACACCATTCAAAGGGTGTCCATCCCAGGTAACTGAAAATCTGTAGAGATTCTCAGTCATCCAGGTCATGAGATGCTTTTTCAGGAGGCAGCTGGACTATTTTATTTTTATTTTATTTTATTTTATTTTATTTTATTTTATTTTATTTTATTTTATTTTATTTTATTTTATTTTTATTTTATTATTTTATTTTATTTTATTTTATTCTCTCTCTCTCTCTCTCTCTCTCTCTCTCTCTCTCTCTCTCTCTCTCTCTCTCTCTCTCTCTCTTTCTTTCTAAGACAAAAATATCTGTCAGATTGCTTTTCCAAATTGGGATAATCAGGGAAAGTTACAGCGTCTGTGTTGAGAGCTGCAGGATTGATCTCAGTGCTGGTACTTTTTCTGAATGCAACCTCTTACTACAAATGTAGCTTCCTATTAAAGGTATACCTCTTCCTATTGAAGGTATACCTCTTCACAATTGCTTTATATATGCTTTTACTTTTAATTATTTTTTAATTATAATTATTTAAATTTATTGGCTGCCCAATTCCAGGGGGCTTTTAATGTTTTCCTTTTTTCATGTTCTGTTTAATAATCTTCTACAAGTGATCATCCATCACTTGTATTTTTGACTTTAAATCTCTGCCCCTGAAATTTATAATAATAGAAAGCAGCATACAAATATGTTAAATAAGTGATTCAATCTTGCCCTTGTGACACTACAAATGAATTCTAATGTTCCATTTGACTGCATTCAAAGCCATAGTGTTCAAATAGTTAAAGTTCCAATCCTTTAGTCAGAATTGTTAGTGTAGAGCACATAGGAGCAGTTTTAGATGAGATTTAACTATGTTACAGAAAAACAAATGTTAAGCCCTCTTGATTATCATGGTAATTGTCTTCAGGTTTATCCTTTTAGTCTGATGTACTATAGCTTATTCCATCAAATGTCCACCTTTCACTGGCCTAGCATATCTTGTGACATGGAAGTAACATGGGTTAATGATCCCAATGCTGTTGATTATGTCTATGGAGATTCTTGTGCTGTTACTTATATTACTCCGATATCTCTGCTCCAGAGATAGAAAATATGCTCTGCAGTCAGGATTTCTATTATTGTCTGGGTGGAATAATGAAACAGTATCCTTTCCTAGGAAATTCATAGCATTATTTCTAGGATCTGCATTGCAGAATGAGATGATGCACTGTCTCCACATTTCATTCATGAGATTATTCACAAAGCAAACTTCCCTCAAGAATAAGCAAAAACAATCCCTTGATGTGTAAAGCCACATCCTGTTGGAGCATTTCCAACCAAAACCTGGGAACTGACTATAGTAACATAGGAAAATATTGTATATTGCTGTTCACTTTAATAGACATATTCCCAGTTATTATCACAATATGATGTTATTGATTGTACTTGATACAACAAAATATACTCTATTTTTTAATATAAACTTTATTTAAAATTTAAAGAGAACATAAAAACTAATACAAACTACTACAGAATAAAGAAAAAGGGAAAGAAAAGATAAAAGAAATAGAAAAAAGTTTCCAATTTCCTTTGCAGCAAATTATGATCTTTTATATATGGCTATAAAAAGAGCTCACTTTCTTTTATTATCAATTTTTTCCCTAATCATCAATGCTATAAGGACATTTTGTTCTCTTTGTGCAAAAAAAAATCTACAACAAAGAGCAACATATAATCCAGATCAAAGATTCCAGTCCTCCTGATGTGTGACCTTCAATTCTGGAAATCTACATATCTAGAAATTAGAAAACACTGGTTTAGATGGCATAGACCTATGCTCTTCTATTTTCAGCAAACAGAATGAACGTTATATTTTCACAAGGAAATTTAATTCCTTCAAATTCAATGCTGTATATATGTCCAAAGCTCAAGAGAGTTATGTCAAATATCACAGCTTTCCATGCTGGAAAAAGAAGTTAGAGAAATAGTAACATATTTTTTTGGAGGGGAGGGTTAAACAATGCATAATCAAACTTCTGAATTTGCAGAATTTTCTTAGTTGCATACTAAATTTATTAACTGGATCAAAGGAAACAAGAGATGGTCATGGTTTGGTGAAGACATGAATTTGAGTTTCCTATCACCCTTTAATATTATTCAATCTTCCACCCTTTGATTAAATGATTTTGGCCCAGATTGTTGGGGACAATATGCTGACATTTCTAAACTGCTTAGAGAGGGCTGCATGTACTGTTAAGCAGTACATAAATGTAAATGTGTATGGAGATTCTCTGTCATCCAAGTCATAGTTGTCCCAAAGGTGATTTTTTCAAGAGGCAACTGGACTTCCTTGTTTTTCTTTGATGATGTTTCACTTCTAATCCAAGAAACTTCTTCATCTCTGACTGGATGATGAGGAATGAAAGGATTTATATTCCTTGCAGACATGTGGTCATTTGCATTCTTCTGTAAAGGCCACTTGGAGATTTATTTGTTTCATCAGAGTTACCTGAGTAGTGTAAATGGGTAGGGAGCCTCTTGGAATTGTTGAAAGGACTTTAGAATGGTGTTTTAGAATGGGGATAGATGCTGTCATATCCTCCCCACTTTGTTGAAAAAGGGCTGTTCAGTTTTGACATCCTGTAGATGGCCTCTTTGACTCCTCTTTCAAACCAGCAGTCCTCTCTATCTAAAACGTCTAAGTGCTATTGCTATTCTCAAGCCATCATAATGTCTCCATTCCACTTAGCTTGCAAGAATCTAACTTGTTTTTATAAGTTTTTTGGAACATCCATATATTTTTGAGACATGAGCATGATTTATTCCATGGCTTTCCACAAGCTTTTGTTAAGGAAACTTTCTTTTGTGGATTTTCCTTCCTTATCACTTCATAAAGGCAAAAAGATTTTAACACCACCAAGAATGGAATCTCTCGAGATGCTCTATCACCAAGAAGAGTAAACATCACTAGAGGCTGTAGATGCCAGGTAGCAATTGCAGCAATTGATCATATGTTCTCTTTGAGCCTCAAAATGTTCTTTTTTCCTGAATTCAAGGATCAAAGGCAGGGATCAAACCAACTTTTTGCAAGTCCTAAAATAACCTACTGATCTTAGATATGTTGGGGGATATAACTATTCTGTATCATGGGATGGGCAACTTTTTAGATATTTTGCATTGTGCTGAACACAAAAGTATTTTATTGAATGAAAGTAATGGAAATTGAAATACATAACATCTGGAAAACATCAGGTTTTCTATTCCAGCCATAATCAGAATTGAAACAAGCACCTCTTATCTGCTTTTATACATTGTTTTAGCTTCAGGTAGAAAAAACTGTCTTGGTTAGGTTTTGAAGCCTCTGAGTTAGATTGAGAGAGCATGGAATTTGATATTTGTTCTGTTTAAGGGGCTAGTTTTTTGACACTGGGGGTGGGTGGGGCATGATGGCTCAGTGGTAAAAGATGTTGACCTTGTTGACCAGAGCTAACACCCAGATTCGAGACATGAGCTCCACACAACAGGTTGAGGTCACATTATTTGCCGACCTAGTAGTTACAAAGCATGACAATGCAAGTAGATTAATAGGTACCACTTCAGTGGGAAAATAACAGTGTTCCTTGCACCTTTAGTGTATAGCCATGCTGGCCACATGACCATGGGAATTGTCTTTGGACAATGCTAGCTTCCTTGAGATCTAATGTACTGAAGCAATCCAGCACTGGAAAAAAGGCCTTCCTAATTTAACTTCACCTAGGTAATTTTATTCAATAATTTTATAAAAATTCTGACCCAATGCCTGCTTCCTATTCCCTTTGTGACAGTACTGCTGTAGATTTTCCACTTAATTTCTACTGAGAGGACTAATAGGTGTGGCGTGTTGCAAGAGTGACTGATAAGCTACTTTTTGTGTTTCCTGAATTACAACTCACTGTCATATTTCAGATGTATATATCTGTCACTTTCTGTGCTTCACAAAAAGTCAAAATAAATTTCCTTCAACAAGCTTGAAATGCTTAGATGTTGATATTCCCTTGTGGAAAAGCACTAAACATGAACAAAACATATCAAATTAAAGTCTTCCAGACTGAAATAATACACTTCAGATGCCAAGTAAATTTACCAATAAATAGAACTGTTTTCTGAAGCATCAGGTTTTTCTCTCAGCTGGCAAAATACATGAATTCTGAATCACTTACAGTTCCAGTTACTGGGAGATAACTGTTAAATGAACATTTTTAAAAACCTGGGAATTTTTTAAAAAATAATTGAACAATTCTCAGCTAAAAGCTCTTATTATAAAGCAGCTTTTAGCATTTCAGAGCTTTTAGAGCATTTATTTGTGACATACTGAAATAATTGTAGTAATAGCAATAGTAATAGCAATAGTAGATGCTCCTGTGCACATAGGACAAAAATTTCTTTCCAATGTTTTTGACTTTCTTCTTACTCCAATGGGACATCACAACCTACAAGTTTTATGGAATGTTCTGCTCCCCATTTTTTCACAGTCTTCTTCCCTTTAATTTTCCTTTGGCTGGAAAATTCCTTTGTCCATATAATTGCAGTTTTGGCCTGGCACTGCTTTGGAAGATGTAAAACATGTCTCCAAAGTGCATCTTCCATTTTGCCATTCTGTCCTGACATGAGCAACTTCTTCGTAAGATGTCAATGTAAATAGCCCATTCCCTATAAATAAGATTAAAGATCTTTTGTAGCCAACAGTGGTGGGAGTCACTTATTCCTTGTGTTATTTGATGCATCATTTTTGATGTTTCATTGGTACATATTGGAATTAGACCAACAAGCAAATGGAGATGTTTCGGATGGATTCCAATGAAAAGTCGGAAAATATCTGATACTGGTTTGTAACCATATCATTTGTTATAATTCCATGGGGAAAAAACTGGACAAGTATAACAAATGAATCCATATTTATTATTAATAAATAAATGGTCAGCAAGCTGTGGTCTGATAACAGATATGACTTTTTTGCCCCATTTACATTTCCTCTGTATAAAATCTATAGTGTTCTTTGGAGTTTTGGGGGCTCCATATAGTATAGTTTCTGCATCTGGCCACAATGGCGCCATGGTGGCACAGTGGTTAGAATGCAGTATTGCAGGCTAATTCTGCTGACTGCCAATTGTCAGAAGTTCAAATTTCACCAGGCTCAAGGTTAACTCAGCCTCACCAAGTTAAAGGTTGACTCAGCCTTCCATCATTCTGAGGCTGGTAAAATGAGGACCCAGATTATTGGGGACAATGTGCTGACTCTGTAAACCACTTACAGGAGCTCTAAAGCCCTGTGAAGTGGTATATAAGTCTAAATTCTAAATGCTGACCAAAATTCAGACACAAGCTTTATTGGCCCTATTTGCTTAAATTGTTTGTTTTTGGTTAAAAAGAGAAAAGTCATTGTCGAAGTTGGCAATTAAGCACCACAGCAAAAAACTATCATTGATTCAAAAGAACACCCTTAAATTATAGAAATATCTTAGTATCTTAGAGTGTCATCTATAGTTTGAAATCTGATTAGATAATATCAGGATTCATATGAATGCTTTCTTTTCTCACATTTCCTCATTCTGAAAAAAGGAAGGGAGAGACGAAGGAAGGAAGGACGGAAGGACTGTATTTGTGAAGAAGGGGATGTTAGTGGATTTATATTATGGGTTTAGAATTTAGAATACAACCTACAGCTAGCACTAAATCAAGGACCTGTATAATGCATGAGTCAAAAAGAGGGCTGTGAAAATATTTACAGACCCCTCACATCCCGGACATAAACTGTTTCAACTCCTTCCCTCAAAACGATGCTATAGAGCACTACCCACCAAAACAACTAGACACAAGGACACTTTTTTCCCCGAAAGCCATCACTCTGCTAAACAAATAATTCCCTCAACATTGTTCAATTATCTACAAAGTCTGCACTACTATTACTGTTAATCTTCTCATAACCCCCTTTCACTCATCCCCTCCCACTTGTGACTGTATGACTGTAACTTTGTCGCTTGTATCCTTACGATTTGTATGGACTGTTTGATTGCTTATTGTACCCCTATGACTATCATTAAGTTTTGTACCTTATGATTCTTGACTCTTGATTAATTTATCTTTTCTTTTATGTACAATGAGAGCATTTGTACCAAGACAAATTCCTTGTCTGTCCAATCACACTTGGCCGATAAAGAATTCTATTCTATTCTATTCTATTCTATTCTATTCTATTCTATTCTATTCTATTCTATTCTAAATTTGATATTTTTTCCTGCCTCCTGCAAAGTATCCCACTGATTCTTTTGTTCATACTCTAAAATGCTTACATTGCATCTTAGTTGTCCTAAAAATAATATATGTATAATCAATGAGTATAGGAATTATGGTAATAGTGATCAATGAATATCTATGCTTACAGAAATTACAATAACCACACTAATATGCATGGATGGTTGTGGGCAACCTGTGTCTAGATCCCAGGCAGCATAGGTTATGATTGCTTAAAGCTGACTTTCAACTGCCAACTATTTACTAACTTGCCAGCAAAGAACTCAAGTTTGTTCCAACTCTTGGCAGGTTGCCATGTGTGCTGTGGGAATTACATTCATTTTCTTAATGCTTCTGATTTTTCTCCTCTGTAATTCAAGGATAATAATGCAGTACAGACAGTCCTTGTTTAGCAATGGTAATTGAAATCGGCAACTCTGACACTAAGCAATAGAATCATAAAACAAAACTACGATGACCTGTCATAAGTCCTCTTTGTTCAGGAATATTGTAACTTCCAATGATTGCTGAATGAATGGTCATTCAATGAGAAATACCTATAGGTAGTCCTTGATTTACAACAGTTAGTGATTGTTCAAAGTTACAATGGTAGTGAAAAAAGTAACTAATTACTGCTTTTCACACTTACAACTTTACAGTATTCCCTTGAATATATAATCAGAATTCAGACACTTGGCAACATTTATGATGGCTTCAGTGTCCCATGTCATGTGATCATCTTTTGACAAACAAAATCCACAGGGAAGCCAGAACACTTCTTGTAGCAGGCTGAGAATATTTCTGCATCCTGGGTGTAGCAAGGAAGTTGTGTGATCTTCATCACTTAAAACTTTCAAGAAGAGATTTGACTGCCATTTGTCAGGAATGGTATTGGGTTTCCTTCTTGGGCATAGGGTTGGACTAGATGACCTACAAGGTCCCTTCCAACTGTTAATATGTAAATCTGGTGTGTGACTTTGGATCTCCTGTTCAGGAAAGTTAAATGGTACCAATAAAGGAGAATATTTGCAGCTCTGGTTTGAAATGAGGAGTCCTTGATGCTCTGTGAACTTGATTGTTTTCTTGCAGATATTTCACTTCCCAAACAAGATCACATTTACCTAGTTTGGGTAATGAAATTTCTGCAAGAAAACCAAGTTCAGAAAGCAGTAAGTATCAGGTGCAAGAAATCAGGAACCAGGATAGAATTCAAAAAGCATGAGTTTATTTCATGCTAGCTTTTGCACACTAATTTGGTCTGTTAATGATCAAGGCAAATTGGTGCCAGCTAATTGATTTCAAGAAGGGCTGAACTTAAATTTCTTATAAAGACTCCAAATTGTATTTTACCCAATCTTTGGGATTGGCCTTTTCTTCTACTGCACCAGGACTGTAAAATGTGGGCCAGATGTGTCACGTGCTGGACCCGCCCCCCACCCAGTTTAGCAAAGGGGGGGAAAGTCCAATATGTCACATGATGCTGTCATAACTATGCAAGTTTGACATCCCTGTCCTAAACCCTCAAAGTTAAATGGGAACAATTTACGTTATTATTTATAAAATGCCAAATAAGAGTTGGGTTGTTCTGGATGATCTACAAAGTTGTTTAAAATGTAGAAAGTTTCTAACACATTTAAAACTTACTGTTAATAGTAATATTTATGAGTCACATTTCACTGTTTAAACAATCACAGAGTATGAATACAATTCAATTAAGAGTAAAAATATAATTAAAAATACTTAATTAAAAAAAACTGTTCCAATAGGGACCAAAATGAATACATTAGGGAAAACTCTAAAATATATACTTAAAGTGGTGAATCCCTTAAGGGTTTATGAGGATGAGACATTAATACTATTTAGATGAAAACACTGAGGTGTAACTGTTAATCAAAAGAAAAAACATTCATATTAAACTGATGTCTAAAATTTATACAAGCCTAATTTAACAGGGAGAATTTCCAGAACGGAGAATTCCACCACTGTAGTTAAAAGGAAAGTCTTAAGTCATGGTCCATCTCTGGGGATTTGATAGACACATGTATGTAGTTTCACTTATATTTATGTAGTTTGAGGGACTCCTGAAAAGAAAAGGGATCAAACTATTTTCCAAAGCACCTGAAGGCAAGACAAGAAACAATGGATGAAAACTAATCAAGGAGAGAAACAACTTAGAACTAAATTCTTTTTTTTAAATAAAATTTTATTGAGTTTTAACAAAACAAACAGAACATCTTATTTGAGTACAGCATCGTTTCGGGTTATCACATTTCCATACAGACGCAATTTCATATGCATATTCATCTTATGCATTCAACTTCATATCTTATTACTCTTTTTCAAACTTCTCACTATTTCTCCCTTTACTTCTCTTAATTTTCTTTTATAGTTATCTCATTTTCTTCTTATTCAATTGTATTTCTTTTACCTAAATTTCTATATTTTTTTATTCATTGTACTTATACTTTCGTCTGTCTTGTTTACAATTTCATATGTTCTCTTCCAACATTCTTAAGAAGCAAAATTCCCCCTATAGTTGCCAATCGGAGTGCAACACCTTTAAGTCTTATTATTATTATCATATGAAATCTCATTAAATATTAAATTTGTGCATTCTAAAATTATAACATTCAAATTCCTAATATCTATTTTATATCATGTAGATCTCATTATCAGAATCTACTTGGTACTTCCCCTTGAAAATGTAAAAAGAAAAATTCTAAAAACATAGCAAAAACTATATATATATATTCAGCTTTGTTCGGGTATTTTCCCATGTCATTGTAGTTGTGCTTTTAAAGTTGTAGCAACGTTTCGACAGAATCTCATCTGCCATTATTTCCTCCCTGTAGAGGTCTGATATTTGTTTTCTTAAGTTTTCGCGGGTACTTACATGTATGGTATTCAGCTTTGTTCAGGTATTTTCCCACGTCATTGTAGTTGTGCTTTTAAAGTTGTAGCAACGTTTCGGCAGATGAGATGGTGGATATTTTTCTGTTTGTGCAGAATGCTGTGTTTTTGCAGGATCTTGCTGATTTTGTCTGTAGTGCCTTTTATATATGGGAGGAGGGCTTTGCCATTCTCTTGTTCTCTGTCTTGGATTTTGGTTGGGGTTTCTTTTTGGATTAGGTGGGTAATCTTCTTTCTTTGGAATCCATTGGCTGTTAGTACGTTGGTGAGAGTTTGTAGTTTGGATTTTAGGTGTTGTTCGTCGGCTAAGCATTTTGTTCTGGAGATGAGTGTCTCGGCTACAGAATTGATCTGTGCTAGGTGGTGGTGTGAGAGTGCACTGCTATCTACATGCACTCTCACATACAAATACCCGTGTGAACCTCAGAACACACACACACACACACACACACACACACACATTTTCTTAAGTTTTCGCAGGTACTTACATGTATGGCATTTAGCTTTGTTCGGGTATTTTCCCACGTCTTTGTAGTTGTGCGTTTAAAGTTGTAGCAACGGTTCGGCAGAATCTCATCTGCCATCATCAGGCTTCACACCACACCACAGCAGAAGCCAGGCAAACACCTGGGCACAAACAGATCCCCCCTCTAGGAACTTTTAGATTCAGGGTACCTTGCTTAGATGTTCTCTGTTGTTTATCCCGGTGTGTCCTGCTTTCCTCTTTGTCTTCCTCCTGCACAATCTTATCCAGCTGGGTTCTTCTTTGAGATGGCCATTTCTGACCACCGCTGCAACTGCCTTCGGGGAAGGGAGTTTAGACCAGCCAAGGAAGAGAGATGTGGCTCCCTTCCACTCAGCTAGCAATCTCCCCCCTCTTCAGGGTGGTTTCAGCCCTGAATCCAAAGGATCAGGGAGCTAAAGTGGTGAGCACAGATCAAAACCATGCACGATCGTGGATTTCGGTCTGTTGCTGAAGAGACCCAAACCAGAAGACCTCAGAATTAAATTCCAACTGTCAGGGAATTAAAATGTCCTGACAGTTAGAACAATTAATCAGGGGAACAGCTTGCCTTCAATAGTTGTGGATGCTTCATCACTGGAGGCTTTCAAAAGGAGACCAGACAACCTATTGTCTAGTCTCCTGCTTTTGCAGGGGGATCTCCTGCTTTTGCAGGGGGGTGGACTAGAAGACCTCCAAGGTCCCTTCTAATTCTATTATTCTGTGTTCTATGTTTCCTTGGTAGCAATTAAATCCATTTTTGTGAGATTAATTTTTCTTTTCCAGTTACAGATTACAGGTAATCCTTGGTTTACAATCAAAATGGGGGCAGAATTTCTATTACTAAGTAAGGTAGTTGTTAAATGAATCACGCCCATTTTTATGATTCTTCCCACTGTTATTAAATGAATCATTTCATGCAATCATTAAGTGAATCACATGATCATTAAGCAAAATCAGGTTTCCCCTTGACTTTGATGTTGGAAAGGTAGCGAATGGTGATCACATAACCTTAGTAGGCTGCAGCCATTGCAAATATAAGGGTTGCCAAACACCTGAATTTTTTCCCCACGATTGTGGGATGCTGTGATAGTTATTAATGTGAGGACAATCATAAATTGTTTTTTTTCAGTGCTGTTGTAAATTCAGTCACTAAATGGTTGTAAGTCAAGGGCAATCTGTATGGGGTTAACAAATGCTATCCCTGGGCACAATATTTATACTTGGTGGTTTTATCAGAAATGCACATGAAAATTCTTAATGTTTGATTAAATAATAGCTAGTGATCAATATGTACAGGAAAAACAAAATATAAGCATATATCTTATCCATTCTGATAACCATTTGCTAATAAGCCACTGATGTATGCTGAATAACTGTAGAAAAATACTGTCCCATACATTGTTCGATGCAATTTTCCAGCACAACTGAATGAATAGAATTGTAACTATTACACCGATAACATCTCAATATCTAATTATGTGCTAATTACCCTCTAAGCTTTTTGACTTTTGCTGTTCCATTCCAAGTATGAAGTTTTGTGCCTTTAATGTTCTTTTATTATCTGTTTTCTTAATCGCCTTGAAGGAATCTGTACTCAGACATTGGTTATTGGTTTTATTTAAATACATTTTTGTGGGCTTTTTAAAATGCAGATTCTTTGCCTCAGAAAAGTGAAATGATTGGAAATTAGTCATTGCTAGTGGCTCTGGTTCATCCCATTGAGGAGAATTTATAATCATTTTAATCCTCTGGAAGAAAATAAAGATAATGAAAGGAAAAATTAAATTCCCTTTAATAATAGGAAGACCTCAAAGCACAAAGAAAATGGACCAAGAAGAGGGGAAAGGCAGGTGAAATTTATTTCTTAATAAGTACAAAGTGATGCTTTGTGCATACTAATAACAATAGTTAAGCACAGTGGAGGGGAGAAAGAAAGAGAGAGAAAGAGTATTAGAGAGAGACACACACAGGGAGAGTTATCTGAGATATTACTGATAAAAATAATATAAAAAGGATTTATTCTGCTCAGACTGGCTCTGGACTTGAGATAGTTGTTGACTTCAATGTCATAAGTGACAGGTATAAGAAAACAATTTGCTGTATTGCTTAGCCTGGAGAAGAAAAGATTAAAAGGAGTCTCCGTAGTAGAGTTCAGATTTCTGAAGGGTTGTCAGAATAAGACACAACAACTGGGTGCACTGCATAAGAAGATGTCAGATGAAAAATTATAGAGAATTGGTGGGACTGACTATTGTATTTAGTATTTTTATTTAGTATTTATTTGATTTGTCAATCTCTTACAAGATACAGATATAAGAATAAATATACTTAGACATTTTTAAGAAAAGTTAAAAAACAATAGGACAGGGATGGTAAGCATGATTGGTGCGCTTATGCATGCCCCCTATAGGCCTCTTAGGAAGGGGGTGAGGTCAATAGTAGACAATCTAAAGTTAAAGTTTTTGGGGTTTGGAGAAAAAACCACAGTCAGGTAGAGTATTCCAAACACTGACCACTCTGTTGCTGAAGTCGTATTTTCTGCAGTCAGGTTTGGCATGGTTAATCTTGAGTTTGTATCTATTGTGTGCTCTTGTATTGTTATGATTGAAGCTGAAGTATTCATTTGCAAATAGGACATTACAATGTCTGATTTTATATACTATATTTAGATCAGACCGGAGGCAGTGTAGTTCCAGGTTTTCTAGGTCTAGAGTTTCAAGTCTGGTGGCATAAGGTATTCTACAATGAGTAAAGGAGAGGAGAACTCTTCCTGTGAAATATTTCTGGCCTTTTTCAATTGTGTTAATATCAGATACATGATATGGGTTCCAGACTGATGAGCTGTATTCAAGTATATGTCTAGCAAATGTTTTGTATGCTCTAGTTAATAGTGTGATATTACCAGAGAAGAAGTTACGTAGGATTAGATTAACAACTCTTAATGCCTTTTTGGCTATGTAGTTACAGTGGTCTCTAGCACTTAGATCATTAGAGATCAGTACTCCAAAGTCCTTGACAGAGTTTGGATCATCAACAAGGACTTGACTATTCAGCTTGTATTTTATTTTCTGATTTTTTTCTGCCAATATGTAAGACAGAGCATTTATTTGTTGAGATCTGAAGTTGCCATTTGATTGACTATTCTGATACATAGTCAAGGTCTTTTTGGAGGGTTGCAGTATTGTCTGTGGTGTTGAATAGTTTTACATCATCAGCGAAGAGAACACAGTTGCTCTTAATATCGTCACAGAGGTCATTTATGTAGAGTATGAAGAGATTTGGTCCTAGAACACTGCCTTGGGGGACACCACTGTTGACAGGTACAGAATTTGATAGGATGCTCCCAATTTTGACCATTTGTTGTCTGTTTGACAGGAATGCTTCTATCCAGTTATGCAGGTATCCAGGGTTACCATAAGACCTTAGTTTTAGTAGTAGTTTGTTGTGTACCACTGAATCAAAGGCTTTACAGAAGTCTATGTAGATTGCGGCTATTGCTTTGCCCTGATCGAGTTGTGTAGTCCATATGTTTTTGCAGTAGTAAGAGTTGTAGATTACAGGATAGTTTTTTTCTGAAACCAAATTGTTTATTAGAGAGTAGGTTGTTTGTCTCTAAGTGGAGGATAATGGATTGGTTAATAATTGATTCCATGGCTTTACAGGTGACGCAGCATAAGGAGATTGGTCTGTAATTTTCAACTAGGCTGGGGTCTCCTTTTTTGAAGATGGGGTTGACCGTGGCTTGTGACCATAGGTTAGGCAAGGAGCTAGTCCTGAAAGATTTTTCAAAGATTATGCTTAGAGGTTCGGCTATGGCAGTAGATAGCTTTTTTAAGAAGTAGGCACATATTCCGTCTGGTCCAATAGATAGGGATGATTTTAGATTGTGCAGTGCTTTTTCAACAATGTCTTCTGTAAAATCAATATGTATTAGATCATTGTAGTTGTCTGTAGTTCGACTAGGAAGTATTGGGCTTGATCTATTGCTGTTTACAAATACTGAGCCAAAGAATGTGTTAAAGATGTTTGCTTTGATGGTATCGTCATTGCAATCTTTGCCATTAGGTCCTTTCAGGTGTGGGATGGACCTTGAGTCTTTTAGTTTGTTGTTTACAAAATTGTAGAAAGCAGGGTGGAATTTGTGTGTAGAAGGTCTTCCTCTTGTTTAATGTGATAATTAGTGCATTCAGTTTTTATCTGGTGGCATAGATTTTTGTATCAGCTTCTGAAGTTGGCAATGTGACCAGATTTGTTTTTTTGCCAAAGTGATCTCTTTTTGGATTGAAGGTTCCTTATTGTTATGGGTAATCTGTTTTTCCTGGTTTTGGGAATTGTTATTGGTACATATAGTTTGATGGCTCTTTTGATTTCTAGTAAGAATATGTTGTAATGGTCTTCAACAGTATTGAATCCAGTGAATAGAAATTGCCAATCAAGGGAAGAGAGATCTTTGATTATAAGATCATAGTTGCCTTTTTTGAAATTATAATTTGTTGTGATGATTTTTGTGGGAACGTATGTTGGAACAAAAGTCAATCATGTTGTGGTCACTGTTGGAAAAGGGTTCTTTAATTTGTATTCCGTAAATTGAATTCAAACTATTGCATAAGATGAGATCAAGGCAGTTGATAAGCCTAGTATTGTTGGTTACTAGTTGTTCCAGTCCCAGATTTGTAACAGCATTGTAGAAGTTTGCATGTATGGGTTCACTTGTACGTTCATTTAGGGTCCAGTCAATATGAGGTAGATTGAAGTCACCAAGAAAGATAAAAGAGTGTGGGCAGGATGCTGCCCATGTTAGTAGTGTATTTAGCTTGTTTACATGTTTGATGTCATAATCAGGGGCTCTGTAACATAGTAAGAACTGAAATGTGATATTTAAGGTCAGTTCACAGATAATGATCATAAGAAGAGCAAGCTCTTGGGTAACTTGGATGTTTTTTAGATGTAAGGACTTTTTTTATAGAAGATAGCAACATCACCTCTTCCATGGATTTCACGATCAGATTGGTAAACATGATAGTCTCTTACTGAAGGGAGAGATGCATTGAGCCATGTTTCTCAGACAAATATGATGTCAAATTTAGCCGTATTTAGTAATAGGAGAAATTCAGGTGTTTTATTTACAAGGCTCCTTGCATTGAGTAGCTTGCATTTAAGGCCAGTTGTAGCTTGAATTGAGGTAGTTGGGGGCATGCATGCCTAGTCTTGGGTGATAGTGGATTGGTTGAAGAAGGTTTGGATGCTGAGTTGTGGGTTGTGTGACTTTCTTTTGATACAGTCTGCACAGTAATCAATATATAGGTCCTTCTCTCAATTGTCTAGATGATTTTTGACTTCTGTGCATAGTATACGGGAGTGGGCACATTGCTGTAAGGTTAGGTCAGGACGAGATCGGAGGTTTTTATGGTCGGTGTTGTTTTTGATGAGTGAATTTATAGTATAAATGAATTTATGTTTGCTTAATTCATTATTGCAAATGACTCTTCAGAAGCGTGGGGCCACAGAGCCATCTCTATTTTTGAGCTCTCGGCCAATGCGAGAAATGTCAAGTATTTCATCAGGGGAGATGGTTGATGCTTGATAGTCACTGATGATATTGTGGACAATTGTGATATCATCATTGTTATTGATGTCCTCTAGACCAAATAAGATGGCATTAGGATGCTTTTGTTCACGCTCGACAACTTCTCTGATGAGGATTGGGATATCATTATTTGTTGGATTTATGGTTTTTTGTGGATTAGGTTGCAGTTGTTGGTTTGTAGCTATTGGATTAGGTTGCAGTTGTTGGTTTGTAGCTATTGGATGTTCAGGCTTTTGTGTTGTGTCTTCTTCTTTTTTTCAGGGTTAGTTAATCTTTCATTTAAAGTGTCCAGAAAGAGTACTTTATCAAGTGGAAGAAAGGCTGGCTTGCCACCTATAATTGTTGCTATAATATTTTATTATTATTACATTATATTTTTATCCCAACTTTATTATTATTTTTAAATAAATAACTCAAAGCAGTTAAAATACCTAATACTCCTTCTGCCCAAAACTGCTGTAGGTTGGGCTAAGAAAAAGTGATTGACCAAAGTCCAAACTGCTTTCTTGAGTAAAGTGGGATTAGAACTCACAGTCTTCTGATGATTAATGCCCAAGTCATCCAGCTGGCTTTCATGCCTAGCACTCAAAATATCTTGGTTTCTAATATGGTGCCTTAAATACTACACCAAATTGATGGATGATATGCATGCTTATTTAGGGCTTAGAATTCATTTTTCCTTCTAACAACCCATAATATTGTAGAGAGACCTGATGAAATGAACTTCTAGCCAAATGGATAGGCAGTGAAGCAATCAGTTAGACCATATACTCAGTAGACATTGCATGTCATGCTCTAATTATGTTCTCATGCACTATTGTATCAAAACATTTGTCTGAGTGGGCATCAGGTAGCATTGGTGCAGTTGAGTGGGCATCAGGTAGCATTGTCTGTGTGGGCATCAGGTAGCATTGGTGCAGTCTATGGTAGAGTCATGGATACTAGCTATCCTGTACCTTGGAAGTTGATATATCAACTTTAAGTTGCTAACTTGGGCATTTATTCAATGCCAGAGCTGAAATATGATCCATCAGTCAAGATGATGAGCCTCGGTTTTGCAGGACTGGTTGTAGTGAGAGCATTTCTTCATTTTCTCAAGTGGCAGCATGAAATTGTCCCCAAGTGAATCCCTCATCCTATCATTCCATTTTAGAATTTCCCTTTTTAAAAATCGAGTTCAAGACATAATTTTGCACAGATAAATGCAAGCCAGCAGTTAGCACAGCACAAAACTTGATTCAAATTAACCAAATAATCAAACACAAAGGGGAATGTATTATTCCTTGGAGGCCAGATTCTGTGTAGTACTGAATAACCTAAGTTTAAACCAATGTCAGCAATATTTGATGGTCCCTGGCAATGCGGAGTGGCCCTAGAGGGCTTCAGCATATTGCCAAATGTTCTATCTCATATCTTTCCCTAACCAACTTAATTAAATCTCTTATTTCATTTCTAACATAGCAAAGCCAGAAAAACCAGAATCCTTCCTGAACGCTAAAGAAATGCTCAAACAAGTACTGGAAGCAAAATAGACTCATTAAAGGCATGCAGTAATCCATCACACTGCAGTACACAATGGTTTCTTTGACTTAACCTGGTTACCAAATTAACTCACTTGGGGAGTGATACAATGTATTAAACAAATATTTTTTAAATGATCTACCTTCACACAACATACTATAACCACTCAAAAGCAAATGAAAGTTAACACTAATGAAATTTAGTATGCTGCATGACTATTCAGTGGCAGTTCTGAAGGCCACAATGAGATTAGAGGTAAACTGAAATAAAGCTACCAATGCCAACATCTAGACAAAAATATAATAATAGATAATATACAGTAGTTCATGTTCAAGTCCATTCTGAAGGTTATACTTCTCATGCAAGAAGCTTCCTCGGTACATTCTTCTTATCCAAGAAGCTTTTCAAAACTGAAGAAGCTTCTTTGATGAAAAGCAAAATATCTCCATGACTAAGGTGACTAAGAATTTCTAGACACCTAAAAAAGGATGTTGATTTAGTATATTTAGAAGATAATTTTTTAGCTCAGTGTTGATCTGTGGGGCTCTTGGTGCTCTCTGGGATAGTTATTTTATTTGCAGATGCTCCATTATCCAACTAATAACATCATTAGTGCATAGTTGATGTTATCTAGTTGGGTAATTAACTGTCTACAGAAAAGCAACCAAGCTCAGATAGCACAAAGGACTACTTAATGCACTTTCTTGGTCAATAGACACACTAGAAATTTTGAGATTGGGTCATGGTGGTTTCAGAAAAAAACTATGTGGAATGTCCCTGATAGTTACCATGGCAGCAGTCACAAAACATAAACCTACCAGAAGTTGAACTGATAACATTGCTCCCTGCCATCTCTTTTCAAGTCCTCCACCTTTGTATCTTAATTATTTCTTTTGCTTACATACTTTACTAGGCCCATGAATTACTTTCAAGCCCTTGAGCTGAAGCCAGGCAACATGTCTGTTTTCCAGTTCCTATAGTTTGTGTACTATATAAGAATAACAAGGACATGACTTCCATAAATAATGATGAAGTTGAATGATGGGTCCTGTCCTCTTCACAATAAATCTTATTTAATCTCTTTTTTGGCTATTAATGATTATTACTTTTTTTGTAAGTCAGTGAAATGACTTACTCAGTAAGTACTATACAGCATGCTTCAGATATGTATACTTAAATGTCATTTTCAGAATGAACAGTGGTAAACCTGTGGATATGTTGTCAATAACCAGCAACAGTGGAAGAATGCTGTTCATGAATTTTAGAGAAAAAAAAGACTTCTGAGGAAAAGAAGGTGGAGTATATCACGTGGTATGCAAACAATAGCAATAATGACAACAAGATAATATTGATGGCTCTTATTAAATGAATACTTGGAAGTCATCATAATTAGGCATACCTTACCATTAAATCCATCCATCCATCAATTTTTCCTTACTCCACCCACATAAAAATTCCACCTCTGTAATTTCCTCCATTGATCTCTACCACATGCCTCAGAGACAGAGGAATGCATTATTTCATCTGTCTTGGCTCATATATCTGATTAAGCAGAGGTTGCTAAATGCACAATATTGCATGGTTAATGCAGGAAAAGGTTTAGACTTTTGCACACTTTCCATCTTTGCACCAAAATCCTTGCTTCACCATTGTGCTCAATGTTCATTTGGTAGGGGCTGGTTCTACACTTTCTTAGAAGCAGCCAAGATTAACCTCGTATATCTCAAATGCTAGTCAGTGGGATAAAATATTTTGGTGTCAAAGGGTCACAGCAATTAATGCCATTAATTGAGTAAGGATCTGTGGGTCCTGAAAGTTTTTTTTAAATCTTTTTTTCTGTTAGTTGGGGCTAGGTATTTTTCTTTTCAAGCCTTATAGGATTATATTTATTTACAGTGCATTCATTTTCTGCAAAATGAAATTGGCAATCGGTGAAAATCAGATGGGATTGAAGACTGGAAATTTAGAAAAAGCATAATCTGGATCTGTGATTCAAGAATTGAAGGCAAACTGAATTGATATGGGCTGCTTTGAGATTTGAATTCTAATCCTAAGCAATTCAGTAGGTTCATAGATAATAATAAGGAAATTCACTGAGATCATAGACCAGGGGTCTTCAAATTTGACATCTTTGTGGACTTCAACTCTCAGTCCAGACATGACTCCACGCTAGTCATGTTAGCTCAGGAATTCTGGGAATTAATGTCCATAAGTCTTAAACTTGCCAAGTTTGAAGATCCTTGTCATAGACTATCAAATCACCTGCAACAACTCTCCTAGTCTCTTTTTTTCTAAATGTTTTTGCCTCCTTCTCTCTCTTTCAGAATGGAATAAAAACAGCAGCAATGGTTGATCTTTAGACAGTGTAGTCAAGTATCATTGCAATATCTTCAGGGTTCCTGAAGTAATTTCTACAAATGCTTCTTGTACATCTTTTAATGCAGAGATAGCAGGCATGAGAAACAACAAAGCGCAGCAGCTTCCATGTTGTTTGTAGAAAAAAACTAGTTGTGTTAAAACAATAGATAAAGAATTCCCTTTTAACTTAAACTCATTGAAAAAACATTTAAAATTAGAATGTTTATTTTTATACTTATTTTTCTCAACTATCAGATTTTAGCATGGCATTAAAAATGAGCATTACCTTGTCTTTTCTTTTAATGTGATGCCCTTGTTACTTTTGTTCACTGGGTTTCCTGGAATGTCAAAACAATTTGCACAGCTGGTTGTCCAAAGATGGTGGCTTGCTGCTAATTAGTAGAAGCAGCAGAAACTGAATGGCACACAGATACACATATGTTGGCAAGGCATAAAAAAGAGAACAAATGGCATTCATAACTCTATCACTCCATTCCTCTTCCTAGAAAATATGTTAACTCTTAGAGTCAGCATCTATTGTCTTCATTAGTAACTTATAGCATCTCCTAGAGACATACGTGCATTTTTGTATCAAAATGACTTTAGTGAGGATAAGCTTTATATCACTTTAATGATAACTATGAAGATACTACCAGTTGCTGGTGGGAAATGGCCTAAGTGTTAGCTAACTTCTTTTCACTCATTGCCAAGAGAGTTTAACGTGTTTCAATCAAGCACAATTTGAAAGTATTGATTTGACACAAGAGGGCATGCCAGACTAGCTGGCCTTAAGTTCACATCCAGAATGATAAGAGTTTTTAGCTCCCACTTGTGTTGGCAGGTTCAGCATGTAAGTATAACAATCCATAGCTACAAAGCAAAGCAGATTTAAGACTCCCACACTTTAAGAAAGTTGAAATCTGAAAACAAAACCCAGAGCCCAAAGCATCAGAGGTGATATTCAGCCGGTTCTGACCAGTTCTGGAGAACTGGTAGTGGAAATTTTGAGTAGTTCGAAGAACTGGAAAATACCACCTCTGACTGTCCTCGCCCCCATTTATTCTCTGCCTCCTGAGTCCCAGCTGATTAGCTAGGTCTTCTTTTGTTGCCCTGCACAGGAGAACAGAGCTGGAAAGCAGGTTAGTTGGGTAGGCAGGGAATGGGAATTTTGCAGTATCCTTTCTCTGCCATGCCCACCAAACCATGCCCACAGAACTGGTAGTAAAAAAATTTGAATCCTACCACTGCAAAGCATGTATCCCAGAATTACAACAAGCATGTGTTTGGTCTAGAGGTGGAAACCAGGAGATTATCAGTTTTTGTCTTTAGACACTTTAGACATGAAAACTGACTGGGTGACTTGGCCAATTACCAGGGGACTGGGAATTCTAATCTTGCCTTGGGCATGAAATCTGGCTGAATGACTCCTAAAAGTTTACTTTCCTTGCTTTATAACTTTAATCAATTGCATTCATAATTGCCAAATATTATTTTCTGTGATCTTATGAGTATCTTTCCCAGCTTCTGTGTTATCTCAGGAAAGGGTGTAGCTGTTTGAAGTTGATCCAGACACCTGCAGCCTCAAAAATATTTTTTTAAAGTTAAGTCTCAAGCATTTATTCCACTACTATTTATGACAACTCATTACCTTTACTTGAAAGTGTGCACTGGCTTGCCACATAAAATACTTTTGAAGACATTACCAGTATTTGCTTTAGAGATAATCCTACACAGACCATCCTAAGAATAAGTTCTAGTAAGTTTAATGTAATTTCTTCTCTGCTAAGTGGATAGAACATTACCTTCTTGTCTATTTACCTAAGTCAAGTCAATTCCACATAATGAATCTGTGAGAAATTACTTCAACAAAATATTTGTTCCATCACATTCAAAGTACAGCTTTGAAACCATAAATCTGTTGAGTTTCATTAATTTAAGAAAAAAATGTTCAATACATTGCTTCTTTTAATGAATTTTTAAATTTAAATTCAGATGAATCTGAATGCTAGCATAAAATATAATCTATTTTAACTCATGTAGTTCACTGAAGCTGGAAAGCTTTGATTAATTTGCTTCAACTTCCCTTAATTCATTTAGTTTTCTTGTTTGTTAAATGAAAGTGAATGGAGCCCCCTTGAATGGTTCTGTGAAAGAGGCAAATTAAATGAAATCCAGCAAAACATACTTACCAGATTGCTAAATACCGATCAGCAAATTGTAAATGTACTAAGGAGGAAAGAAGTGAAAAACAAGTTGTAAAGTACATTGCAAGATTTTTATCACAATTCGCTATGGAGAGAGAATGAAGAAGCCCATTTTCAAAACAGTAATATTGCAAAAGCTGAATTTTTCTTTTCTTTTTTCTTTTTCAGTGTAACGAATAAAAAGCCTCATAAAGCACCTGCAAACTTTTCTCAAAAACTCTGAAAAATGGTGCTTGAGAGATGTGAAACTATCATCATGTACTTGATTGACTTGGAGCATTCATTCCTTCATTGTCCAAAGCAATAGCATAACTTGAACATTTTCTTTTAAAATTCAAGTTGTAAATTGTGCTCCCTTTAAATGACATCTGCTCATTAGCAACACAATCACACTACTTTCAGGCAAGAGTTTGGATGATTCAGGGATCTAATCATGCTGTGCTATCAATACATTTGTCTAGCTTCTCCAAAGTATCCGTTCTCTCAACAGATGAGGTCTATCTTATATGTATTAAGAGTACTTCACAAGAAACAAAACCAGCTCTACATAATAATAGAAATGTTGTTCAGGCTCTGTTGGAGAAATGAGACTCAGGAACTTCTCAATTTCTCAAATAAATAATAAAAAAAGAGAAATCCTTTTTCTGTTCCATTTTGTTCCCCAGACCTTCATATCTCCTTGGATCAAAAATGGTCGGGGGATTGTTTGTATGTAATTGTAATTTTTTTTTGTTTCCAGACCACTCATATGACCTTCTTTCCTCAATGCAGGATATTATTTATTTCCCCAAAGTAGTCTTGTTTAGTTTTTCCCAGTACAGCTTTGGATACCTATCATTTTGGATTTCTTTCACCCATTTGAAATCTTTTTGTTATTAACCCCAGGGAAAAATACCTTGCTGCTGTGATGCTAGACTATACTTTTTTCCCAGGCATAATCTGATTTAATGATTTTTCCTTCTTTCAAGTTTAAACATTCAAGTGAATTCAAAGAAATCAATTGCAACCTGCGGGCTTAATTTCTGAAATAGTTTTCTGTAGGAATTCTATGAGATCCTTAGGTTTAAATAGGAAAGAAATCTCAGAAATTCATGATAGGATCTTATGATATCCATGATCTTATTTATGAATGGAAGAATATGTTCACTTCCTTAATTAAGAATCCTGAAGTTTGTATTAATTGTAGAGATGACACGGAAGACCATTGTTATTTGAGGAATTTAGTGACATATTTCTCCTTCATATTAAGAAAAGTTTGATGTTTAGAACTCATTCTCAGTTAGCTCTCTTTGTTTTTCACTTTTGCTTGCTAGGCAGAGGAGAAAGTGGGTGAGGGGAAACCTTAACATAGCGTCCAAGGGCCTTACAATCTCCTGACCATAGCAGGGCCATGAAATCATGGTGTGATGGCCCCATCAGCTGTCGGTTCAGATTACAATGACAAGCTGGAACTGAGACCCTCAGATCTGGGTGTTATTGACCTTCATGAGCCCCTGGAGAGCCTGGTAGCTGAGAAGAGTGCAGTCCTGGGTTTGTCTGGCATAGGAGGGGACTGGTTGCACAGATGGACTGCACAAGCAGAAGAAAGCAAGGCTCATCTGCCACTGGTTAACACAGAGAAGTGGCAACAGCTGCTGGACATGCAGAGTTGGGTGAAGAGAAGATCACTGAGACTCCTCATGAGGAAGCAGTCCCTTCTTAATGAGAAACAGCAGCCTTAGGGTGATTTAACCAGGGTTGTAAAAGGCAACCATTGGCTTCTTCAGCACAGTACTTTAGACTTTGGACCTGGCTTTGTGGACTTCAGACCATGCTCTTGGAAACTGTGCTTTCAGACTTTGCTGTCTTGCAATTGGCTTGAGGAGTTAGAAAACAGCCTTATATACATATAGTTGTGCAACAAACTCACTATACTCACAACTTTCCCCATTTGCATGACTCAGAGCACAGGGTGCCAGGTTTTGATAAAAAAATATGTAGGGTTGTTTTATTAGGGGGCAACTTCTTCATGGAGCCTCGTTTTGGGTATTGCAGAAATTGGCCTTAGGGTATCTCTGCTGTTGTTATTAAGGAGCTCCTGACAGCTTGTAAGAGATTTGGGTATTATCTTGTTTGTTATGGGTGTTTTTAATATTTTGCTTTCAATTCTGTTTCCTTGAGCTAACAATAAATCTTAAAATCTCTTTATTCACAAGTGTGCTTATTATCTCTGGATCAATAATAATAATAATCACAATTGCCTGGATAACTGATCAGTGACCTGACACTTGGCAAAACAATGAAGGTGACAAGTACCATTCTGTACTTTTTTTGAAGAAACAGTAGTTGGGAAATAAAAGGATAGATTGATAAGCTGCTTAAAGAAAAGGAAGCAAATATATTTCTATAGCAAGTTCATATAATAATGTTTTTCCTCTCTTAAAATTGTTCACTATGAATTGATTCTAAGCTCACAGCAATTGACTGATGGCCAGTTTTCTGTTATTTTAGGCTTTTGATAATATACAATATACAGTAACTGATACACTGTTAAATATCTCCAAGCTAGTTCTGGGTCAAAAAGGATTCCTGGATTTCCTCCCCCCACCCTTGTTCTCAATCATTTTGAGATAAGAAAATTTCTTTTTAACTCTTTCAAGTAAAAACAAAAAAAATCTTTTCATCTTTTCACCATGATCTACTTTTCATAGGTAGATCATGGTGATCTTGCAATTATTCACCACAAGGTGACCAAGAAGTGTTTGAAAATGTACCATTTTTCATCTTTCCAATGAATTACAGCATCTTTGGTGCCCACATTTCCATTAAAGACTTGCAGTGCTACACTATATCTGCATATACCCATGCTACACCCATCTTGCTTCAGATGGGCTACATATTTACAGGAATTACAGATTGTTTTCTTTGTTAGAATTGTGAAGCAAATGTTCAAATGAAGTCAGAGACTCCAACATGAACTTGTAGTTTTATATAAATAAATAGATTTAACATTTATATTTATAGCAGACAACACAGGAACGTCATGAGGTAAAAATCTCTAAAGCACCCAGAAGAAGGAAACAGGGCTACCTCACAGCAACCAATCATAGCATTGATCAGGGGTGTCAAACTGGCGACCCATGGGCTGGATGTGTCACGTGCAGACCACGCCCACCCCAGTTCCGCGAAGGGAAAAAAAAGTCACGATATGTCATGTGATGGCAATGTGACATGGGGAGTTTGACATCAGTGGTGTAGATTGCCTCATGCAGGAGCCAGTACTACTGATTTTGCTACTTTTTTTTTCAATGGTTGTTAAATGAATTACTACAGTTAAGTGAATTGTGTGGTCACTAAGTGAATCCGACTTCCCTCATTGGCTTTATTTGTCAGAAGTCAGCTGGAAAGGAGACAAATGGCAATCATACGATGCTATGATACTACAACTGTCACAAATACTTGCTTTACATCACATAAGTGTGAGGATGCTGCAATGAAATAAATGTGAGGATTGGTTATAAGACACTTTTTTCTGTACTGTTGTAACTTTGAACAGGAATGGTTGTAAATCAATCAATTGTATTGCAAACTTCTATGTGATCCTTACCACGATTTATTAGATATATACATTGTCCTTAAGGAGTTTACTCAGAAGCAAGTCACACATTAGTTTTAAGGAAACTGATTTGCTGTAAATCAGGCATGGAGAAATGATAGTTTCACAATACATAATTATCTGGGCCATCAAGAATTAATGATGGGGGGATGGGAAAAGTGGTTCAGCAGTCTTAGAAATTTTCAGATTCCCTATCTTGCTATAGGTAGTACAGCTTGCGGGGGTGGGGTGGGGGGTAAGAATGTTTGGAGTGATTGTTATTGTATCTTGTTGTGTACAATATAGCAAAATGGGAACTATTCTGTTCAATTTTAATTCTACAGCATGACTATTTTTGTTTGTGGGTAATATAGGTGCCTTCATGCAGATATACACTGGAAGAAAGAGGAAGTGATTGGTAGCTGCTTGAGTAATGTGTTATATTTGAGGTTATTATAGAACACTGATTATATACACTGAACCATGTATTTTGAAGAGTTGAATGGAAAGATTACAGTTTTATGGGTTTATTGATTTTGGAACTGATAATATGTAATAGTTAAATGTATTAAATGAGGACCAATAAGCGGGCCCTACGATTTTCTTCTCCATCATTACAAAAGCTATAATCCTAGGTGTGTGGTAGTTTCTTACAAATGAAAACTATTCTTATATAGGACAAAGTGCACTGAGATTATTATACGCTCAAAAGTGGAAACACTAATCCCACAGAAGAATGCTGGTAAGAAGAAGGAATTTATAGAAATGGCTAAATTGATTTTCTTGATTAGAGAAAAAGATAGTATCTACATTTAAGTCTGAGATTAGAAACCTCTTATAGACTGTTTACATGAAACACAAAAATAATCACATGATGTGTGGTTTTGATAGTTAGGCAAAATTAGGTAATACAAAAAAAGTGAGAATTCTGAAATCAATAGAGTAAGTGATAACTTTTATATCATACTTGTATTTGCTGATAAAGAAATTAGAAACTTCTTTTTTATTTTTACCTTTTCTTTCTATACTTCTATTTTTTTTCCTGCCTTTTTCTTTAATCTGCATTATTTTTGGTTATTTTTTATACTCAGCTTATAACATTTAATAAAATTTGTAGAAAAAAACCAAATCAATCAACAACAATAAAGATAGTTTATGGGAAACATTTAAAGAACTCTAGAGGATACATTTAGAGAACTTTAGCTTCCATTCTCAGATTTCAACTTCCTTAAAGAGAGAGAAAGTGTCTTAATTATGCTTTTGGTTGGACTAAGGAATTGTTATTTTTCTATGCTGATTCTGACCAAACAAATGGCAGAAGGTCCATAGCTAATATTCCTAGCTGATATGTCCTAGAAAATAAGTCACTCTTCTCTTCTTTGTGACAGTCCTTTAAATATTAAGAAACAGTTCAATAGTGTCTTTTAATACTTTTAATACTGTCTTTAATATATCTCTCCACAACCAGTGATAGTATTCTACTAGTCTGGCCTGATTCAGCCAAACTGATAGTTCTGAAGATCATATGTGAAGTGGTTTGCTCCAACGATCAGCTGCTGGGCTCCCCCACCCACCTTGGTTCTATATTGACCTTTATTTCCTGTTTTTCAACCTCAGCTGCTTCGTGTGGCACAGCGGATTGCCACACATCAGCTGTTTTACACACAGGGCTTGCAGCAGAAGGTGAGTTGCATATGCTGTGCGTGCGTAAAGCCTGAACTTACACTGAACTGCTAGGAAAATTTTTTGAAACCCACCACTGCCCCCAGCCCTGTTTTCCCCATAGGTTAAACATAAGCCAGGGGTGGGATTAAAAATTTTTTAACAACCAGTTCTGTGGGTGTGACTTAGTTGGTGGCCGTGGCTTGGTGGTCATGTGACTGGGTGGCCGTGGCTTGGTGGTCATATTATTGGCTGGGTGTGGCCAACTCAATATCATCGAGGCACGCATCTCCTTGCCTGGCCTGGCCTGTGGGGATACTGCAACAGTCATAAGTGTGAAAAATGGTCATAAGTCCCTTTTTTCAGTGCCATTGTAACTTTGAATGGTCACCCCACACAAGCAAAGTACCAGCAAAGGCTGGGAAAAAAAACTCTAGAGAAGTTTCTGAGAGAGGAAGTCTAGTCCTGCCAAGAATGTAATAAGGGTTAACAGAGAGGCAGTTTCTTTAAGCAATACCAGAATGTTTCCTTCCTGCCTTCCTTACAGGATTAGGCCAGTAATTTCTTCTAACAACCAGTTCTCTGAACTGCTTAGAATGTTAACAACAGTTCTAGGGAATAGGTACAAATTGGTAGAATCCCATCCCTGACATAGGCTAACTTCGTCAACTGTTGGTCCTATGATTTAGTGTGCAGAGAAGAGCAACAAAAATGATTAGATATCTGGAGGTTCAACATTTTTTTATCATGGTAACCAGAACTGAATACAGTATGACAAGTGGGGTCTCACCAATGCAGAATAAAGTGGTACTATCTCTTATTGTTGATTTGATGCTATTCCTTGGTTTATTTTAGATTTCAGATTTATTAATATAATGAGATGAGCTCTGTACAGATGTTATATAACTGCAAAGGAGCCTTCCCTTCTGCCAAACACACACACACACACACACACACATACACACACACACACACACACACACACACACACATGCATAGAAACAGGTAGCCCTCAACCTGTGACCATAATTGAATCTAGCAATCATGGTTATACGTTGTGATGTCATATAGCGGGATATCATATGACCCCCCCAATTTTATTACCTTTTTTGCTGTGGTCATTAAGTGTATGTGACAATTATCAAGTAATTGTTATAGCTGTTATGCAAACTCATTGTTTGCTATTGGCCAGTTTATAACAGCTGGGAACTGAATGATGGTTTTCAGCACAGACATAAATCACAGCCATATGACTGAGAGGTGCTGCAATTAGCCATAATTAATGTGGGCTAGTAGTTAAATGCCCAAAATGTGTTCATACGACTATGGAGCAGGATAAAGTAGAATTTCAGAACCAGGTCATAACATTTTTTGGAGGGGTGGGATCTATCATAACTTCAAGTTCTTGCTAATCAACCAAGCATAAACCAAGCACTCCCTATATATGGCTTCCTATGATTCCATTAATTCCAATCTTTCTTGCAATTCTATGATGAGCATATATCCATTATATTCCAAATGCTTATCTGAAAATATATTCACCTCCAAAATAACTTGTTATCTCCAGAAGGCAAGACAAATAATAAAGAATGGAAATTAATCAAGGAGAGAAACAACCTAGAACTAAGGAGAAATTTCCTAACAGTAAAAACAATTAACCAGTGGAACAACTTGAGATTGGATAGCCAATTATTTGGAATGGTATAAGAGCTCCTGCCTGAGCATGGGGTTGGACTAGAAGATCTCCAAGATCCCTTCTAACTCTTATTATTCTGTACATTCTGTACTTCTATATTATTTAGCCTTAGGATAGCTGAATTGTATCTGAACATTTGCTTACCTCTATGTTTATTTTCAGATTTCCAAGGCTGATACATTGATGGTGCACTGAGATTTCCCACTCTGCCAAAACTCATGTTCATTACATGTAGCTAAAGCATCAAATTACTCTAGGTGATAACATACAGTGTTGAGATACAAGAGGTTTATAATGTTCTGCTAATAAGATTAAGTGAAAGAAATCAAAGCCAATTTATGTTCAGTGGTTTGGGGAATAACAACATTTGTGTCAAGATGCAAAGTAATAATCTAAACATGGGAATAATCCCCTCTAATTAAACAACAAGGAACAATGGTCAATAGTGCACAATTGTAGAAAGTCAACATTGATGTAAATAAAAATTAAACCGAGTTCTCAAAATTTAGAGGCCTGGAAACTTATTTTGCACTCACTGAACCAATTAACAAGCACAATACATCTGTTTTGTGGAAAGCTAAGCAAACATAGTAAATGGGAAAGTTATCCCAATCTTCATTTTTTGGTGCTACAGAAATATATTCAAAGTCAGATGGATCATCTCCTTTGATTTTTGTCCCAGTTTCAAGCATGTGAATCAGTTTGGCATTCCTTGTTTATGTCTCAGCCATCAATTACTTAAGCAATTACTTAAGGCTACATTACACATTCAGACAGACATGGATAGACAGACACAGGCCGAATATGGAATTTACAGGTAGTCCTTGAATTGCAATCATTCATTTAGTGACCATTTGAAGTTACAATGGAACTAAAAGAAATGTTTTGTAGCCATTTTTCAAACTTATGGCCATTGCAGCATCCCCATGGTCATGCGATCAAAATTCAGAGGCTTGGCAATTGGTTCATATTAATGACAGCTGCAGTGTCTCATGGTTATGTTTGTCTGCAACCTTTGGACAAGAAGAGTCAGTGGGGAAGCCAGATTCATTTAACAATCATGTTACTAACTTAACATTCAGTCATTCAATTAAAAACTGTTGCAGGAAAGTTCATGAAATGGTGCAAAACAACAACAAATGTCTTATTTAGCAACATAAATTTTGGACTCAGTTGTGGTTGTAAGTCAAAGATTACCTATACAATACCAGATCATAAGGTATAATGACACCCTGGATTTCAGAACTGTGTTTCTAGGGCATGAAGGGAAGAAAGTTGAGAACTGAAAAATGATGAAGAAAAGCTAAGTTATTCAGAGAGTTTCCACCCGCTAAACTCCTTCCAAAAGGAACAAAGTGGAGATGGGTACGATGAGAAAGGGCTAGAAAATTACGATAAATGGATTTAAGTTTAGAAATGAGCAGATCAGAACAGGCCCAATATTTACCTGTCCACTTGGGGGCTTCGGGGAAGATTTATTGTCCAGCAAATTAAGAAAAAGTATTGCTGGGTGATATATGCTGAAAGGCTTCCTCAAAATTAAAAAAAATATAGACCAGATCACTGTTAACTTTTACAATTTAGTGCAGTGTTTCTCAACTTCAGGAATTTTAAGATGTGTGGACTTCAACTGAAGTTTGGAGTTCACATATCTTACAGTTGTCAAGTATGAGAAGTATTTTAGGGAGTCAAATGTAGCCTTAAATTGCTGCTACTCTGAGCTTTTTCCAACATAAATGTCAGTTGGACTTTATTCCAATTAGAACTAGTCATCTTGCTGCAGAGCCGATAGGGGTGAAAGACCCAATTCTCTACGAGCAGACTTCATGGTGAAATTCTATTAAATCCTCATATTAAAGTTGTCATTGCTGCCAGATTGCACTTACTATCAAGCACTAATCTCTCCCAGATATCTCCAATATTGCCTTGTCATGCCTATTCTTTCCATGGGGCAAAATATAAAATATATTTGGCACTGCCATTAGTCATTTCATTTGGGTCCAATCTAGCATAAAAAGAATGCTGTATATATTACTTGGAGCTGTGTCTTTAAAATGGAAAAAGAGAAACTTTAAGATGCGTGGGCTTCAACTTCCAGAAATCTCCAACCAGCAGGAACTGGAACTTTAAGGCTGGACAAATTTGAAAAAACATTGGTTCAATGGAAGACTTTTCAAACTTTGTCTTTACGGTCTCCCTGCAAACAAGCAACAAAAACAACAATCAACATTCTCAAATTTCTGGCACTCCTAATCAATTAGCAAAGGTCTACAGTAGTGATAAAAAAATTGGGTGTCCCTACATAATTTCACTCACTCACACCCACTCCGTATCAGTTCTGGAATTCCATAAAGTTTTTTAAAATACTGTTTTAAACACTCTGGTTTTGAGCCCTAGGAGAAAAGTGAGTATAGTTCTAAATTATTGTCACTACATTATTATTGTCCCATTTACTTGATTAAGTGCTTGATTCAAGGGTGTGCTTGGATTTTCCCAGGTGTCCATGTAACTTGGTTAGTCTTGTATGATAGCCACCATAGCTTAAAGAAACAGGTTTGCTTGATCCAATCAAGGCAATTAAAAAAAGAATGTGTTATGTCCTGAGGACTCAAGGAGTTCTCACTCAGGTCCACTCACTTTGTGTGGGCGATTTCCCCATTCCCATTGGTTGGTTCTTCCCCAGCAGCCAGCTATAAAAGCAGGCTGCGGGGTCCAACTCGCTGCTGATTGCTGCGAGCCAGTTCCAGGCTTGGCAAGCACGGTCAGCCCTTTATTTGTAAAATAAAGTACTGTTGCACTCATGCTCTGGTTCAGCCTCTCATTGCTCAAACTTAACACTGGCGACGAGGATGGGATGGCTACCAGATGCACCTTGCAACCGCTGAGTCACTAGCCACCGATCCGCAGCCCAGAGAGAGCGATCGGCTGGCGATAAGGGAAACGCTGATCCGCAGCCAGAGAGAGCGGTCAGCTAACAAAACGAGCGATCAAAAAGAGCAAACGCAGATCCGCAGCCAGAGAAAGCGGTCTGAGTCAAAGTTAGAAGCGTCTGTAGCCGCTTGTTAGCCCCGCTACGGGAAAGTGAAGCGCTGCGAGCCGCAGCCGCTCTTGCATTTGGCGTGAAATTCAAACGGGTGTCATTTGAATTTCGAGCCAGTAGAAATCACAGCACAGCGCTGTAGAGAGTCACTAACGCCCACTTTTTTGGCGCGAATCAAGACACCTCCAACGGCTAGCAGCCAACGTGGTAACCCAGAGAGAGAAAGAGAGGGTAGCAAAAACCTCTCCAGAGCTGATATCACTAGTAACTCACGAGCGCCGTAGTCCCAGAGAGATTTTTTCCGCAGGTAGCCCAGCCGTTCCAGCACCATGAGTTCCAACCCAGTATTCCCAGCGTTTAAACCAGACGAAGAGAAGTGGGAATCGATAAGAACCGCTTTCAATCATTACATCAATGCGGTCGGCCTGGCGGATGCGGAGAGCATCGAAAAAATCCTATTTCCTAATCTACTCGCGGAGCCACCGCTTACGATACCGCCGCAGCACTCGTGAGCGCCGAGAGAATTGAAAACGCCCGTGGTCCGAGTTGCTTGAGATCCTCACTAACCACTACGCCTCCCAGGCCTTCACAAATTGCCAGGAGGTTCACGTTCCATATGAGGAAGCAATCAAGTAAGGAGACCATCAATCAATATATGGCCGCCCTCAGAACAGCAGCCCTGCACTGCGGGTTTGGAACATACCTGGAGGACATGCTCCTCGATCAATTAGTTTGTGGGGTCAAGGATCTCAACCTACAGAGGCGACTGCTAGCTAAAAAGACCTCAACCTCGCAAGCAAGCGGTAGAGGAGGCCCTAGCAGCCGAGCTAGCAACGAACTCAGCCACCGAAATTCAGGGCCCAAGTGCCAGGCTAGCATCGCTCCCAGTCCATTCCGAAGAGGTGGAAGCGGAGGAAGCCCACAACGATGAGAACGATGTCCATCGCCTCACCAATGACAGACGGTCGCAGGTAGGGGCCAAACAAGAATACACCGTCCACCCAAGCACATCACCCTGTGCCTAGCCTGTGGGGATCACATCAAAGGGCCACCTGCAAGTTTAAAGGAGCCGCTTTGCAACAACTGCCATAAGAGGGGGCACATCGCGAGAGTCTGCCAAGCCCCCAAAGCGCTGCACACAGACCCCGTCCTCGCACTCGGGACCACAGAGGCAAGTATTAAACTGTCGCACGCACCGCCTTGCCAGGCGACTTGCCACACTGTTAGTAAAATTTCTCTCTCCGTTTCCCTAGAAGGTAAACCGTGCCACATGGAGGTTGACACAGGGTCAGCGCCTCAATAATCTCGTGGAACACCCTCAAGAGACTCCACCCCAGCCTATCTACTACCCGGCTTCAGAGATGCCAGTTCGGTCTGAAGGACTACCAGGGGAAGGCCATTCCCGTGATCGGCAGAGGCAAGTTCTTTGTCAGTTTTAGAGCTTTTAAAGGCCACCTACCTCTAGTGGTAGTTAACGGCAATCTACCCACCTTATTGGGGCTCGATTGGTTTCCCCACTCGGCCTAGGGTTAACAGGAGTCCATGCTGTCTCAACCTCAGACACTGACTCCTTATTCGCTGACTACGCAGATGTGTTCAGCGAGGAGCTGGGGTGTTATAATGGAACCCCCATCTCGCTCACCGTTGACCCCAGGCAGTCCCAATCAGATTAAAACCACGCAGAGTTCCATTTGCTATTCGACCAAAACTAGACGCTGAATTGGATAAACTACTAAAACAAGGGGTCATTGAGCCAACAGATTTCGCCAAGTGGGAGACGCCATTGTCACACCCTCAAAAAGATGGTAGCCTGAGAATTTGCTCGACTACAAGACAACAATCAATAAATATTTACAAGTTAGCGCCTACCCTGTGCCCGCATTCAGCACTTATTGCACACATTCGAACCGGGCAGTATTTTTGCTAAATTGGACATGTCTCAAGCATATCAACAGTTCCCTGTTGATAACCAAACAGCGGAACTTCAGACCATCGCCACCACAGGGGTGCCTTCCGATGCAAGCGTCTCCAATTTGGCGAAGTGTTGCCCCGGTATTTTTCAGTCCCTCATGGAGCGGATTTTACAGGGCCTCCTGGTGTAGTACCCTACTTCGACGACATCTTGGTCTCGGCCAGGACAGACCCCAACTCTTCCAGAGAGTGCGAGCAGTGTTAGAGAGGTTCAGACAGCATGGCCTCAAGTTAAAAAAAAGAAAATGCGCCATTGCCACTAGACAGGTGGACTTTCTGGGTTATAAAATTGACGCCTCTGGCATTCACCCCCTGGAGTCCAAGGTTAGGCGATCCACGAAGCTCCCACACCGACCTCCAAAACGGAGCTACAAGCTTTCTTGGAGCTCCTAAACTTTTATGCATCCTTCTTGCCCCATAAAGCCTCAGTAGCCGAACCCCTACACAGATTACTAGACAAAAAGTCATCGTGGCACTGGGGGCACAAAGAAGACCAGGCGTTTAACGCCGTCAAATCACTACTTACGCCAGAGGCAGTGCTCATCCAATTCGACCCCAACCTTCCTTTAGTACTGGCAGCAGACGCATCCCCTTTGGAATTGGGGCGGTCCTTAGTCACCGACTCGCCAATGGCGCCGAGGCCCCCATCGCTTTTTCTCCAGGACGCTCTCGGCCACGGAGCGAAATTACAGCCAAATAGACAAGGAAGCCCTAGCAGCTGTTGCAGCCGTGAAAAAGTTTCACGAATTCCTTTTTGGCCACTTCTTCAAACTGGTCACCGACCATAAGCCCCTCCTGGGCCTACTGGCCGCGACAAACAGACACCTCAAGTCCTCTCCCCTAGGATGACAAGGTGGACACTTTTCCTAGCGGCCTACTCATACAAACTTATCCACCGCCCGGCAAAACTCTATCCCACGCTGACGCGCTCAGTCGCTGCCCTTACCCGCTCCGGCTGAAGACCCAGCTCCTGTCAATGCCATTTTGAAATTACCCAGTTGGACCTGCCCATCACCGTCCTTGACATCGCCGCCAAAACCAAGGCAGACCAAACGCTCGCCCAGGTGCTCGACTGGGTGAGGAGGGGGTGGCCGGGAGGCAACGTTGATAACAAATTCGCACCCTTTAAGACTCGCATGCAGGAGCTGTCCAGTTTGCAGGGTTGTCTACTGTGGGGCACTCGAGTGGTCATTCCGACCTCGCTCATGCACCCGAGTCCTGGAGGCGTTGCACGAGGACACCCCGGCATTGTGAGAATGAAGGCATTAGCACGCAGCTACGTGTGGTGGCCGGGTCTAGACGAGGACATCGTCAATTGGGCAAGTTCCTGCAGCATTTGCCAGGAATCCCGCCCTGCTCCCCCATCGCCACCCCTACCAGATGGGAGAGCGCCAGCGCCCTTGGTCTAGAATCCATATCGATCTGGCCAGCCCCGTGCATGGAAAGATGTTCCTAGTGGTCGTGGACACTTATTCTAAATGGATAGACGTGGCACAGCTATCCACGACCACCACACTAGCAATCACCAACGTGTTAACGCGCCTGTTCGTTACACATGGACTACCCGACCCTTGGTCTCTGATAATGGCCCACAGTTCGCATCAGTAGAATTCAGCCGCTTTGCAGCCAACCTAGGCATTCGCCACATTTTCACAGCCCCATTTCACCCTGCGAGTAATGGGTTGGCTGAAAGGGCCGCCAGGACCACCAAAGAGGCCCTCGCTAGGTTTGGCAGAGATGACTGGCACCACAAACTCTCACGGTTCCTGATGAGCCAGCACTCAACCCCTGTGCAGTCACCAATAAGTCCCCAGCGGAACTTCTGATGGGCCGGCGCCTGAGGACTGTATTAGATAGACTGCACCCACAATACTGCCCTGACTCTCCCCTCGCTCCACTTCGGGGTTAGACATTTTATGTTACAGGAGCCGATATTCGCAAGGAATTTCGCTGGGGACCCACTTTGGATTCTGGGCGAGGTCATCGCCGTCACCGGGCCGAGATCGTATAGAGTCAGGCTGGAGGATGGTCGCGCCTGGAGGAGACACATAGACCAACTCAGAAGGCGCCTCAGCAACCTCACAAACAAGAATCCAGAGTCTCCAGTCGAAGGGGAACCGCCTCATCCGCCGCCCAGCCACACCGCACCCAGCGACCAGTCTGCGCCAGCGGTCGCCCGGTCAGCCCAAACTCGGACAACAGCGCCCAGAGAGTTGACCAACCTGATCCAACCCACGAGAGCTCGACCCCAGTAACCAACCCGGTGGTTTCCGAGGATGCCCAGTCCAGAGAGAGTGTTGGCGACACTATGCCAGCTCAACCGTCACAGACTGATACCGAACAGACAGACAATGTTCCCAAGTTGCGCCGCTCCGAGCGCCAACACAAACCCCCTGTCTACCTCAAGGACTATGCGTGTTCGCATCTGGGGGGAAGGGGTGTTATGTCCTGAGGACTCAAGGAGTTCTCACTCAGGTCCACTCACTTTGTGTGGGCGATTTCCCCCATTCCCATTGGTTGGTTCTCCCCAGCAGCCAGCTATAAAAGCAGGCTGCGGGGTCCAACTCGCTGCTGATTGCTGCGAGCCAGTTCCAGGCTTGGCAAGCACGGTCAGCCCTTTATTTGTAAAATAAAGTACTGTTGCACTCATGCTCTGGTTCAGCCTCTCATTGCTCAAACTTAACAGAATGGGTTTTATTTTCTTCCATTTTGTTTTTAATTTGCTGAAGAAGTTGTTAATACCTCATAAGGACCTTGAAATAGAGTAAGACTTCCCAGTTAATATCTACCTTTAGGTTGATGGGACTATCCAAGGGGTTAATAAATGTCTGGGACTGAAAAAGTTGATAAGTCTGTGGTGATTGATAATATTATAAGGCCGGGTTACATCAATTAATCTTTTGGGGTCTCTATAGAGTTCCATGGCAGCCCCTAGTCTTGAAAGAGAGGTAGTTAGCAATGAGACAGTTAACTGGATAGTCATGTGCCATCATTAGCAGCCT
The DNA here is from genome assembly GCF_049901715.1 of Pseudonaja textilis. Lineage (NCBI taxonomy): Eukaryota > Metazoa > Chordata > Lepidosauria > Squamata > Elapidae > Pseudonaja > Pseudonaja textilis. Next base: position 13,902,192 of record NC_142008.1, read on the forward strand.
AGAGTTGTTGTTATGATTATGATTCTGTGTGTTATAGTTAGATTTGCAGTTTTGAAATTGGTAGAAACTTAATAATTCAAGTCCTAACCAATGATCTAAAAATTATAGAATAGCATTTAAGATTATCAGCAGTTCTAAGCATAGTAGTAGTAGTAGTAGTAGTAGTAGTAGTTATTGTTGTTTTGTAAAATTGGGATGTTCTGGTCTAATAACTTCAACGTTTTCAGCTATCAAGGCAGTCCTTTAGAGAGCTCCATTGGCATAACATTGGATTTTTTAAAATTGATGTTCAGCTTCAATCTGCAAGTCCCAGTATTTTGTATTTTGTTTCAATTATGGTTCAGCTAGCTACATATTTAGACTGGAGATTGCATTTTTATTCACCTATCAAGTCTTTCCCAAGGACCTGAGGTAAGCAGATGTTATTGTTTGAAGGTTTTAAAGGATGCAAATTCTTCTTCTTGCTGTTGTTATTATATAATATACTCATTTTCATATAATAAACATTTGGAGTCAGGAAACATTATGAAACTTCACAAAGAGGTCAATAAACTGAACAGTTTGAAGACTTTTAGAATAGAGAAGTTACTTCCCGTAGCAAGTCAATGACCCATCTTGTTCAATAATATAGGCTGGGAATGCACCTCAGAGTTTCCAGGCAGAAACTCCCCCAGTTTTGATCTAAACATGTAGGAGTGAGCCTAGGATTGATAAGGTCATTAGAAATGCTCATTGGCATCCCAGAAAAAAACAAACCCTCAACATTAAGCAACATTTTTTTAATGGATGGTTTGACTCTTTAAAAGGTAAATTGAACATTAAATTATGCCTTGCTTTACCACAATATAGTAGAAAAATGACCAATTTTGATCATTTATGAATATTATTGTTTGTTTAGCTCGGGGTAGTCAAACTCAATTTCATTGCCACATCAAGGTTGTGCTTGACCTCAGGGGCCTAGGGTGGGTGTGGCTAGGGGCATGCTCAACTCAATGTTGGGGTTGCCTATGGTGGCCCGAGAGCTGTGTCAGTGAAAATTGGTTCTCAAACTCTGTTTTTGCTGCAATGGCACTGCAGTCCAGTCCTTCTCTGTTTCTTGGTTGGCCCTGAGCACCCAATGAGCTCAATTTGGCCTATGAACCTTGAGCTTGACACCCCTTATTTAGCTTACATAAGTTTGCTTGTTCTCAGCAAGCACCAAATCATCTTTCTCTCAATATTTCTAAAAATTTCCTAAACTATGCTATTATTATTGTTATCATCATCATCATCATCATCATCACCATCATCATCATCATCATCATCATATTTAGAAACCAATATTGCTTGAGAAGGTGACCTAATAAATTTATACTAATGTTCCAAATATTTCCTAAATATTGTCTTTCTACCCTCACAAGGTATAAGCATTGCCATTCTAGAAATAAAAGTAAAAAAATTAGTAATACAATGCATAATGATAATTCCAAGAATGAATTTTGGTTCTTCTTTCTATCCTTCCTTCCTTCCTTCTTCAGGATAAGATAAGTATCTTTTTTTCCTTTTCATGCATATAAAAAATAATAAAGCTAATGTGTTAATTGAGGAAATGTAATCCTACTATTTTGAGAGTAATTAAAATATATTGCCAAGGAGACAACAGATGTGATAACATGCGACAAGGTTAGGGATTCCATGAGTGTGATTCACAAGCATTTAGATTAGCCTTAATCCACTAATGAATTTTGTATTATTAGTTGGAAAGGAGATAAAATTTCATTGTTGCTCATTATCTCCTTTGAGAAGGCATTCAGGAGAGACCATTTTGTCCTGGAAATAAAAGATATTGCTTGTTTTACATTGCTGTCTAAAATAGTATAATGGAGAACCATGATGAAGAGTGCAGTTCTGGGGCATTGGCTGTTAGAGCACAAAAGAAAGTGCATTGGAGATGCCTGAGGTGAAAAACAAGACTTTCAAATTTAGGGAAGTCTGAAAATGTGGGAAATAATCAAACAGAGGTGAGATGTGTCTTTCCTTGGATGGATCTTCTACTTTATGCTTTGAGCAAATTAAAAGATAACACCTATTAAAAATATTGCACGCAAGTCCTTTGGAGGATGATCTAACATTATTATCTGTTAGTATTCAGAAAGTAGATGGAATTCTTATAAGTGGACTACTCATATAGGAATTGGTTAACTCCTCCCATGATACAATGTGTTGGTTGATTCAAAGTTCCCCCAGAAGGAAGAAATAGCTCTTCCAATCCATAAGGAAAGTTTGTCCTTTCCTCAAGAAATCATCCCCGAACAATTGTCATGGAACAAGGTAGAGCAAGTACCAAATAAAAGATATAGTCCTGCTTTGTGGGTTTCCTCAAGACTCTCTGCTACTTATTCTCATCTAACAACCATCAGAAAGAGTCAGGTTCCATTTTGCATTTATATCATGTACGGAGCAAAGGATAACCTCAGGATTCTTTCCAAGCACGTGGAGCTAGTTGGAGTCTAGATGTACAAACAAGACAAAGTATTTATGGTTTTTAGCATATCTCTGATTCTGGAGACTTTCCATCTTTAACTCTGAATTGGGTAGCATTCTCTCAGACATAATTGGCATGCAGTTTAAGGTTTTCTTGGTGTTTTAACACCTGCTTAAAGAGCAGGTAGTTATTGTGTCTGAGGGGACTTTTGCTAAAAATTCCTCCTTTGTACTTGTTCCTGGATTTTCCCATCTTGTTTATCTCTTGTTTTGACAACTGCAACACCATGCACATGGACCTACCCTTAAAGACAATCCAGAATTTGTCCAGAATTGGTAACATTGGGTGTGATGGACACATCATGATATGCCCATATAGCATCATTATTTTATAAGCTTCTCAATGCATTCCATAAGATCCAGCAAGAGGAGAATGCTTCAGATCCTCTATCATCCTATGGGAGCTGAGAAGTGGGCCACCTCAGTCCCTGGCCTTTACAACACCATATATCCCTGGGATCCAAATGATCTTTTATAAAGCCTTGAAGACCTCATGATTCTCCTTAATAGAGTATTGGTTGACTTGGTCTAGTAATGATTTTGTGAGATGCATTTGGATTTAGTAGGTAGATGCTGCTATTGATTGTAAGTGGCGTCATTATTTTTTCTTGGACCCTTGGTGCATGTGTCTATTATAATTAGTGGGTTTATATGTGTTTATCTTGTAATCTTCCCAAACTCAGGCAGCTATATAATTCAAATAAAATGAATAGATGAACAAGAGAGCAAGCAGTTGAGTTGTGTTCTGTGGAGTTGTATTCTAGTATCTTTTGTTATTTTTCTATTTTTTCAGCCATAGACCATTTGCTGTAAGTCAACTATTTTTTTTAGTTGGTCAACCATATAAATCATTCAAATAATTAAATAAATAAATTCATATCAAATGACTGGGGAAAAGGGGTTTTGTTCCCTTCCAGGGAACATGGATTTAGGCAATCAGACCTATGTACCACTGAAATAGGGGTTACTAAATAATAAAAATGCATAAGATGGTTGTCGTATTTCATCAAGTACATTTCTTCTCTCCCTCCCTCCCTCCCTCCTCCCCTCTCCTTCTCTCACTGAATACCTATTAAAATTAGATGTAATATATATTTAAAATCTATTTCTGCAAGGCTGAAATGTGATTTTATGCAAATACAAGAAAAGCCCCAAAGAATAACTGCCATGATTAAATGTAAGCAAATTTATGAAGCATATTTACAGCTGATTCATATTGTGCTTGAATAGCTACAGTTTAGGTCTGAATAGTTTCTGTGAGCTGACAATGTTTCATTTCATTTTTTTTTCTTTTTAGTATGATCCAACATAAAGAGCAAAGTGGAATAGGACAGGACTCTTTGGATGGATTCATTAGATCTTTGGTGCTAATTAATTTAATAAAATAGCTTGTAATATCTGCTATGCCAAATGCTTAAAATATGGGCTAGGAAGATCAGAGAGATTTAGCATCCAGATTAATGTCATGTTGCGCAAAATCATTTGAATGCAATGAGGAGAACAATGTTATGCAAGGAACACCTCCATTGCCGTCAATGGAGTTGTAATGTGTAATTCAAAGGAATGTTGTTGGAAAGCTATTTCCTTATGCTCTGAGTAAATAGCAGCAAATCTCTTTCTGAGAGGCTTCCTTGTGTAAAAATTAGCCTTGCCAAGCTAGAAATAAACCTGAAAATCCCCAAGGCTGACTCTGAGTGGCAGTCATAATGCATTCAGGGAAGCCTGAAGGAAGGATTAAGTCCAAACCCTTCAACAAGATTCTGGAAATCAGATTTCTAAACTGGGTAGAATAAGTGGAAAGTATGAAAGTAGAGTAGTCAAGGCAGGAGCCCTGGTGGTGTAACGTTAAAAGGGCAGTATTGAAGGCCGACTCTGCTCATAGCCTAGAATTTGATTCTAATTTGGCTCAAAATTGACTCAGCCTTCCATCCATCTAAGGTCGGTAAAATGAAGGTCCAGATTGTTATCAGCAATATGCAAATGTCAACTGTCAAGAGAGTACTGTAAAGCACTATAAAGTGGTATATAAGTCTAAATGCTATTGCTGTTGCTATGCCCCAAATGTTTCATTTTAGGAAGCTCTTGTGGACTGCTATACATGGTTCATGATTTGATGAATAGTACAGGTATTTCTCATTTAGCAATCACAATTAGGACAGGGAACTTAGATGTGCAACCAAGACTGCTCACAATTTGAATTTATATTTCCTTTGGCTTACAACTTTATGGAGGTCATAAATGAAAGGATTGGCTACAAAATTACTTTTTAATTGTCTTTGCAAATGGTTTCTGCATAAGGCAGTTGCTAAACAGGGCTACTAGTATGTCAGACAATCGTAATGAAAAATAAATTAATTCTAGCTTTCTAACATTTTTCTTTTGGTGATCTTTGCTGAACTATCCCATTTCTGATGTTCTGCTAGATGTTATTGTATGAGGCAGTCGCTAAACAAGGACTACCTGTATGTCAGAGAAGCCTAATAGAAAAGGAATTAATTCTGGCTTTCTCACACTTTTCCTTTGGTAATCTTTGCTGAACTATCCTGTTTCCTATGTTCTGCTAGATGTTCCTATGTTCCTAGCGCTAATCTGAAGAATTAGTATATATACAATTAATATAAAATGTATATTAGTGTGTATATATATATATATATATATATATATATATATATATATATATAACCACCATTTTTAAGATTTCAGAGTTGTGTCATTCTAGTTTAGCCAGCTTTTAACAGCAAGAAACCCAGTCAGAAAATCAGTATCTCAATAACTGTTCTAACTTTTTTTTCTGCTTCAAACACAACACACTCCCAGTGAATAAGAATCAACTCTCCATGCAGATTCATAGTATTACACTATAGCCTCTGAATTACCAAAAAGTTCCCATGTCACAATGTTTACAGTAAAGCACACCTGATTTTGAAAGACTTATGTCCTCTGGAAATCTGTGTACTCCCAGTGGGGGGGAAATGGTATTTTGTTTTTGGTTTTTCACCCTGGGGAGAAAAAAGGAACTTGTTACATTCCTTGCTTGCATGTACATGTACCTTGGCTCTGAGCTGCTTTCTCACCAAGATTCGGGGAAGAGCATGACAGAACAAGCTTGTGGGAGGATGGCAAAGAAGCATTTGCATGAAAGCCAAATGAGAAAAAAATTGTCTATATATGGAGACGTAGCTCAAGTTAGGATTGGGCAAGGAATTGAGAGTGTTAAGTCGAGTTTTTAGAGTTCACTGGGATATTTTCCTGCATATCCACATGCAGAAAAACATATACACCTAACCAAGTAGATTAAATAAAATAAGTTGTCTCATTTAATTTCTGGAAATAAAAATGAACTGTTTTCATCTGATAAGGCAATACCACACCATGAGAGAGCTACATTTATAAACAGGTTTTTTTAAAATCACACCTTTTACAATGGTCAGTTGAATCTGCCTCCTGCTTAGTGTCTGAATTCAAATTAAAGCATTAGTGAGTTGTATTTATTTGATTTATAGAATTGCCCACTTTACGTACATGACTCTGTATAGTTTAGCAGTCTATGGAGGCGCAGTGGTTAGAATGCACTATTGCAGGTTAACTCACTGCTCACTTCCAGGAGTTTGATCATGATTAGCTCAAGATGGACTTAAACTTCCATCCTTCCAAGATTAGTAAAATGAGGACCCAGACTGTTGGGGGAAATATGCTGATTCTGTAAACTCCTCAGAAAGGTCTGTAAAGCACTATGGAGCAGTTTATAAGTCTAATGTGCTATTAATATAACCACATTAACTATTTGGCTTTTCCTCATTGTTATCCAGAATTTCTTTAAACAATTGGTTCCAGTGTTGATTATTTTTGTTCTCCCATTTAGGAAGATTTTCTTAACAGCTTTTCCTAACTAAAACCAACATTCATTGGGGAATTCTGGAAGTTAAAATTCACACATTTTAAAGTGTCCAAAGTTGAGGAATACAGCCTGTTCTGGGGGTTGATAAAGAATAATTTTTTAAATTATGTTCTTTGATAATTGAGGATATCTGCTATATTTTCCTTGCCTTCTCAAAGTTAAGAATATCCATTTTCTTCAATTTCTTCTAAGAGGAATTAATTTCTAGACTTCTCATTTTTTTCATTTGCTCTTCTGTGATTTTTTGAACTTGTCTGAATCCTTGTTAAAATGGGTTGCCAAAATGAGACACAGTACTTGAAGTAGGTGTGATCAGCACAGCCTAAAGTGGAGCCTATTATTTCCTCTTATTTATAAAATTTAATGAAAATCCAGCCATCTATGCCACCTATGGATAAGAGAAATGAGTTATTAGTGAGATCTCGGGGTAATTGGAACTATGCTAGCAATTTAATTATCCTATATTTTTCAGAACAGGAATTGAAAATTGATGGTATCAGCAGAGACAAAACAAAACAAAGAGGAGAATCTAAATAGTGAAATAGCAAATGGTATCTTCTCCAGATAGATAGATAGATAGATAGATAGATAGATAGATAGATAGATAGATAGATAGATAGATAGATAGATAGACAGATAGATAGACAGATAATGTTAAGTTGATTGGTCTGTAATTTCCTGGATCTGTGTCGTCCCCCCCCCTTTTTTTTTTTGAAGATGGGAATTGTCTGGTAGTTCTCCATTGCTTCAAGATTTTTAAAAAGATAAGATACATGTGGTTTGTCTTTTACAATTATGTTTTTGGTAGGTTGGACTGTAGATTAGTTTTTTTTTTCTCTATGTGTGAAGACTGATGAAAAGAATGAGTTAAGCAGCTCTGCTTTCCTCTAATGCCTATTACTTTTTGCCATCTTCCCTTTTTAGTGAAACAACTTCTTTCTTGATTTTTTTCTTGTTATTTATATGTTGAAAGAAACATTTTTTAAAAATTATCTTTGACTTTAGTTACAAGTCTTACTTCATTCCAAGCCTTTGCTTTTCTGACTTCATCTTTGCAGATTTGGGCTATTTGCTGATATTCTACCTTAGTTAAGTGTCCCTCTTTCTATTTTTTTTTGTACTTATCCTTTTTTGTTTTTCACTTTATCAGAGGGATCTTTATAGATGTAGATAGATTTAGCAATTTAGATCTAGATAGAGATAGATGATATATAGATATCCACACTAAACAACTTGTGCCCTGTTGGGTCATCATTTCAGAGATATTCCCTTACTTAAACAGAGAAACAGAATATCCATGGCTGGGAACAGGGGTGACTTCTGACTTCCTGCTGGCTCCCCCATTGAATTTTCTTGTAGGAAGCTGGCAACAATTATCAGAAACCTCCTTCCTTCCTCTCTCTTCCCTCCTTCCCTCCCAGTTGTTAAGCACTTTTGAGATAACTATGATCTGGGTGACTAAGAATCTCCACAGATACTTAACAGCGGTAGTCTTGCTTTGAATGTTATTTAGGAGAATAAAAGAATACTATTTTTATAGTGTTGACATTTTTAAATTTTGGCTGTATCCTTGCATCATGTTAAATCAATATGTGACTGGCTTGATTTTGTATTAGTATAATATGCAAACCTTGACATCAGAGCTTAAAAGTTATGGTCTACTTTTAATTTTTTATACAAATCCAGCCTCTGAAGTTGACATAAATGATTAAAGCAAACCATAATCTAACTTAACATATAACCCCAATGAATATGAGTTAAAACCATGGAATCTAGCATTGTCCATTGTGCATTAGAGACCTTAATCAATTTGTGGTATAGTTTTATATAATTTTCAAGTACATGTTTCTTAGGTGCCTATCCTTTCTGATACATCTTAATTTGTTCCTGCTGGTTGGTAGAGCTATCTGCTTCAAATAAAAATAAATTTGAACATCTGGAATTCTAGGCCACTGTTCATCCTGATATATGAGATTCAGCATAAACTGCAAGCAGCAACAAGAACATTGACAAAAGCATGAATGCTATGTATGGTTGATGACACTTAGTAACCTCACAACCATGAATGTTTCCTTCTTATATAACTCTGGCTTTCTTCCATTTGTACTGTATTTTTAGAATGCCCAGGAAAGATGCCTGGTGGTTATTTAACAGGAGATATTCTGAGTTGAAAAAAAAAAAAAGCTTCTGAACTTTGGACACATATTGGATTGTGGAATAACATAGCCTTGGTGCTTGCTGAGCTTTTGTAAAACTCTGATCTGCTGCTGGATAGACTGAGCCAAGAGACACTGCCAAGTGAATAAGAGACAGAACAGCCCACAACTGGGCATTGGGAAGAAGAAAAAGCTCAGAAGAGACCCTTCCTAATTTAAAGGACTATAAAGGAGAAAGGGCAAGGGCTCCAAGGTTAAATATGCTGAGCTTGTCAGTTGGAAAGGCAATAGACCAGGTTAGAGATCCGAGTGCTGCACAACCAAGTGAGCTCCCGTTCCTGCGCCAGCTCTTGCTCACTTAGCAGTCTTAAAACATGCCCATGTAAGCAGGTACTACTTTTGTAGGAAGGCAAAAGACTTCTGTGCACCTTTGGTGTATAAATATGCTGACCATGTTATCATGGAAATTGTTTTTGGACAACACCAGCTCCCTCAGCCAAAAAACAGAGATGAGCACCACACCAGACACAACTGGGCAGAGATATCTTTACCTTTTAAAGAATGTTACATATACTTTCTGCTATTGAAACCTTTTAATTTTGGTTATCTGTTTCTGTATCTTCTCTAGCCACATATTTGTTTTAAAGTACGGTATCCAGAATTGTTGAGACTATCACAAGTATGGTCACATACAAAAATTGAAAAGGGATATCAAGCCACTGTGGTCTAAATAAAGGCAATGAATTATCTGAAACACTCTTTGGAAAGTGATTCGGAGACATGGGAGACATGGGGTTGATATGAGCACAAACAGATAGGGCACAACTGGTACAGATAGAGCACAACTGGACAGTGGATGGAGCAAGAGGGTCAGAAAAGACCTTCCTTAGTTTACTGGGCTGTAAAGTAGATATGGGGAGTGTTAAGTTTGGGTAATGAGAGGCTGAACCAGAGCATGAGTGCAACAAATACTTTATTGTGATAATAAAGGACTGAATGTGCTAGCCAAGCCTGGAACTGGCTCGCAGCGATCAGCCACTGGTTGGACCCCGCAGCCTGCTTTTATAGCTGGCTGCTGGGGAGAACCAACCAATGAGCAAGGGGGCAGCCGCCCCCGCAATGCGAACGGACCTGAGTGGGAACTCCTTAGAGTTCCAGGGACATAACACCCTTTCCCCCAGATGCGAACACGCATAGTCTTTGAGGTAGGTTTATGCTGGCACCCAGAACGGCGCAACTCGGGTGGGTTGTCTGTCAGTTCAGAGTCTGAAGGGGAAGGCAGGATCGGTAGGGAGTCACGAACGCGTCCCTCGGTTCGGGTTGGTTCGGGACTCGTAGGGCTGGTCACTGGGGACGTGCTTCCGTTGACTGGTTCGGACTGGTCAGCCATCTGGACGTCGCTGTCCGTGTTCGGATTCCCTGGATCGGCTGCTGGTGTAATCAGGTCACCGGAGTTGGTGCTGATGTGGGGTTGATGCTGTGGCCTTGCCCTGGTCTGTAATTCTGAGTCACTGCTGACGAGGGTGCTGTGATGCCTTTGCAGCTGGTCTAGGTGTCTTCTCCAGACTCGACCATCCTCCAGTCTGACCCGATATGACCTGGGTCCGGTGATAGCCACGATCTCGCCCTGGATCCACATTGGGTCTCCAGCGAAGTTCCTCGTGAATACGGGTTCCTGTAAGACAAAATGCCTAACCCCCGATGTGGAAGCGAGGGGAGAGTCAGGGCAGTAATGTGGGTGAAGCCTGTCTAATACAGTCCGCAGGCGTCTGCCCATCAGGAGCTCAGCTGGGGACTTATTAGTGACTGTGCATGGAGTTGAGTGCTGGCTCATCAGGAAACGGGAGAGTTTATGGTGCCAGTCATCCTTGCTGAACCTAGCGAGAGCTTCTTTAGTGGTCCTAACGGCTCTTTCAGCCAATCCGTTACTGGCAGGATGAAATGGGGCCATGAAGATGTGGAGGATGCCCAGGTTGGCAGCGAAACGGCTGAACTCGGCTGATGCGAATTGGGGGCCATTGTCGGAAACAATGGAGTCTGGAAGCCCGTGTGTTACAAACAGGCGAGTTAATACCTTGGTAATCGCTAGTGTGGTGGTTGTGGATAGTTGTGCCACGTCAATCCACTTAGAGTAGGAGTCCACGACCACTAGGAACATTTTTCTGTGCAATGGGCCGGCTAGGTCGATGTGAATTCTGGACCACGGAGCGCTGGCGCTTTCCCACTTAGTAGGGGTGGCAATTGGAGGAGCTGGACGGGATTCCTGGCAGGGATTGCAGGAGCTTACCCATCTGATGATGTCCTCGTCGAGGCCCGGCCACCATACGTAGCTGCATGCTAATGCCTTCATTCTGACGATGCCAGGGTGCCCCTCATGCAACGCCTCCAGAACTCGGGTACGCAGTGAGGTCGGGGTGACCACTCGAGTGCCCCACAGCAAACAGCCCTGCAAACTGGATAATTCCTGCAGTCGGGTCTTGAAAGGTGTAAATTTGTTTTCAACATCACCGCCCGGCCACCCCCTCCTCACCCAGTCCAGTACCTGGGCGATCGTTGTGTCAGTCTTGGATTTGGCCGCAATGTCAAGGGCAGTGATGGGGAGGTCCAATTGGGTGACCTCAAAGATAGCATGGACCGGAGCAAGGTCTTCAGCTGGAGCCGGCAGGGGGCAGCGTCTGAGGGCGTCTGCGTGGGACAATGTTTTACCTGGGTGGTGTATGAGTCTATACGAGTATGCCACTAGGAAAAGGGTCCATCTCGTCATTCTAGGAGAGAGGACTTGAGGGGTCTGTTTGTCCCCAGCTAGTAGACCCAGGAGAGGCTTATGATCCGTGACCAGCTCGAAAAAGTGGCCAAAGAGAAATTCGTGAAATTTCTTCACTGCTGCGACAGCTGCTAGAGCTTCCTTATCGATCTGGCTATAATTGCGCTCTGTTGCAGAGAGCGTCCTGGAGAAAAAAGCGATGGGAGCCTCGGAGCCATTGGGGAGCTTGTGGCTTAACACTGCCCCAATTCCAAAAGGGGATGCGTCTGCTGCTAGCACTAATGGAAGGTTGGGGTCGAACTGAATAAGGACCGCCTCTGACGTGAGTAGTGATTTGACGGCATGAAAAGTGGAGTCTTCTTTGTGACCCCAGTGCCAAGGCAATTTTTTATCCAACAGTCTGTGCAGGGGTTCTGCCACTGATGCTTTATGGGGCAGGAAGGACGCGTAAAGTTCAATAGCCCCAAGAAGGCCTGCAGTTCAGTTTTGGAGGTTGGAGTGGGTGCCTCGTGAATTGCCTTAACCTTGGACTCCAGGGGGTGAATGCCTGAGGCGTCAATTTTATAACCCAGAAAGTCCACCTGTCTAGTGGCAATGGCACATTTTTCTTTTTTTAATTTGAGGCCATGCTGTCTGAACCTCTCTAACACCGCTCGAACTCTCTGGAAGAGTTGGGGTCTGTCCCTGGCCGAGACTAAGATGTCGTCGAAGTAGGGTACTACACCAGGGAGGCCCTGCAAAATCCGCTCCATGAGGGATTGAAAAATGCCTGGGGCAACACTTACGCCAAATTGGAGACGCTTGGACCGGAAAGCACCCTGTGGGTGACAATGGTCTGGAGTTCCGCTGTTTGGTTGTCAACAGGGAACTGTTGATACGCTTGAGACATGTCCAATTTGGCAAAAATGCTGCCAGGTTCAAAAGTGTGTAATAAATGCTGAATGACGGGCACTGGGTAAGCGCTAACTTGTAAAAACTTATTAATTGTGGTCTTGTAGTCCGAGCAAATTCTCAGGCTACCGTCTTTTTGAGGGTGTGACAATGGGCGTCTCCCATTTGGCGAAATCTGTTGGCTCAATGACCCCTTGTTTTAATAATTTATCCAATTCCGCATCTAATTTAGGCCGAATAGCAAATGGGACTCTACGCGGTTTTAGCCTGATTGGGACTGCCTGCGGGTCGACTGAGAATGAGATAGGGGTACCGTTATAACACCCCAGCTCATCGCTGAATACGTCTGAGTAATCAGCGAATAAGGAGTCAGTGTCAGAGGTTGAGACAGCATGGACTCCTGTTAGCCCTAGGCCGAGATGGGGAAACCAATCAAGCCCCAAGAGTGTGGGGAGATTGCCGTTAACTATCACTAGAGGTAGGTGACCTTTGAAAGCTTTAAAATTGACAAGGAACTTGCCTCTGCCGATTACAGGACTGTCCTTCCCCTGGTAGTCCTTCAGGCTAAACTGGCACTTCTGGAGCCGGCTTGTTGATAGACTGGGCTGTAGCCTCTTGAGGGTGCTCCACGAGATAATTGAGAGCGCTGACCCTGTGTCAACCTCCATGCGACAAGGTTTACCTTCTAACAAAACGGAGAGAGAGATTTTACTAATGGTATGGCAAGTGTGCTTGGCATGGTGGTGAGTGCGACAGTTCAATACTTGCCTCTGAGGTCCAGAATGTGAGAAGGAAGGGTGCCTTTGTGCCGAGTTTTGAGAGGCTTGACAGACTCTCACGATGTGCCCCTTTTTGTGGCAGATGTTGCAGGTGGCTCCTTTGAATTTGCAGGTGGCCCTCGGATGAGATCCACCACAGGATAGGCACAGGGTGATGTGCTTGGGTGGACTGATGCTTTCTTGCTTGGCTCCTACCTGCGGATGCCTGGCGTTGGTGAGGCGGTGGATGTCGGTTTCATCACTGGGGGCTTCCTCTATGACCACCTCCTCGGAGTGGACTGGAACTGTCGTTAGCTTGGAAGTTGGACCATGGATTTCGGTGGCTGAGTGTGCTGCCAGTTCTGCTGCCAGGGCCTCCTCGACGGCTTGTGCGAGGTTGAGGTCCTTCTTAGCGATTAGGCGCCTTTGGAGGTGGAGATCCTTGACTCCGCAGACTAGCTGATCGAGGAGCATGTCCTCCAGGTAGGTTCCAAACCCACAAAGGAGTGCTGCGGTCCTGAGGGCGGCCATGTACTGGTTGATGGTCTCTTTGTCTGATTGTTTCCTCATACGGAAGGTGAATCACCTGGCAATCTGTGAAGGTCTGGGAGAATAGTGGTTAGTAAGGATTTCTAACAGTTCAGACCATGGAACGTTTTTTAACTCACGTGGAGCCACGAGTGCTGTGGCAGTGTCAAAGACGATGGCTCCACAGTAGATCAGGAAATATGATTTTTTCCGGTGCTCCCCTGCGTCAGCCAGCCCAATTGCGTCGATGTAATGGTTAAAGCAGTTCTTGTATGACTCCCACTTCTCCTCATCTGGCTTGAACGCTGGGAAGACTGGATTGGAATTCATAGTGAGGAAATCGGTTGTACAATCTGTTGGGAAAAAATCTCTCTGGGGCAGCAGCAGAAGGTTTCTAGTGCCTGTGGCAGGCAAGTGATTTCAGCTCTGGAGAGGCTTTTTCACAATCCTCTCTCTCTCTCTCTGGGCTAAACACGAGGTTAGGCTGCCGGCCGTTGGCAGCATTTTGAAATTCGCGCCTGCGTGGGCGTCAGTGACTTGACTTACAGCACTGCGCTGTACTTTTAGGGCTGAAATTCAAATGACAGCCGTTTGAATTTCGCGCCTAAAGAAACGAGCGGCTGCGGCTCGCAGCGCTTCACTTTTTCCTGTAGCTAGGCTAACAAGCGGCTACAGACGCTTCTCACTTTCATTGCTTGCTGACCGCTTTCTCTGGCTGCGGATCAGCGTTCGCTCGTTGCTTGCTGACCGCTTTCTCTGGCGGCGGATCAGCGTTCGCTCTCGTTGCTTGCTGACCACTCTCTCTGGCTGCGGATCAGCGTTGCTCTTATCGCCGGCCGATCGTTCTCTCTGGCTACGGATCGGCGGCTAGTGATTCAGCGGTTGCATTGTGCTTCTGGTAGCCATCCCATCCTCGTCGCCAGTGTTAAGTTTGGGTAATGAGAGGCTGAACCAGAGCATGAGTGCAACAAATACTTTATTGTGATAATAAAGGACTGAACGTGCTAGCCAAGCCTGGAACTGGCTCGCAGCGATCAGCCACTGGTTGGACCCCGCAGCCTGCTTTTATAGCTGGCTGCTGGGGAGAACCAACCAATGAGCGAGGGGGCAGCCACCCCCGCAATGTAAACGGACCTGAGTGGGAACTCCTTAGAGTTCCAGGGACATAACAGGGAGGGTTGTTCTTTCAGACTTGCAAGATGGTGTCAGTGAAGCTTTACAATAAGTAGAATTAGCTCATATGGTTGTGATTCTTGGGTAAACGAGTTAAGAATCACAACCACATGAACAGTGGTGCCCTATCTGTGCAGGAGTCCAGCTTCTGCTCATTATTAGCTACATGTCTTTTCAAAGAGTGATAGCAACATTAGTTGAATCACTCTTGATTTGTGTTTGGGGAAGAGAGGGGAGGAGACTCATATTGAGTAATTCACCCACTAATATTATTCCTTATCAGTGATGCCTTATACTTTTGCTCAAAGTTGGAAGAAATTGATTCCCCAAGAATTGAATGCCTTTAGGCCTGGTAAATTGATAATGCAACCAGGGAACATACAGGTGGAATAAAGGAATAATAAATATAAATAAATAGAATTAGTTAAAATAGTATGTATTTCTCATCCTTTGTGTCTTCCAGATGTGTTGGTTTCAAGATCTAAAATTCTCAGTAACAACCTTGCTAGCTGGACAATACTGGGAGTTGAGGCCTATACATTTTGAAGATGTGAAAGTTGAAAACAATGTTTAATGGATCATCAGGATACTACAATTTGATGAAAAAGACAATCCACATGCCAAGACAACAAACCAGAGAGTGTCATTGTAGTAAATACTGAGAGTAAGATAAAAGAGACTTGTCATAGCCTGATGGCAAATGATTATTAATGGAATTTGGCTGCAAAGAACTGTAGTGCATCTTATGCATTTTATTCACACAATGGAATAAAAACTCTTACCCAGCTTCAAACACCAGCATCCCCCTGGCATTTCTTTGCCATCAGTTCACAGATATACAATATACTCCAAACTTCTTTTATGTAGGTTCTCAGGTCACTGTAACTGAAAATTCAGTTGTAGCAGCATGTTGATGACAATGAGAATGGGAGTGGGGGGGAGAGAATGAATCTTGGAGCAACAAAGCATCTCCATAGCACATAATATGAAGGAGAAGGAAATAAAACATTAATCGTGATTGCGTATTCTGTCCTGAGTTGTTAAAAAAATAATAACTTCTACTAAAATATAATGAAATTGAGCCTAGGAAATGCTCATCTTATCTTTCATCTCAGGTTAGCTTTATCATTCATTTAAGGCAGGTCCAGTGAGGTTGCAAATAGTTTATGACCTTTAACAAATGGTCTTCTAGGCCAGTCTGATTTAATTAGAAGACAAGACTTATTATTTGACCTTAATGGACTTAAGAATAACCCTATTCTACCCATTTATCAAGACAAATAATTAGCTATTTCTTTTCAAGGCCAAATTTTGAAAGGCCATTGAACAGAATTGAACTATAGAGTAAAATAAACAAGAAAGAGACAAAGTTAGGTACAGCACTGAAGATAGGAATATAAGCACCACATAAGATATGGTAGATGAAATTGAAGACTAGTCTAACTATTCTGCTCTCAGTTCAATTCTATTAAAAACCCACCAGTAGGATGTGACTTGAATATTGGAGAATATTGACATCAAGCACTTATTAATATGTTGGCTCTGATTCTAGAGTTACCGCTAAGATTAAACTGAAAAATTCCTGTTATTGTCACATCCATTTTAAAGCTATTGAATATGATAACCATCATTATTTTATTTTATTTTTATTTTATTTGGTTTGTCAATTGCTTACAAGATAATAGGTATGAGTAAAAACATAGTTATGAATACATGGATACATATAAGAAAAAAAAAACCAATAGGACAGGGACAGTAGGGACGTTGGTGTGCTTATGCACGTCCCATACAGACCTCTTAGGAAAGGGGTGAGGTCAATAGTAGAAAGTCTAAGGTTAAAGTTTTTGAGGTTTAGGGAAGAAACCACAGAGTCAGGTAGAGTATTCCAGACATTGGCCACCCTGTTGCTGAAGTCGTATTTCCTGCAATCAAGTTTGGTCCGATTAATCTTGAGTTTGTATCTATTGTGTGCTCTTGTATTGTTATGATTAAAGCTGAAGTATTCATTTGCAGGTAGGACATTGTAATGTATACTTTTATATACTATACTTAGATCGGACCAAAGGTGGCATAATTCTAGTTTTCTAGGTTTAGAATTTCAAGTCTGGTGGCATAAGGTATTCTGCAACAAGTGGAGGAGTGGATAACTCTTCTTGTGAATATAT
This sequence comes from Pseudonaja textilis, assembly GCF_049901715.1. Lineage (NCBI taxonomy): Eukaryota > Metazoa > Chordata > Lepidosauria > Squamata > Elapidae > Pseudonaja > Pseudonaja textilis. The sequence continues at coordinate 13,919,048 of NC_142008.1, forward strand.
CTTATTATTATATATTATATTATTATTAGTAGTATATATTATATATATATATTATATATTAATTATATATTGTATATCTCCATAGTAATCAAGACAATCACAGTAGTTAAAAATGTCATAGTTTAGTTATGAAAAGCAGACTCTTTTATCTGTCTGAATCCTGAACCTCACATGTTTCTTACATCAAGCTCAGAATAGCGTAACCTTTGTTCCTAAGAATTGTTCAAGTTTCTTGATGTACTTGATGCTCTCTGGGCCTGGTTATGTTGATGATTGATGATGTTATGTAATCTGGTAATGAAATGCAAACACCAATCAAGCCCAGAAAACACCAAGAACACAAATTCAGCCCAAAGCTGTTTTTTCCAAAAGGGAACTGGACTTAGTATTGAGTGAGAACTGAAGGAGCTTCTTGGATGAACAACAAAAAAAAAACATTAAAGTTCAGTTGCCTTTTGAAAAAAAGCACTCTTGGGACAACCATTACCTGGATGATTGAGAATCTCCATCGGCACAACAATTCAGCTTTCAGTTACATATCTTTTCTATTATTGGAACCTATTGATTTTGGTTGACTTGGTATGTTCTCTTGGCCTATGCTTGTTTTAAAGTTTGGCATCAGAATTGTAGAGACTATTACAAGTGTGGTCACACACTTGTGAAGATGTCTATCAAGCCACTGTAGTTTTAATAAAGGCAATGCAATATGTTTCTTCCTTTTGAAAGACTCACAGCAAAGGAAAGAGGTAGGAAAAAACCCTAAACAGCACCTCATTTTTCCCCATCTCAAAACTAACCCCCAAGCAAATATGCAGATAAAGAACTGAACAGAATGTAAATTTAATGATAAATAACCAAAATATTTTTTTGATTGTCAAATGTTTTTCACAGAGTATCCTTCTCTGCTCCAAAGTGTCTCAACCTATAAAATAAATGGATATTTGAAAATATGTAGATGCATATTTAAGGAACAAGTTAATACTTATACTCAGATTTGGGAAATATGACTGAAGCAAAATAAGTACAAGTTCACCAGCTTAATTCTTAGATCTGAAAGGTGGAAGCTGAGCGCCAAAAGGATTTCTATAACTTTTTCTTTTTCCTTTCTTTCTTTCTTTTGGCAGGAGTTATTTAAAAGATAGAAAATAGTCTTTCTTATAGGTTCCTGCCAGGTCATTTGCAATTTACCTGCTGAGATCTGTGGAACTCAAAATAGGAAAGCATAGATCTTTTCAATATTAACTTTTTTTTAGAAAAGAAAAAAAGTGTCTGATGCACTTATTCTCACAAGTGTATCATTTAAGTGGTTTCAAGTTCAGCATTATCTAATAAATAAACATAAATTATAGGTATTCTGCTTGGCTATGACACTTTGTGCAGTCATGAGGTTACGCCTGAGTTATCCAGTATAATGAATATTCAAATGACTTCTTATCCTTCATGATATTAGCAACATTTACTGTCATTTATTGAACATAGATATATAGAATTATTCTTACTCTTACGATAATGCTGGTATCTCTAGAATAATAAACATGTCATTTTCTTTGTATTGGAGCACTATTTTGTTTTCTTTGCTCATTTAATTTTTTTTCCTTGTCAGAAAAAATAAAGCCATGGTAATTTTGGCTCATGTAGTTATCTTTTATTCCAAGTAAGATAAATGTCTCTTTTGTTGGTGGATTGACTGATAAGTAGAAAATAAGCAGACACTAAATAATATGTTAGCAATTCTCTTCTACAAATCCACTGTCTCTCTCTCTCTCTCTCTCTCTCTCTCTCTCTCTCTGTGTGTGTGTGTGTGTGTGTGTGTGTGTATTACATTTTGGAACCACCTATTTCTTTTAAAGAGGAACTCTGGGCAGTATACAATAAAATATTACAAGATAAAAACAATATACTCTATATAAGTTAAAATTTAAAAGAAGCACGGAGCACTGGTTAAATTGAAGGACAGAAGATTTATTCAAAATTTATACAAAAGATGTATGCAGAAGAATTTATTTATGCACAAAATTTGTGCTAGAAAAAGGTCAATGGAATTCAGGGAGGTTGGACCTGGAGCATTTGTGGGAATGCAACAATTCTACACTGATAATGCATTTAACCCCGCTCCCCCCTCAGCTGTCCTGCTTTTTCTCTGTAGTTAAAATTAACTAAAAATGAAGGGGGACTTCAGGAGGCTAGTAAGCCCCATGGCTGTGTGTTCTTCTATGTTCCCAAAAGAGCCATGTTTCTAAATCTTTCTGGAAGGCTAGGAGAGTAGGGACTGCCTCACTTCTGGGGAAAATACCATTCCACAGAGTGGGAACAATAGCAGAGAAAGCTCTCCTCCTAAGACCACTAGGAATGCTTTAACTAAGGTGGGGTGCAGCATATCCTTTTTGCATGACGGGGTAGGATGAGCTGATATATTGGAGGAAAAAAGGTTCCATTTTTGGCCTTCTTTTATAAAAAAAACATCTATCTATCTATCATCTGTTTGTCTGTCTGTCTGTCTGTCTATCATCATCAATTTATCTATCATTTATCATCCAGTTCACTAACTAAAGATCTCTGAATTTCTAGTAAAGTTATCTATTATATTAAATAAATAATATAAAGATCTTTATAAATGATACATATCTATCTTTGTTCTCTTGTTGACTTTGTATTAAGCTCCATCAAATGCTTCCACATTCCATCAAACTCTATTTATTCCATTTTAGCAAAATTGCATGCCTATTAAATGTCCCAAGATGCTCTTTTAACTAGCTGTTATTCAGTGATGCAGGGCTCAGTTTGCTTGAAGAGATTGGCTTTTCTTCCTCTCTAGGTTTCCTCAAAACCTCAGAATGTGGCTCTGATTATCTATCTAATCTCACCTGAACAGCTTATGACATCTTTCGAATGCCTGTCACCAAAGTATTCAAACACAAGGAGGGGAAATAAAAACCCTTCATGTAAGCACATTCTGTCCAAGAGTTTTGCAATTTTCCTTCTTTCCTCCGCCACTTAGGTGTCATTTGTTGACTCTGCTTTCTCTCCTTTTGACAGGTTTAAACACTCATTATAGAAGATCTTTGGCTCCAACTTCAGGAACTTGCATTGTCCAGCAGCCCAAAGGCTCCAGATAGTCACAGTTGTGGTTCTATGTCTTTCTTTAAATCGTTTAGGCCTTTGGGCAGAAGTCTTTGAAATGACAGCTATATTCATATTGAGCATCACTTGGCCAGGCTACTCCATTCTTTGGACTTTAAGATAATACATATGGTTTCCCCTGGAATATTAAAAGCAAACCATATGAAAAATTGCTGAAGATTTTGGGATTGGCTAGTCTAAAGAAAAGAAGAATTAGGAGTGACATGATAGCAGTATTTCAGTATTAGAGGGACTGCCACAAAGAAGAGGGGGTCAAATTCAGAGGTGGTATTCAGCAGGTTCTGACCAGTTCTGGAGAACCAGTAGCAGAAATTTTGAGTAGTTTGGAGAACCGACAAATACCACCTCTGACTGGAGATTTTACAGTATCCTTCCCCTGCCAAGCCCACCAAGCCATGCCCACAGAACCAGTAGGAAAAAATTTTTGAATCCCACCATTGGTCAAATTGTTCTCCAAAGCACCAGAGGTCAGGACAAAAACTATGGGTGGAAACTAATCAAAGAAAGAAGCAACCTGGAATTAAGGAGAAACTTCCTAAGAGTGAGGACAATTAACCAGTGGAACGGCTTGACTCCAGAAATTGTGGGTGCTCCATCATTGGAGGTTTTTGAGATGACACTAGACAGTCCCTTGTCTGAAATGGTATAAATTCTTCTGCTTGAGCGGGCTGGGCTAGAAGACATCCAAGGACCCTTCCAGCTCTATTCTATTCTAAATTCTAAAACGCTATGGAGTTTTAAGGGCTGAATCCTTTTATTGCTTAATAAGCACCAGATGAGTTTCAATGTAATAACAACAAATGGTAAAAGCAATACAGGATTGCCCTTTATTGCTGAGTTTATAATCTTGTTTCTTTCCATGGAGGAATGCCTTTATTTTTTATAGGTCTGAAAGATTTCTGATTTCTTCTCCTTTGGAAACTTCTGCTTTTAGTTTCCCAGCTTTATAATTGCAACTTACTTTGCTTACCAACTGTTAACATATTCAACCATAACAAGCCAGAAATCTTTGCAATCTCTTATACTTTCAGGCATCTCACATTTTAGCTTCTCTCTTTCTGCAAAGGTATATTGTAGTAATCTGAGGATACAGATTTAAAAAGTTGGAATTCAAGATTCAGGTTCTATTCAGAATGGTAAAAATTGATCTGTGGCTGGGCCATACTGTTTTTTCATATATTTCAGGTTACAAGTAAGTTCTGTAAATTTGCTATAGGACCAACTTTACCATTTACTAAATGTCATACTAAAACTAGAATCATCAAGGGGAAAAAATGCTGTATTTTTTTTAGTTCATTCCTGAATTGATTCATTTATAAGATAGTCAGAAACAGTATATTTCTTTACCATCATCTCTCCAGAAGTATGCAGTATTTCCTTCTTCCTTATAGGTAGTTCTTGTTTAATGACCATTTGCTTATTGACCATTAGAATTTATTTCAGTTCATTAAACCTGAATTTCCAATGAACTGGCAATCACATTATTTCATTTTGAAATTTTAAGAACTGGTTTACCCTTATGGTTATTTGCAGTGTCCCTTAAAGATGATTGGGGAAAAAAAAGTCCTTTGGATAAAATGGATCTGCTTAATGACAACTGTATTTGCTTAACAACCACCATAGAAAAGGTTGTTGTTAGTTGTGAAGTCATATCCGACCCATCGTGACCCCATGGACAATGTTCCTCCAGGCCTTCCTGTCCTCTGCCATCCTCTGGAATCCATTTAAGCTCACACCAACCACTTCAGTGACTCCATCCAGCCACTTCATTGTCTGCTGTCCCCTTCTTCCTTTGCCCTCAATCGTTCCCAGCATTAGGCTCTTCTCCAGTTGAGCAGGCACAGTGTTGCAACAGGACTATGTCTTCCCATTGTTACATTATTTTATATTTTGATACAATTATATGTTTTTTGCACTTCAGTGCATGAATTAACAAAAAATTGGCTACTGCTGAGCAAGTATGTTAATTTTTAAACTTCTTTAAACTGTTCAAACTAGCTGTATTTTCTGAAATTTATTTTATTTTGAAGTCTATTTCTAAAAGCAAGCAGACATCATTACAAAAAAGAAACACAAGTCCAAAATAGCACTGCTAGTATGGAAAGAAATGGAAAGCCAATGGTTACTTAATTTGGTCCCATCATAGTTTTTCTTGTGTTTTGGAAGATATAAGTCAAAGTAATTTGTATTGTAATATGGAAATACCATACTTTTCAGACATCTGATGGCATCTTGATGTGCATGATCCACTTTTCCCCCCAGTCGCCAATTGGGACATAAAATGTTCCTATTTCCACAGTGAACCTGCTCACTGCTATTGTAATTAGCTATTATAGAGCTTTGGTGGTGCAGTGGTTAGAATGTTGTACCATGTTGGCCACTTCTGCTGCCTGCAATTTAGCAGTTTAAATCCTACCAGGCTCAAGGTTGACTTAGCCTTCTGTCCTTCTGAGGTAAGTAAAATGAAGACCAAGATTGTTGGGGTCAATAGGCTCTATAAACCATTTACAGAGGGCTGTATAGCACTACAAAGCAGTATATAAGTCTAAGTGCTATTGTTATTTGCTGAGTGTTAATTTGATCCTCTTACATAATAGTTCTTGAACTTCAACTCTGGCATACATACAGCTTTATTTATGTAACTGCCTTCTAACCTAAAAAAAATAATCAAGAAAAAAATTTCCAGGAAAAAGAAATACAGAAGCCATGAATTTCTGTCCAAGATTAATATCATGTCTTTCTTGAGATGCATGCTTCCTAAGAAATGTCAGTGATTGAGGTTTGACATGAATCTTAACCTCTGTGTCCACTGAAAATGAAAAAGTTGAGAACTGATAAAACTCTACATCAACTGAAAGAGGGGTCCAAGAAAGTGAGGGTGGAAGACAGCAATAGAGAAAGAGATTGAGATCTCCAAACAATGAATGCAGAGGGTGAATTGATCATGGGGAATAGCCAAAGATGAATAATAACATGATAAGAATTTCTGCCATCATCTGCAAATTGTTTTAATAAAATCAGCCAAATTATTCATTTCATAAACCAAGTTTCCTAGTGAAACAGATATTTAAGTTGCATGTTACTTCTCAATTCAAAGTTTTCTAATAAAATTCTGGGGCAATCTGCCTCCCAAGGAGAGGGGAAATAGCAATAGCACTTAGCACTTAGACTTGTATATTGTTTCACAGGGCTTTACAGCTCTCTCTAAGCAGTTTACAGAGTCAGCATATTGCCCCCAACAGTTGGGGCCCTTATTTTACTGACCTTGGAAGGATGGAAGGCTGAGTCAACCTTGAGCCTGGTGAGATTCAAACTGCCAAGTTGCAGGCAACTGGCAGTTAGCAGAAATAGCCTGCATTCTAACCACTGTGCCATGTTATTTTACATATATCTTCTCAACATATTTCAATATATCGAGTAATTGTTTTGCAAATTGTCTTCATAGTGATTTGGCTGACGCCAACTAATGCCAATCTAGAGAGGCTGACTCAGTTGAGGTCTCCTTGGATTTGCTTATGATGACAAGATCACACCCATCCTATACAAATCTGCTAGCACATCATTGATCATCAGGACATTCATTGACACCTACTGTTGCTTGTGGCTTTCTATTGTTTCTATTTTGAACATTATTATAATTTTATCTGACCTCAAGAAAGTATTTAGTAGAAAAACAGATTCATAGAGTTACTTTGTTGATGAAAAAACAATGACATTGGTTAGGAAATTACAGGAGAGATCAATGACAGCAGATATAGATAATTTTGGGGTGTGTTCTGTGCAATTTATGCATGCCTTGTTCTTTCCTCTGGAGTCACCACGACTCAAGTCATTAAAAAATAAAAGGATGAAAGAATATTGAACATATTGATCAACTGGTATCATAAATGCAGTGTAATGACAAGCTATGATTTGATTATTTGCACTATCTCTAGAGATTAAAGATGTTTTATGTTTATGTGTGGGAAGAAGGGATGTGTGGGTGTGCATGCACCCAATTAAAAATACACTAAGCAAGAAAACAAGAATCACTTTGGTTTGGAATGATTAAGAGCAAATAGTTACCATCTGATTAGGTAACAAGGTTCCCTTAGAACACTGAGACAATGTTTGCTGTTGTTCTGCAACATGTGCTCTCTGGTCATCAAATGATAAAGCACACTGATAAGGGAAAGGGAAAATGTTGCAGACACTCTTGAATCAGCTGTTCTTATTTAATTATGGCAAGTTGCAAGTGGGGAGGACTGCAATATGTCAGTGTGATGTGAACTTCATTAGTCATTTGCTTTATGATTTGTCCTGTAATCAGAAGCATGTATTACTCTTTCTCCATTTAAGCCTGATTACTGTTGGAGTGTGACACATTATGCGTTTATGCGACACAGCATTCCTGACATCAGGAATCTGATCTGTGAATTAGTGAAATAGATTTTATAAGTATAACAAAAAAGAGATTGATGTAGAGAAAATACAGTATAAAGCTTAGCGCCTATCTCATTGCATCATAACAGGAGGGATTGTACTCCCTGGGGGCCTGTGTGCATATGAAAAAAGGAAATACAAAAGTGACATATGGATTCTATATCTACAACCTTCTGTCTGTTGTGGTCCTTTGGTCATAAGGCACCCTTCCAATGCTTACTCAAAAGAATACCCCTTTGAAATCAGGCTGGATCATATTAGATGGCAAGTATACGCTATAAAGTTAAATGACCAAGTTGGAATCTGAACTACAGACGACTCAAGTTATACTTTGGATGGAATCATTTTTAGATCTTCTGATTACTCTATGCCGGGGTCCCCAAACTTGGCAACTTTAAGACTTGTGGACTTCATTTCCCAGAATTCTCCAGCCAGCTGTCCACAAGTCTTAAAGTTGCCAAGTTTGGGGACCCCTGCAGTACCTGAATTTGCTATATTACATTAGGCTATAGCATGAGGCTTATAAGAAGCTATCTTACTTATTGACAATTCTCCCATATCTTTGCCCCAACCCACAGGGAAATATAATTATGACAGATAAAAAAAAACTGATAGAATTGAAAGGATTTTTAGGATCAGTTGACCAGAATGTGCTGTCCTTTTTTCTGATTTCTATTCTGATGGGCATTCTACTTTCTCACATATTAATCTGGCCACATGCCAAAATTGCCTTTTTAGCATAGTACAATAAACTAATGAGAAGTGGATGTTGTTGAATTCCTACAAGTAAGTCAATACGGAATACATGCTTTCATGCCTATTTTATACCACTGTTCAGAGTATGTTTCTATCACACTTCATTATAGGATCTTCTCTGAATATGCTTTATGCCATTTATGCATCAACCTGGTTGTTGAATTCAGTCATACCCTTGAACCAATGTCTCAATTTCTCAGGTGGTTCATACAAAGCAGCTTGCAATCCTGGAAATAGGGACTCTAAACCCATCATGATGGCAAGGAAGCTATTGAATGAGCAACAGCTCCACAAAAACCAAGCTGCAGATTTCTATTAGTTCACATTTCATAGGTGTCATGCCTTGTCTTCAGATGGGTATCACCTTGTCTTCACCGGAAATGTAAATATTGCAACAATTTCTGAACCTGTATTCATTTAAAATGATTTATGTTCATGGCAGGTTAAGCTGGGAGAAAAGAAAGAAAAATGAGATTGATTAACCTGTCATGTGTCATACTCCACAATGCTAGCTAGTTCAGGAATGGTTTGGTGGTTGGAAACAGCCTCTGGGATGCAATGAAATTTTCTTGACAGCTTTGCAATGCTGGGCCATCACAACAGACTTTTTCTGGGTCTCAAATGGCTACTGGAACCTCCAGAGATCAACTGAACAATGCTTGGAATAATAATCAGAGATCCATTATAAATGGTAGGTGAGTAGCAAATGAGATAGCCCCAGGTTTCAGCACAAAGAGCCCTGAGCAAAATAGATGCAGTGGTTAAAAAGTATCTTTATATTATAAAGTGCATAAATGTGTTTTACTTACAGCTATTAAAACACAGTTATACAGCACCCCCTATCCAACCTTGGAGAGCTTAAAAAGTTAAGCAGGGTTGCATCAGTTTCCACTAGATGGGAGACCATTGGAAATCCCAAAGCTGTTAGAAAAATTGGAAAGTAAAAAACAACAACAAGCAGAAAGAAAGTACAACAAATCTTTCTGTTTTTCTGTTACCAAGGTTTCGCTTCCATGAACTTGCTAGGAACTAAAAAAGTCTCTCTCTCTCTCTCTCTCTCTCTCTCTCTCTCAAAATAATTTTGTGAAATAAGGGATGTGGTGGTTCAGTGGCTTAGACACTGAGCTTGTCGATCAGAAAGGTCAGCAGTTTGGCGGTTCAAATCCCCAGTGTCACATAACAGAGTGAGCTCCCGTTACTTGTCCCAGCTTCTGCCAACCTAGCAGTTTGAAAGCATGTAAAAATGCAAGTAGAAAAATAGGGGCCACTTTGGTGGGAAGGTAACAATGTTCTGTGCGCCTTCGGCATTTAGTCATGCCGGCCACATGACCGTGGAGATCTCTTCAGACAGCACTGGCTCTTTGGCTTTGTAATGGAGATGACACCGCCTCCTAGCATGTATATGTGACGGGAACCTTTAACTTTATATTATATCTTATTTGACAATAATTACTAACAGCCCTTTTTTGCAAAATTGTAGTTTTGTCTGGATTACTGCAATTGACTTCATGTGGGGCACCCTAGAACACTGCTCAAAGATTCAAATGGTCTGCAGCAGCATGAACAATGATGATCATGCTTCAGGTATTCCCATGTAACTCCTTTATTAGATGGGCTGCTTTGGTTACCTGTAATCTTCTGGATGCAATTCAAGGTGGAATGGGACTATCAGGATCCTCCAGGCCATGCCTCCTTCTCCTCCAAGGAAGGAAGGAGAGGAGATGGAAGGCTGCAGGAAGCTTCCTTCCTTCCTTCCTTCCTTCCTTCCTTCCTTCCTTCCTTCCTTCCTTCCTTCCTTCCTTCCTTCCTTCCTTCCTTCCCTCCCTCCCTCCCTCCCTCCCTCCCTCCCTTCTTCCTTCCTTCCTTCCTTCCTTCCTTCCTTCCTTCCTTCCTTCCTTCCTTCCTTCCTTCCTTCCTTCCTTCCCTTAACAAGTGCCTGAGGCTGTTTGGCTGCCGCACCTCCCCCATAGCCCATCAGCCCTTGAGATCGCATCATGGCAGCCAGGAGCAACATGGCTTATATCTGCCATCTGATTGGCTGGCAGCTAACTGTTCCATGTGGACAAAAGGCCAGGACAAATGGTGTTTCAGTGAATGGGCTGCACCAAAGGATGAGGGGCAGAAGGGAAGAGGCCCATTGGCCAGGGTGAATGACTAGGGGAGGGCCAGCTGAGGAGGAAAGCTAGAGAAAAATGGGCAGAGGCAGAAGCCTGGAGCAGAAGGAGGCACCCCCAAGGACTGTCTATCTAATGGGCTGTTGTTGCTGTTGCTGTTATGGTATTAATAAAAGTAGTATTTATCAAATAATTTCTATATAATAAACGATAGGGGTTGATGAACAATCTGAAACTTCATGAAGGATTCTGTTTGGAGTTGGGCAGTGATAGGTACCTTGGCAATTGTTCTTCTTCATGCAATAAGACAATAAGAATACCAGTAAATAAAGGAATTATCATTAACTTTATAATTAACTCAAGCAAACAGATTTAAAAACATAACATTAAAAGCATACCTACAAGCAAGGTGCTACCAAATCTCTTACAAGCTTCTTTATAACTACAGAGATAATCCAAGGGTAAGCAATTTACACAATAACTGATGCTAGGTTCCATGCAGAAGCTCCCAATAAACAACAACCTCAAGGTTTTTATCAAAACTTGACTTCATAAACCTGCTATAGTCATGAAGCTGCGAGATCTGATTTTGAGTGGGTGGCATATGGCTCTGGGAAGGGAATTGAAAGAGATTTTCACAGTAAGAAAAGCTTGTATAAAGATCCCTTCTTTATTCAGTAAAGCAAGGGACTTCAAACTTGGCAAGTTTAAGACTTGTGGACTTCAACTCCCAAAATGCCTGAGCTAACATGACTGGAGGAAGAATTCTGGGAGTTGAAGTGCACGAATCTTAAAGCTGTCAGGTTTGAAGACCCCTGCAGTAAAGTAAGAGAAGGACTAAGGAGATAGTAATCTTCCAATATGTGAGAGGTGGTAGTAGTCTTCCAATATTGGAAAGTCTGAAACAAAGATGAAGGATACAGCCTACTTTCCAAAGCACCTGAGAGCCATACAAGAAGTAATGGATGGAAACTTATCAAAAAGAGAGTCAACCTGGAATAAAGGATACATTTCCTGACAATTAGAACAATTAATCAGTGGAACAGCTTAACTTCAGAACTTGTGGCGCTCCATCACTGCAGGTTTTTAGAAGAGATTAAACAGCCATTGGTTTGGAATGAGCAGGTGGTTGAAATAGAAGGATCCCTTTCAAGGCTGTTATTCTGCATTATGTTTAACAAGAGTAAAAAAAAAAAAAAGGTTTATATTTTTAATCTAGAATTACACTTAGAGTAGATAACCTAAAAATGTGACTAATAAATAAATGTAATATTTTTCAATTGTTCTAAAACAAAATGGAAGGCAAGGGGCAGATATTAGCCAACCCGTAAAAACTGAAACTTTTTATCACACCAACAAGAAGGCTCATTTTATCATGCTTGGGGGATGTGCCAAAAAAAAAAAAAAAACCTAAAAGATTTTGGGTTCAAATGTATACACTGATTCAGAGGATTTTAAAGAGTAATATACAGTTGAAAGCAGAACATCTTGTGGCTGATGGATAAGCAGTTGAGGAACAGTCACAGGACTTTGTTTTTACACATGATAAGCAGAGTAAAATTATTGTACACACAAATATTGAAAGATTTGGCATTTTTTATATTGCAAGAATAATTAGTGAAGATGATAGAGCTCACGGGGACAGATAAATTATACATATTTGATCAAAGAAAAGACAATATCTATGCTTATTGTTGACTAGGAACCCTTTATGGACATTTTGCATGAAACAGGGTGTGGGGGGGGGGAGAAAAGAGTCATGATAGAATTTTAGAGAAAAGGCAAAATTTACAATATTACATATAAATGCTGCAAATATGAAAAGCTACTATTTTTCCTTATTTTTTTTCTTTTTGACTAGCTGTTGCTTTCATTTCTTCCTTTTTTCTGTCTCGTTCTCTTTTAGTATTATTAATTTTAAATCTTTCAATAAAATTATTAAAAAGACCTTTTTCTCTGGCACCAAATTTTGGCTTCTAAACTATTTAATGAAAACAACTTCTGATTTTTAATAATTTTTTTTTTAAATATTCATGGTTGGGAGATTAAGCTTGGCTTCCCCTTGAAAGTCTAATCTGAATTTCTTCTACATGCTCCTACATGGTAGAAAAACAAAAGCACAAACAGATTCCCATACAGACCGGTAGGAAAAGGATAATGTGGTTTTATTAATAAAGGTTTGGAATATCAAACTTGAAGGTTACCCTTAAAGGCTAATATTTTATGCGGGTTTACACTGTTATACTTGGATAACATTGGAAATCATATCCCCTTAAATGGTAAATGTTATTATATCATTTTCTGGATAACCTTTCTAAAAAAATGTTCAGAAGGTTTACATTTTTTTTTACACGGTCATGTCAAAGAAAGAGAGATGACACAGCATCATTCGCATGATTGGCTGGCTGCATTTAGAAATTCTTTATCCTGAATGATCTTCTGTCCTTCTCCAGTGAACTGTAAATGATGCCTTAACTAATCTTTGGCACAAAATTAAAACCCGTAGTCTTGCTTGTTTCCCTTCTGCTTGCTTTAGCTATATGCATTCTGTCTGCATTTATGAACGGAGGCTGACTCTCTCTATATACTGTATATGTAGTAGAAGGCTATAGGGTATAATAGAAAATGTTTTCAACAGAAAATAAGCACCATTAATTTTCTTCCAGCAGTCAGAAGTGAAATATTTTTAAAACCCCTTGGTGCTTAAAGCAAACACTTCACTGCATGAGTTTCTTATCATCTCAGTTGTATTTCTAGGACGAGAATTCGATCACCTACCTATTATACTAGGAATCCCCTGAGTTTAGTACTTGGCCCTTGCGGCTTTCATTTTTATATATTATGCTTGTAAAATCGTGTACTCTACATTAATGATTTGATTGATGTTTGCTCAAAAGGTACAGATTTAATGTGCTCCAACAGTGCGATGCTACTTTTTCCCCCTGCTCTTCTGCTGATAAACGGAAAGCCATCAGTTTTTCCTCCCATCTCTGTTTTTTAATGTTCAAATCCATTAACTTGATTTGAGTTAAATAACAAGGTCTTTGATCCAAATGTATCCATTTCTGTTTGCATTAAAAGGTGCATCCCACCAGTTCTTTAAAAATCATGTGAGTATCCAGATGTGAGCAATCTATCCATCTATCTATCCATCCATCCATCCATCTGTCTCTCCTTCTCTCCCTGCAAACATGGCATTTGACTACCATGATTTTAGGTCAGTTATATAGTCCAATCCAATGCAATATAAATATAACAAACATGTACAGATAGTCCCTGGCTTACAACTATTCAATTAATTATCAGTCAAAGTTACAACAGCGTTGAAAAAAAGCGACTTACAACCAGTCCTCACACTTGTGACCATCACAGCATCCCCATGATCATGTAATCAAAGTTTGGGCATCTAGCAACCAGCATGTATTTATGATGGTTTTAGTATCTAGGAGTCATGTGATCACTATTTCCAACCTTCCCAGCCAGCTTCCCAACAAACAAAATCAAGGGCAAAGCTGGATTCACGTAAGAATAATGTGATTCACTTAATAGTAGCAATGATTCACTTAACAACCTATAGGAGAATAGCAGGAAGACCCAGGGTGTGGGGGTGGAGTTAAATGAAACATCAGCTTCATTGTATTCTCACAAATGATCCAAGTCCAATCCCTTCTGAATTGTATTGACCTTTATCTGGTGCCAATTTAATGTTGAACTTTAGCTAACCAGATACTTGTGTATAGGTTTGAATAAATCTTATGTGCCGAAACCTAACCAATGGTTTTGATTCTTTGTGATGATATTCATCCAGTCAGCTCTTGTGAAATCACAGTGATATGTCAGATTCCTGCCTGAGCAGGGAGTTCGACTAGAAGACCTCCAAGGTCCTTTTCAACTATGTTACTCCTATCCTATCCTATCCTATCCTATCCTATCCTATCCTATCCTATCCTATCCTATCCTATCCTACTCTACTATATTCTTTTCTTTCTATTTCTATTCTATTCTTGTGACATATTGTTTTGATGATTCGTTAGGACAGATTGTAGAAAGAGGAATATATGATGTAACTTTAGAATGGGGATTACTTGTATTTGAAACCACTAAGAAGAATATCAGAAGTCACTTTTTTGTTTGTTTGGTTTTGTTTGATATTACTTTAATTTTTTTCTTTCCTTGCATATTTTTCTTTTATTTTCTTTCTTTTTCTTTTTTCTGTCTTACTTTCTATTAGTTCACATTCACTTTCATCTTCTCATTTAAATGTTTTAATAAAAAAATACTTAAAAAAAGAATACCATAGACTGCAAGAGTCCATTTTAGCCTAAACAAATTAGAATATTCATTTCTAAATAAAAGGCTAAGAGATGCTGTGAACACTTTGACAAACCAATAATGACTCTGGACATATACAGAGGAATTCAAATTAATTTCAGCAGATTTGGGTTGGAAGGAAATAGCTTTGATGACATAGTTCAGGAAGACATCCAAGTATCCAGATTGTGAATGAACCTCTCAGGCAAGAAGATCCACAGACACCAGACCAAACTTTCCAGACTTGCATTATTATAGATTCTCAGGTGGAAGATATCTGAGTTTGAACCAATTTTTGTAGACTACCAGTGATTTCCACTTATTACTTGACCTTCACTTCACTGATGCCATTAGAAACCAACTAGAGTGGGAAAGGAACCTATACAAATAAAGATTGCTAGATAGTCACCAGCTGATTTTCGGCGCATTTGTGGCCATTTTCACCCGCCCAGAGATTCAAGGGAAGCCTCTGCAGCTTTGGGAGGCCGAAAAATGGGCGTTGTGAAAATACCAGAAATGCCAAAATGGGCCCATTTTCAGCCTCTAGAGGCTGCAGAGTCCTCCTTCAAGCCTCTGGGAGGGTGAAAATGGCCTCCCCCAGGCTCCAGAGGCCCTCTAGAGGCTGAAAATGGGCACTTCCGGTATTTCTGGAAGGCCCATTTTTCAGCCTCCCGAGGCTGCAAAGTCTTATCTCGAGCCTCTGGGAGGGAGAAAAATGGCCTCAGATGGGCTGAAAATCAGTTGGGAGGCATGTGCATGCACAGTTCAGGTAAAGGAGCAGGGTGGGGATGTTGCATACACATGCGCAGGGAGGGTGGGGCACATTGCATTGTGGGTGCCGGTGCACACATGCTTTCGGCACACCACAACAAAAAGGTTCGCCATTACTGGAATAAGCCATTGTCTGTAACTTGTGTTAGTTTAACTATGATCTCCAAAAGTATGTAGGAACATGGTATGGGAAGCCACCTCCCTACTAGAAGAATGAAATATTTTGAGAAGTATTAAAAAAGGCAGAATATTATATTTTCAAAGGGAGAAATGGGGAAACATGTTTTCAGAGGTAGAAAATAAATCCCACCTTTCCTTAATAGACTACAGCAGATGTCAACACCTAAGAGATGAAGAGCTTATTGTGAACTAGATAGAGCTATTCATAAGCAAAAGCCATTAAACCACAATAGCAATTGCCCAACACCCTTTCAGAGCAGTCCAAACTTCACCCAAACTTAGCTCAGACAAACACTTAGAATTTGCACTTCCTATTTTGCCTATAGATCCAGCTATGATCTCTACATAACCCCTACATGATCCCATAGGAATCTGACAACAGCCAATAGAATATATGTTCTTGTACAGGAACAGGAAGCTCAAGTGCAAAACTTAAAGAAGGTTTTAAAAAACCCCTCACTCTTAACAGTTTTGGTCAGTTGCACCAGAACCATGTGCTTGGTGGTTCTGTTTGTCATTAAACCTTCTTTCCAATCAGCCTCCATGTTTCCAGTGTCTTTCTCCCAGTTTGGAACTGAACCAGATAGATATTTCTTCCCACAATGGTTTTCACCTCCCATTCCAGAAAAGGCTATATACAGGCATCCCAACCAAAACTGACTATGGGCTCTCATGACTACAACTTCCATCTCCTCTTCCACTAAGAATTGTCCATTCAGGAATATCCTCACATTCTGAGCCTGCTGCTTCAGAGGAAGTGGGCCAAAACACAAATTGTCTGGAGTCAAATGGTTTCTGTGTCAATAGCTGTTTCTTCTTCCAAGAATTAAGCCAGCCCCTGTTCTTCTCTACCAGATAATAACAGCCATCAAATTTCAGAGCAACACTTCCATTTCACTCTCTGTTGGGTCACTTGAATGACTATCTAAGGCCACTTGCCCAATTTTAGGCTGCATGGTATGAGCTAAGGAGTCCTTCTATCTCCTCAAAAGATGTCTTTTAGTCCTAAAAGCAATCTGGTCTTTTATTGTATTTTTTTTTCCTCCTGAGAGCATAAAACAATGGAGCTGCCTAAGAACAAAGATATTTTCTTCCACTTCTGCATCCTATTTCTTTCCCTTACAAAAGATAAACTGTAATATTAATCAAAAAATTTATTAACCCTATTGCAGGTGTAGAAGTCAGAATAAATTTCGGGGGGATGAGGTGGGAGAAGCACAACTTTTTGTCATTGATACAATGAGGCATGCTGAAATGAGGTATGCCATAATCTCATTAGTTCAGCAAAACAGGACTATAGTAATCACAAGGAGAGCAGAAATTGAGAAAACAGAGTACAGGGCTGGTTGTTTATCATTCCTCCTCATGGGCTACTTAATCAGCCTAAAATACCTAAAGGAGGGTAGAGGAGGTTGGGTGGATGGAAGGATATTTCTCATTTGGGATTTATTTCCTGCCTCTTCAGCTTGCCAAGCATGACATCCAAGCTCCATATTAATGAGCACCTGAAGGAAGGCCCTCCAAAGAGTTGTAAATTGGTTACATCCTTATATTCTTTTCCCTTCAGTTTTTGAATAATGCCATTGAACATCATAAAGAACATTGGAATCTCCTCTGGAAAATATGGAATGATCATTAGCATAAAAGGGAGTTTGTTCCTGCCAAATAGAAGGTGACAGGAGAGAGGAAGTTTTTCAGAAAATCCTCTTTGGATTTTTTTTTAAATACTAGCATCTGTAGACATATCCAGGACAATGGCGGTGGGGGAATTGTTGGCTGGGGAATTCTGGGAGATTGAAGTCCATATGTTTTAAAGTTGCCATATTTAAGAAACATGATTTCTGTCTTCTGGTTAATGCATAAAGGTATTCAAAAATCATATAATGTTTTGTTACATCTGAATGTTGACTTCTAAAAATGAATGTCTTACAAAATCGGAGTTGTTTCTCTGTTTCTCTGTCTCATTTACACACACACACACAAACCGCATCAATTCACAATTTCTTTTAGATGAAATTTTTTTGACTCGACATTTTGAACAATTCTCTCTTGATGAAACTCCATGGAAAACTGTGTTCCTTTTTGAAGTAAAGAACATCATAAAAATCCAAATGGAACTTAAGTTTAGATATATGGTTAGTTTGAAAATACTTTGGTTTGAAGGTGGTTGGTTTCAAGAAATGATAATGAAGATATCACTCTCTGATATTGCCAGCAATTGCAACATATATAACAGGAAAGTACAAAATCTGATTTTTTTTCTCCTCTAGAGCTCTACTAGTCTATGAAGACAGGATAGGTTGTGATTAAGTCTCATGATGCTAAGTCATAGTTTTATCATATATATGAACTATTATAATAGGAAAATAGGAAAATGTTTAGTTCAACCCTGAGCTACAAATACTCCTTTCTATTAGAGGAAATAATATTAGGTATGTTTTCCATTTTGAATTACTTATAAAAATAACAAAGGTGGGATACAAGCAAACAAATAATAAAAGCTCCTTGAAGCCCTCCTAGTTTGAAATTGAAATGATTAGCATTAAGAAAATGCAAATTTTGGATTTAAATTTATTCAAAAAATACACCGTAATATAAATAATTTGGAGGATTTTTTTGTTTATGTTTATAACATTTTTATCTCATTTTTCATTACTAAGAATAATCGTGAACAATCATAAATAAGGCATATCTAGCATTTAATGGAACTCAAGTTGCCCTCAGGTTTCTTCACAAACACACACACACAGACACACACACACTAATAAACTTGGCCACTTTTAAAATCAACTCTTTATTACAGTCATAAACCTGCCCTAGCTATTTTTCTTTGAAAATACTGTGTTAAAATTGAGCTGCATTCAAAGTTTCTATTGTTAGTTTATTAGGATAGTCAGCCATGGTGAATATCTAACTTAAGACTATAGTTTAACTCTTTTTAATACAGAAAGCAATTATTCATGCTTTTGCTTTTATGTATATAATAAGGATCAAGGAAACACTTGCTCTATGAAGTAAACAGGTCCTATAAAATATATCATTTAAAACAACAATAAAAGGTGAGAAAGCACAGAAATTATTCTGATTCATCAGGCAAAACTGTGATGGTGAGCATGCTAAAATTATTCCAAGTAGGAGAACTGTGAAAAAAATATGTTTATTTGGAAGAGGGCAGTGAGCTGCAGAGGGAATGCTATTTTAATTTGCTGATGGTGGTTATGGCAAAGAGCCATTGCAACCCTGTTCATATTCACAAAGCAGGAATCATTCCCTTCAGGAAATAAGTTAGTCATTAATACAAAGCAAGATATTGCCAAGGGTAATTCCTGTTTTGTGAAATGTGTATGTGTTGTGTTTATGTATTTGAGCCAACCTACAAAGACATATTATATACCATCTTTCCAGGGTTGTTCAAATGCTCATATGTATTATGGGGGGAAGGGAATAAGAACCCATACTGGGTGTCCTAAAGATGCTTTTTCAAAAGACAACTGGACTTTCCTTGTTTTTCCTTGAAGATGTTTCACTTCTCATCCAAGAAGCTTCTTCAGTTCTTCAGTCTTTCTTCAAGTTGCCTTCATTTGCTTTTTCAAAAGGACAATCATGACCTGGATGACAGAAGGTGAAGGAGATGCTTGGGAACATATTTAGTAATATCATGAAATAAATTCATCTCAACAGTGACTGTGCCTGAAGTAAACCATGGTGACATTAGCAGGGTGATGTCATTGTGCAATTGTTTATCTTATATCCTTGTGATCTATAGTCTGACACAAATATGCAAGTCATTGCTTTGTGTGATGACCTAAGTCACCCAGATGTTGTTATTTGCCTGTAAGGTTATTCTCTTCATCAAAATAAAGACAATTGACTTTGATGGAGCACTTGGTCTTGTCCCGAAGTTTCTCTCTGTTTCCATGCCAAAAGAAGATTCTTCTGGGCTCAGCAAGGACAGAAGGAGAAGTCAACCTTCTAACCTTTCAGAATGAAGAAACTGTGCTGCTGGGAAACTGTAAAGCAGAGCAAAATGAAACACGAAGGTCACTCCACTTCATTAGAAGGGAAGAAGGCATGTTTGTTTGACATTCAATTTGGTCCATAAGCTTGCAAAGGATATCAACATATAACCCCCTTCCAATAATTTGCAGAACCCTATTAGCATTTATTCTCTTATTATGGTCATGGGCATTGGAGTCTTTTATAATAATAAAAATGGTTGACAGTCTATGATTATTATTTTTTACCCCAGAACCTCATATTTTGTCTGGAAAGATGGGTCATGTGATTATTCACCTCAATATGGAAGTCATCTTGTGAACAAACAACCAAACAACCCTCTCATATTGACATTCATTACACTAAAAACATTTCCTTCAAATTTTAAACATATCATTGGCCCCCAAAGTTTGCTAACAGCCCTTTTGTTTTGCCTTTCTTTATACTAATTGCTGTTCAAGCAATATTACCATTCAATAATCAAGTTGTAAAGCTCCAATGGGCATTTTTTAAGGAGCATTTTAAAAAGTCTTAAGAAAAACCACCCTCTCAGGTTCATCTTTTCTGATATCTGGTGCTTTTGAAGCTAGGGATAAGAGATGGGTAGTGAACTCTACTTTTGAAATCTTACATTCCACACATTTATGGGTGAGGAGCATAAAAGAAAGGAAAGTGAAGCCCTACCCATCTGGTTCTGCTTACCTCATTCTTAGACCAACTCCTCTTTCAGAGATAAAGTATCATTTCCCCACATGGCAACTCCTTGAGAAAATAACAGGTCCTGTCAAAAAAGGCCTTGCTTGACATAATTCATGTGAGTCAAGTATGGCAGGAGTCATGACTTCAGTGGCTAATGCTAATAATCATTTAAGGCTCGGTAGTTTTCCAGCCACACCTAAATCTCAGCAAATTTGCTATTGTGCCTACTTCACCTCTCCATTAGAAACTGAGGTAATGTCATTGCTGTTTTTGTTTTCCTTCACAATTGTCATGATATCAGTAATTACAAGGGGTCTTTCTGTATCTGTATCTGTATTCTTGTTCGTTCACAGTGGTGTGTGAGATAGAACCTCTGACTTTCACTTATTATATGATGAAAGCTTCAAGTATTTTTGGAAAGCACATGAACTTCTCAAACATTTGTGGCTCCTCTTTAGATAAACAAGATCTCCTTATATGCATATTTGCTTATCGATGGGCATCCACTCCTCACCTCCCACCATTCTATGAGAAAGAATCTTGTTTTTGGAATAGTGATAGAAAAAGATCACAGTACCTTAAAATATACCAGCAGGCATCACTCAGAGGGCAGACCTGATTAGCATCTGTGTTGCCTAGCAACTTGGTGAAGTTAGAGGTGTTTGCTGGACTTCTTTGTTTCATGGTATTGATGATGGCGAATGCTGTTGTTGCATTTTAAAGTTCTTCTGTTCTTCCCTGCTGCTTGTTTTCCTCTGTAGCAAGTTAATTGCCAAGTTCTTGAGGCATGGAAGACTGTTGGTTTACGCCAAGACCTTCTGCTGAGAAAAAAACTACTAACACATGGCTGAAATCTATGTTGTTCCTGTTCTACAGCAGCCTGCCCTACTATAAATTTGGATGCATATGCAAACTGAAACTGATGCCAACCCTTCCTCATTTCCACAGCTCTATAACATGCATTGCAGAAGGCTGAATCTTGCAAATTCAGTAAGGCTACAAGTAGGGCTATATATGAACCAGTTGGTGTAGTGGTTAAAGTGTTGGTTTAGAAACTAGGAGGCTGTGAGCTCTAATCTTGCCTTAGGTATAAAAGTTATTGCTTTGAGGCAATAACTAGGAGGTTCTAGTCCCATAAAAGCCAGCTGGATGACACTCTCTAAACCCAATCCATTTCACTGAATTTTTGTTCTGGGGAAAATTGGACAAATAAGTAGTATTTAGGTATGTTACCTGCCTTGAGTAACATAGTAATTAATAAAGGTGCGATAACAATCTAATAAATAATAAAATAAAATATAAAATAAAGAAATTGAGTTTAATAGGAAAGAGACTCTTGTAGATCTAATTATTGTTGGTCTAATTGTCATATAGTCACTCCTCCCCGAGTCCATTTTTCTACACTTGCAACATTACCTTGGGCTCTGTGTATGTAGCAACATTTAGCCAGCCTTGCCTGGTTGGGCATGATTAAGGTAATTTTATATCCAGAAGGATATAATGGGGATATAGGTTATATAGGAAGAAAAAGAATTCTGGAAAATAGCAATGTTACCTTTGCAAGAAAATGTATAGACAATGAACTTGTACATAGCATCTAGTCTGCCTGCCTGCCTGCCTGCCTGCCTGCCTGTCTGTCTTCGATGCATATGTCTCTGTCTCTCTGTCTCTGTCTCTCTGTTTCTCTCTCTCTCAGATCAGCATAGATTCACTCCAAGGTTAACTTTAGACCAACAATCAAGTAAGCAATACCCCAGTCAAGAAACTGCCAAAGAGCCACTAATAAACATCCTAACCAAAGAATCTCTAAGACCTCCATACCCACATAGACAGGCAAGACACCAGAACTGACAGCAAAGAGCACTACTTACTAGCACTGATGATGTTATGTAGTTAAGGTAATGAACTGTCTGCAGGAAAACAAGAAAGCTCAGAGAGCACCAAGGACCCCTCATTTCAGTCCTGAGCTACACATTTATTTATTTACTCTCTCCTCCTCCTCCTCCTCCTCCTCCTCCTCCTCCTCCTCCTCCTCCTCCTCCTCCTCCCCCTCTCCTTCTCCTTCTCCTTCTCCTTCTCTTCCTCTTTTTCCTCCATCACCATCACCATCACCATCACCACCATCATCATATCTATCCATATCTATCCATCCATCCATCCATCCATCCATCCATCCATCCATCTATCTATCTGTCTGTCTATCTATCTATTCTTAAGGAAGTTAACATTTCCTTCTAATTTCTCAGTAACTTTTATGACTGCAATTATACTAACAGCTTGTATTTATTCTTGCAGGGTGAATCTTTTTAAATAGCATTGATCAAAGGGAAACTTGAAAGCAATTGATAAGCTACATCCACATTCAATATCTCTGCTTATATTTATATTCCTAATGCACTGAACTTGGTCATGCAATTGTCAATAATTTTCTTTTCTTTATGAACAAGAATTTCCACCACCACTCTATTATTCTAAGTAGGTTTGGTATATTCTATTAAAGTTCTCCTTGTGCTTGGGAACATTCTTGGCAAGTTTGTTTGTCAGATTCATATCCCATGTTTTCTCTGGTGTTCAGCATGATATTCATTGCATTCTTCTAATCAGGGGAGACATAATAGTAGTGTTCCAATATTTGAGGGGCTGCCACAGAGAGATGGGGGGGAGGGGCAACCTATTTTGCAAGGCACCTGAAGGCCAGACAAGGAATAATGGGTGGAAACTGATCAAGGAGCGATTCAACCTAGAAATAAAGAGAAATTTTCTGATAGTGAAAACAATAAACCAATGGAACTGCTTGCCTTCAGAAGTTGTGGGAACTTCATCACCGGAAGTTTTCAAGAAATAGTTAAGGGTATCCAGCTTGGGCAGGGGGGTTACAACAAGGTCCCTTCCAACTCTGTTATTCTGTTGTCTGTTATTCTTCTAAGTCTTTCCTACAGCAATCAAAGAATAAATTAGGTTGGGCTGAGTGATAAGGGCTAGACATAAGCATCAAAATCAAGACTGTACTTTTCACTCAAGTTATTTAATTGATAAGCACGTCTAAAGTAATCTTGCAACAAAGCATGTAGATTTTCAAGCTCTAAAATGTACATAAATTGTATGCACACTTACCAACATTCTCAAAACTGGGGAGGATGTGATTAAATTTTGTGTTGCTGACCATGCACTGTATCATTATGTTAATTGTACATACTTTTTGATGAACAAGCACAGGCCGGGTTTCTAAACCACCCTTCCTTTCAGGGGCCCATATGTCCGCCTCTGCAAGCATGGTAATAAGTCATATTGTCTGAAGTGACCAGCCCCCACCTCCCCAAAAAACCCAGAGATAGCCTATTAACTTGGCCATAACATGGTCATTGTATATGATAGTAGAGATGGCTGGATGCAAATCGATTTGGAATAATCAGAAAAAACTCAAGCCTGATTGGTATCTTCAGAGAAGCATCTGGGGAGTAAATGTTAAAGAATTTTGAAAGCTTTCCCTCTAAAAAAAACATGATTAATATCACACAGTTTGTCTTTTTTTTTCCAGATTAAAACACACACACAGAGAATGAGAGCGAGCTGAGTTTGAAGGCATAAATAAGCTATTCCAATGACCAAATAATTATTAGCACTATTCCATCAAAGATCTTGCTTGCATCAACATATTATTTATTTTTTCACAAATTCTTACCTAGGGCAAAAGATAATAGTTTTAAACCTAAAAAAAATGCTGTTGATGCAGTTGTGTTCATTCATTCATTTATTCATTCATTTATTCATTCATTTATTCTTTCACTTATTCATTCACTCACTCCTTCACTCAATTTTTCTAGCTACCCATCCAAAACAAATGCTTCTGGGTGGCAAGCAACCATAAAATCTATTAAAGCCACTTACAAACATAATGTAAAAATGTATAAGCATAGCAGCTGAGAAAAATTGTAAATAAACATCAATGTTTGCAAGAAACAGGGTGCTTTACATACTCAAGATCAAAAGCCAAGTTACATAAGGAGGCCTTTAAGGCTTTATAGAAGGGCAACAGGATTGGGGCCATCCTAATCGCTGGAGGAAAAATGTTATAGAAACCAGGAGCTATGGTAAAGAAGGCATGTATCCTAAGTCCTACTAAGATACATTCCTTGGCTGATGGGACCCATAGCATACCCAATTTTCCAGACTGAATTAGAGAGAAACTGCTAGGAAGAGTTCATTATTCAGGTATCCTATTCCCAAGCTATGGAGGCTTTAATATTTTTAGCAGTTGTTATCTTAGAAGATGTAGAATGAATGTCCTCCATATAAATTTAAATTAGCAACATAATGGTAATTTCATTGACAATTTTGGAACATTCTGCTGAAGAAATATTTTCTTCCTTTTGATCTATCTGGGCTGATAAGCAAAGTTAACCTGGTGGCACATTGATTCTCGGTTCTAATTATTGACCAGATAAGCATACATTTCTTTGAAGAAACTGATGTGACTAAATTCTACAGCTGGAAACAGAATAATTGAAAATGAAACAATCCTTGAGAACCTTGATTTGTACAACAAAGATCCTGCCACCAGGGAAAACATCTGTTTCTTCTCAGCTACCATTTAGACAACAGGAAATGGTTAATAAAGACTTTGGAGAGAATTCTGATTGTTCTCTACTTTGCTGAATGGACATATTTTATTTCTGTTCAGAATAATAAAAAAGCTGTATTCCGGTCTGAGGGAAACTGCCATTGTTAGCTTCTTACAGAGGGATTTTTTTTCCTTCCTACTTTTCCTAAGGACTTTTATATATATAATTCTTATTCTACTGTTTGAATGTTAACAAATTATATGGTCTTCTTTGACAAGAAACTGCAACTAAACAAACCATTTTACTGTACCAGATGTCCTGATAATCACTGAATTAGGTAGTTTAAATAAGAAGGCTAGACAAATCCATGGAGCATAAGATTATCAGGGATTAATAAATTTGATGGCTATATTCTGTTTTCTGCATTATAGACCTTAAATGTCAGTTGCATGAATCAAGGCTAGAAGAAGATTCTTATGCTCTGGTCCACCTAATGAAGTCTCCAAATAATTGGTTCAACATTAGAAGAAAGATACAACACCAGGAATATCTGATTGGAAATTTAAATTTAGACAATAAGCAGCAGTGCTGAAACTAAGAGCAGAAATACACTGCAGAAGTTTAACTATATTCTATACACACAATATGTCACACAGCAAGGCAATTACTAACAATTACAGTATGGTTTTTAAGGAGTATAAATATTTATAAACACTAATTTGACCAGAGTATTAAAAAGAGGGGGGGAGTTAGAAATTAAACACCTATTTATTTTTTTCAAGTAGCACCTTTTTCTTCTTCCCTTTTCTGTTTTCCTTTTTATTATATTTTAAATAACAATAAATATCAACACACAAGAGACAACTTAAATCAATGCATTGTATAATTGTTTAATGGTGTCATTCTGAACATTATTTGTATAATATAAGCAACCTTATTTACAATATTTACATTTAGAAATTATATTTAATGTTGATACATTTTCCTCATTTTTAAAGTTTATCTAAATCCATGAAAGCGAACTATTTCTACTTTCTATAGTGTAAACAACACTATATTTTGTCATTATCTGTATCATACTATGTACTACTCAGATTTTATAATGGACTGCAGTAAAATAATTAACTTGGGGAATAACCTTTCCAGAATAATTTCATTATCTACTGGGTGATAAACAACATATATGTGGTAAGATTTTGTTTTCTTATGTAGTCCTTTAAATGTCTATCTCAAGGTTTCTCAACCTTGGCTACTTTAAGATATGTGGTCTTTGTTAGGGTAATAAATAAAGGAAAGAAATAAAAAAAATATTATATAGAGAGAGTTACTCTATAAGCATGTCTTATCTTGATGTTAGGCAGTTGTTTTCCTATGTATATAGAAGTATTTATCTCTATAGGAATTTCTTATCTTGCTGTTGTGGATATTTCTCTAACCTTTGTGTTGTAAAACTAGCCCGCAATTAGTTACATCTCTCTCATAAGAAGACACATGATTATCCCATCCAAATCAATCTGAATGGAATATACTCCCTGGGAACGTAACTCCCTACATCTGGAGCAATATACACCTTTTGAGGTATGCTGTTAATAGCCCTCTTAAATGGTCAGTTGTGATCGATTAACAGACAATAGGAGAAAGGATACTGAAAGATAAATAAGTGCCAGGAGGACATTTGTCTTTTTGCAGGAAAGATGTAAATCTAACTTAGAGTGTTTTACAATGCAATTACTCTACTTCTAAAAGAATCTTAAGGTATAAGAAGAGTTACTTTTGCCTATATGCTTTGTAACTTTCCTCACATATCTGTGTGTATGAGAGGAGAGGTCTTACCCTTTTATTGATCAATAAAAGTTAGATTTTGTTCTTCAAAGCCTCTGTTTAAGTTCATTTTTGGCACAGCGTGATCTTAAGTTATAGCTGAACCTTACACTATGTACTACTCAGATTTTATAATGGAATGCAGTAAAATAATTAACTTGGGGAAAAACTTTTCCAGAATAATTTCATTATCTATTGGGTGATAAACAACATATATGTGATAAGATTTTGTTTTCTTATGTAGTCCTTTAAATGTCTATCTCAAGGTTTCTCAACCTTGGCTACTTTAAGATATGTGGTCTTTTACTCCCAAAATTTTCCAACGAGGATGAGGTGGCCAGAAAATTCTGGAAGATGAAATCTGTACACCTTAAATATTGAGTATTGAAAAACACTGATCTAGATCCATGGTAGCTTTTAGACTAAATTTTTCTAGAAGTTGGTAAGCAGGAGCATACAAATAGATTTCCTTCACTAGGTTGATTTCTGGCCTTCTGATTCTGTAAGCCTTCATTTGTACATGTAGGAATTATAGCAACAAACTATATTACTCACAGGATTTGTTGTGAGTAGGTACGTTTATTTTCACTCATTTTTCTTCAAACATGGCAACAACGGATATACCAGATCAAGTCAGTGCTGAAATCATCCATCTCTCAGCACAATTTATCATGCAGCCTGACCCTATGCAGCTAACTAACATCCATCCTTCCCATTAGTCCTACATGCCTCCACCCCACAACTCTAAACACAACTAATTACCAAACATAATGTGGTTTCAATTCCCAGGTTGTGCTGCAACTTCCCCAATGATTGTGTTTCGTTTCGGGTAATGAGAGGAGTTGGAGTAATAAACCTTCTCCCATTCCATCCTGGCTGCATGTTCATGCTGATACGAGATAACTGAGATGGGATCTTCAAAAGTAAGAGACATTTTCCAATCAAGTTGATATATTGTAAACGGCAGGATCAGACTTTCATTCCCCAATCAAGACAATGTGTCGGGATTCACTTCAGAAGATAAACTGGTCAACTCTTTGAAGCCTGACAGGCAGCTCCCTCTACCATTGTTCTTTCTGTAACAGAAAGGTTATTACTAGTTAGATGTATACATCGCATTTCATCCCTCCCACCCGGCTTGGTAGGGTTTTTTATATAGAACTGTCGCCCCAAACGAGATGCCGATATATCTGTATATGGTATCCATGATGCATCAGCTAATGGGTAACCCGTCTACCGGACTAAATATTGCAATACTCCATGTCTACGACATGAATCAAGTATTTCATGAATTTCATAACAGTCATCACGGACTGGTCCTGGGGTATGCAATCTAGGCTCTGGTCGTGTCATATTTGCAGGTTTTAACAGACTAATATGAAATATGGGGTGAACTCTTTTGAATCGAGAGGGAAGTCGAAGACCAACTGTCACAGGATTGATTACTCGTATAACTTGAAATGGTTCAATGTATTTTGGACCTAGTTTTTTACTAGTTAAACCAAGGTGTAGGTATTTAGTCAATAGATATACCCAATCTCCAATATTATATTGTGCTTCTGCTGATCTTTTTTTATCTGCTTGGGCTTTATACATTTCCCGCACTTTTTTCAAAGAGAGACAAACTGAGTTCCATTGCTTATGTATTTTATCTGCCCAGGTATTTGTGTTCTCTATATTGAGTTCTTGTTCATTATAGGGCCATTCGGGTATTGGTACAAATTCCATACCACTTACTATTTGGAAAGGGGAATGACCAGTACTGCTATGTACCGTATTGTTATATGCTATTTCAGCATATAGTATCAGGTCTGCCCAATCACTTTGTTGATAGTTAACGTAACAACGAAGATATTGTTCGATGGTGGCATTTGCTCTTTCAGCCGCTCCATTGGTAGCTGGGTGATATGCTGTACTTAGTCCTTGTGTTCAGCCAATCAAATGAATAAACTCCCGCCAGAATTTTGAGGTGAATTGTACTCCCCTATTGGATATTATTTTTAGAGCTACTCCATGTAAGTGATATATATGTTTTATAAATAACTCAGCTAACTTCTTAGTGGATGGTATTCCTTTACATGGGACAAAATGTGCTTGTTTGGAGAACAGATCAATAACCTTCCATATCACTGTGTAGCCATGGTTATCTGGTAGATCAACTATAAAGTCCATTCCAATGTCTTGCCAGGGTTTCATTGGTTCAGACACTGTTTGTAATAATCCTGCTGGCTTTCCAATTTTATTTTTATTTACTATACATACAGGACAGAATTTCACATAATTCTCTATATGTGATCTGATATCTGGCCACCAAAACTGTCGTTTTGCAAAATGTAACATTTTTAGGAAGCCATAGTGTCCTGCCTGTTTAACGTAATGACATTTTTTTAATACTATTGATCTTAATACGTTTGGTACATATATTTTAGTTCTCCACCAAGCAATTCCATCTTTCATTTCTATTTGATTTTTATTATCTATTAACCATTCATCTTCTGCTAATATTGTAGGTAAGTCAGTTGTAAGTATTGTGGATCGAAAATATTCTATTCTATTAGTAGTTGGTATCAATGGTTGGATTGTATTCTCTCATACATTATTATACTGAGGAAGCCTTGACAAAGCATCTGCCATAAAGTTTCTCCCTGATGCGACATATTTTAGTGTGAAGTTAAACCTTTAAAAAAAATTGCCCAGTGAACTTGCTTTGGCGACAACCTTCATGGATTTTGGAGTTCTTCTAAATTTTTATGATCGGTCCACACCTCAAATGGTTGTGAACTTCCTTCTAGTAAATGTCTCTAGTTCAGTAGTGCCCAGTGGACTGCAAAGTCTTCCTTCTCCCAAATCACCCAATTTTTTTCAGCTGAACTAAATTTCCTAGATGTGCACATGGTTGTAAATTACCTTCTTTATTTCTTTGCAATAAAATAGCTCCTACCGCTACATCGCTGGCATTTGCTTGAATGATAAATGGTAGAGTTGTATCTGGGTGTTTCAATACTGGCTCTTTTGCTAACAGATTTTTTAGGTTATCAAACGCTGTTTGACATTGGTCAGTCCATTTTAACATAGCACTTGGTTTTGGATTTTTAATACCAATGGATTTAGTTCATAATAAATCTATTAGTGGTGAAGCAACATCAGCAAACCATGGAATAAATTGTCTGTAAAAGTTTGCAAATTCCAAGAAACTTTGCAGTTGTTTCCTGGTTTTTGGAGCTTGTCGTTTTAATACTTCTTCCACTTTTGGGGGGTCTATTTCCTCGTTCTGAAATGTGATACCCCAAAAAATCTAATTGTTTAGTGTGAAATTCACATTTCGATAATTTTACATAAAGTTGGGTATTCAATAATTTTTAAGCACCTGTCTGACTAATTTAATATGTTCTTGCTTAAAATTAGAATAAATTAAAATATCACCCAAATAAACTAAAACACCTTTATACAAATGTTCATGTAACACTTCATTTATCAATTGCATGAATACTGCTGGAGCTCCTTGCAATCCGAATGGCATAACATTGTAGTAGTAACTACCAAGAGAGCAATTAAACATGGTTTTCCATTCATCCCCTTCTCGAATTCTTACTCTATAATAGGCTTCTCTTAAGTCTAGTTTTGTGAATATACGTCCTTTGGCTAGTGTGGCTAGTAAGTCCTTCATTAATAGTAATGGATACAATGGTTCTACACAGATGGCATTCAACGCTCGATAGTCCACACATAAACGCAACCCTCCATCTTTTTTTCCCCAGAATAACATGGGCACTGCCATATGAGTTCTTCCTGGAGTGATAAATCCTCTTTTTAAATTTTTATCAATTTATTTTCTCATTTCCTCCAATTCCTTTTGGGTCATTGAGTACATTCGTGGTTTGGGTAACGCCACTCCTGGGATCAATTCGATGCCACAATCCATAGGTTGAAGGGGTGGTAAACAATCAGTCCCATCTTCCTTGAATACATCTGCTAAGTCTTC
Source organism: Pseudonaja textilis (assembly GCF_049901715.1). Classification (NCBI taxonomy): domain Eukaryota; kingdom Metazoa; phylum Chordata; class Lepidosauria; order Squamata; family Elapidae; genus Pseudonaja; species Pseudonaja textilis. The sequence goes on from NC_142008.1 coordinate 13,949,803, forward strand.
ATACTCAATTGGATAGGTTTTTTTGCTAAGTGTTCCCTCTCTTACTTGATTTGTATTATTTGAAAGGCAAGGCGGGCCATCATCATGGCATGGTGGATTAGGACTGATAGCTAGACGTAATTTACAATAACCCCCTTCCCAATGTATAGTGGGTTCCCATTTATCAAGCCAAGCTAGTCCCAGAATTAATGCTTCATTCATGTGAGGAACCACCACAAAAGAAATTCACTCCCAGTGTTCCCCCATCACCATTTTAATATATTCAGTTCTATGAGATGCTGGAACTCCACCCAATATAGATCCATCCACCTGTTCAAATTTAATAGGAACACCTAATTTAATAACTCTTAAATTTAATTTATCAACTACTGCTTGAGTTATTAAACATCTTGTGAATCCTGAATCTGTCAATGTCCCCACCTTAATTCCTTGAACAGTCCGTTTATTCCATAAGCCCACAGGTAAAATAAAAGGATCAATGGGTTTACTTACCATTGGGTCATCTGGCATCTCATTATCCATATCAGCTTCTCCCAATGTAGTGGATTGCATAACAGATCTTTCATTTTCCACTGGAATATCTGATGAATTCACCATTACTCCCCTTGTCTTGTCTTGGTCATGCCAATTTCATCTACTTGGTTTAGTCCTATTCAATTCTGAAGCAGATCATGGATCCTTCACTGCCATAGGTTGAATTGGACAATCCATAGCTCGATGCCCTGGTCTATCACAGAGAAAATATTTAAATATTCTCCTATTATTTTGTGTTGATATTATTCTGGGTTGTGGTTTTGTACTTGCGTTTATAGACTTTCGTGGTTGTATTAATCCTTCCAGCCTCAGCTTCAAACGATGCAAACCATCATCTAATTCAATCGCTACACAATACCAGTCAGTCAATGTAGTATATGAACCTCTATATAAACAAGCCTGATGTAATTTAGGGTCCATTCCTTCTTTAAATATATGAATTAATAAACTCTCCGGTAATGACAGGAGTTTACTAGCCACTCATCAAAAATCATTCACATATTCCCGTGCTGTTTTCCCTTTTTGTTTTATCATTAACAAATCCTCTTCTGCTTTCTTGTCTGCAGATGTATCTTCAAATTGATTTCTTAATGCATCCAAAAATCATCCTATATCCCCCAACTCCTCCGCTCTATGGCGATATAGATCAGATGCCCATTCGTATGCTTCTCCCACTAACACTCCAGTAATGGCCACTACCATTGACCAATTTGAGAGATAACAATGGGAGTATAAATCAAAATGGTTTAATACTTGGCTTAAGAAAATAGCCACTTTATTTGCATTCCCATCAAATGCCGTTGTTAGAGGAGGGCCCCCCCACCTCCCTGGTACTTGATCTTCCCAGCATGCTCCTTAATCCAGGTCCTGAGGCTCTACTGACCAAGGTCTCATGGAATATCCATCTTCCCCTATGTTTCTATCCTCCATTCTCCTAGAACGTAAGTCCGATCTGTCCAATCCACTTCCAACTTCAGACTCCTGAAACTTTAATGGATTGGATGCATATAAAGGGGCCTTTTCAGACTGTAATACCTGTTTCTGAATTGAGGTCCCCCTCTCCTTTGTTCCTTTTAAAGTCACCTCTCCGAATTGTATCCTTAATATTTCTAATGTGTCACTTCCTGGGAATGCCCATTGACTTTGATCAGACCCAGACCTACATTTCACTTTGCCTATATTCTTTCCCCTTTCCCTCTCTTAAAGCAGGGTCTGGGTCACTTAATTGCATCTTAGTTGTTTTAGGTTTTACTACAGGTGCTACTGTCAATGGCATGTCCTCTCTCTCCATTTTCCCCATTCATTTTCCATTGCCCTCTCCACCATTATCTTCAGCCACCTCTACGCCTTCCTCCACCGTCCATAATGCCTTCTGCCATTATCCACAGTGAAGTAGGTTTGTTTGTTTGAGAATAAAGGTGAGTGCTGACTTTCTGTAAGCCTTCGTTTGTACACATAGGAATTCTAGCAATAAACTATATTACTCACAGGATTTGTTGTGAATAGGTACGTTTATTTTCGCTCATTTTTCTTCAAACACGGCAACAACAGATATACCAGATAAAGTCAGTGCTGAGATCATTCGTCTCTCAGCACAATTTATCATGCAGCCCGACCCTATGCAGCTAACTAACATCCGTCCTTCTCATTAGTCCTACATGCCTCCACCCCACAATTCTAAACACAATTAATTACCAAACATAATGTGGTTTCAATTCCCAGGTTGTGCCGCAACTTCCCCAATGATTGTTTGTGTTTCGTTTCGGGTAATGAGAGGAGTTGGAGTAATAAACCTCCTCCCACCCCATCCTGGCTGCATGTTCATGCTGACATGAGATAAGTCAAACTGGGATGGGATCTTCAAAAGTAAGAGACGTTTTCCTTTTAAAATTCCATTCGCCACTTGTAAATCTCTCTGGAAACAATTTATCTTTGGCAAATTTCCAGTTCCAGGGTACTTTCTCTTACTTTATCCCGGTCAGCAAAAACCACTTTCACTTCTTCGCAACTCTTCCAACTTTCTTCCTCCTGCATGATCTTGTCCAGCTGCAGGCTTCTTTGTGGCGGCCATTACTGACTGCTGCTCCTCTGCCTTGAGAAAAGGGGGTTTTGCCGGCTGGGGAGGGGGTCTGCGACACCCACAAACCCCTGTCTGGGTCCCCCCTATCTTCAGCTGCCTCTACGGGGCAGCTATATCCTCCAAATCCAAACGGATCGGAAGAACCTCAGCAGTGAGTGCAGCAGGGATTGGGCGGTGTCGCGAATCCCTGCCACCTGAAGCCTTGCTGGAAGAATTGTTTCCAGAGAGATTTACAAGCAGCAAATGGAATTTTAAAAGGAAAAGTTTTTTTTTTCTTTTCACTCTCCTTCCTAAGGTCACAGCGGATGGAACCATAAGAGAAATCAGAAAACCTGCATTGGAGGTAATTAAATGTGAAGGGATAAGGATTTCTGAGCATTTTAAAAAAAGACTTTTTTGCTGTGAGTGGGAAGGGAGAGAAAAAAAAATTGGAGCAGAATTTGAAAATAAGGAGAAGATTGCTTAGAATATTAAAGAGTTATTAGAGTTATTAAACATTAATAAGACTTCTAAAAGATATATTTTAAATGGAACTTTGCGACTAAACAGTAACCCCTGAAAGAGAAAGTGAAGAAAGGAGAAAGTATTAAAAGAAACAGCTTATTTGGATTGTTTGGTGATCTTGGAATTTCTGAGAACTATCTTTGATTAAAAACACCTGGGTGGTTGTTTGGAAAAACTTTTTCTCTCTACAATGGCATCACTTGTGGATGATTTGAAATTTGAATACAAAAAATACAAAAAAGAAGAACAAGAAGGGAAGGATTCTCTTGGCACTCTCTTTCAATTTTTAGAAATGGCGGTTTGTACTTATGAAAAGCTGACTGCGCAACAGGATAACTGGGATAAAGAAGAAGCCATTTTTGATGAACAAGTGACCTTATTTGGGGAAGGAAACGAGAAAGAGGAAAAGGAAAAGGGGACTTTAAGACTTGGAAAAGCAACCAAAAAAGAGAAAAATAAGATGAAAAGTGGATACTATGTTAGAAAACAACAGAAAGGAGGAAAGCAGAAGAAGAAAAGAGAGGTGAAGAGACAAGAGGGTAAAAAGAGCAAGGAGAAGAATAAGCAAGGGAGAAAGGAAGGGATGAGAAGCCTCAATGGTGGGGAGCAAGATGCAAAGAAACAAAATTCTTTTAGAGACAATAGGTAAACTTTATTGAAAAAGGATTCTGGAAAGGTACATAAGATTGCATTTTTATATTTGTATTTAGAAATAATTTTAGAAAATTAGAAACAATATGTAATTTAAAATGTGATAAAACATTTAGCGTAATTTAGTGAAATTTTGTGAAGAAAAAGAAAGCAATGAAATAAATGAGAGAATTGGAGTAGGAGAAGGGGGAACATTTTAATGAAATAATGATTTAAAATATGTGATGTGGGGGGGAAATAACTATGGAAAGCATAAAGTGTTCCCATAAAGGTATGATATTTAATTGGAAAATAATGTGTAAAGTGTTTAAGATATAAATGAATACCAATATTAATGATTAGATTTGTATTGGCATTGATAATAAAAAATATTGTATAATTTTAGAATGTACCAAAAAGAATCCCAATGTAAGCTATGTATTTTATATTAAGTATTATAAATGTAGGGAAAAGAGATAAAGGCATCATACTCCAATTAGTGTACAGGAGAAGTTTTGTTTAAAGAAGAAAGATAAATGGATAGCTGGAAACAGAACAGACAAAGAATAATAAATATTACTGATTTGAATTGAATTGAATTGATAAATAAAATAAAAGAAAGTTTAAAAGAGATGAGAAGCTATACAGAAAATTGAAAATGGTAATAAGATATGGAATGGTATATAAAATGAATATGAATTTGAATTGGTGTCTGTACGAAGAGTTGTAACCCGGGACTAAGCAACTTTCAGAAAAGATGTTTTTTATGTTTCTATGTTTTGTGTTTTTGTGTGTTTATGCTTGATTGAGTTAATAAAACCTTGGAGGAATGTTAGAAGAGGATAATTGAGAATAAAAGATAGAAGAGAATAAAACAAGTCAGAGGAAAATATAAGTATAATGAATAAAAACATATAAAATAGATAAATATAGAAAAGAAATATAATTGAATAAAAGTAAAGGGAGAAATAATGAGAAATTTGAAAGGATATGTATGTGTTTATAAGAAAATGTGTCAATGGTATATAAAATGTTTTATTTGTTTTGTTAAAATTTACAAATAACTTTTAGAAAAGAGGTTTTATGTTCTTATGTTTTATGTTTTGTTTGTCTTTAAAAACTAATAAAATTTGTGTTTTTTTTTTAAAAAGTAAGAGACGTTTTCCGATCAAGTTGATATATTGTAAATGGCAGGATCAGACTTTCATTCCCCAATCAAGATAATGTGCCGGGATTCATAAACCGGTCATCTCTTTGAAGCCCAACAGATACTCTCCATTTATTATATTATATTGTAGTTCATTATACAACTACTTTTGACAAATATGCAGTGGTGAAGAACTCCAATAGAGACACTTAGCCACTTCTACCATTACTCTGCCAAAATAGCAGGAATGATTTAATATGGTTGTTGTACTTCATCCTGGATCTCTGTTACTAATTTGATCTCCTTTTTCCTAATCCAGGTCCAAAACAAAATATTCTAAAACCAAATGAAAAGTGGCTGAAAAGCATGACTTGCCAGCGAGTGGTTGCAATATCTCAACTACAATTTCAGACATTCTCCTGAGAATTTTCATAAACATAAATAGCGTAAACCTGTATTCTTTGCCATATTTCATGTTCTTGGCACATCTACTGACATACTTTTTCCCAATAAAGCAGCAGCGCAGACACTTCCAATATTTGCACATTACAGATAATCTTGATCAGATTCTCCATGCCTTTCAAGCAAATCTTTACCCTGTTCTATTTATTTATCTGGAAAACAGAAGTGCCAACCCTGCATTATTTTGAAAGCCAATAATATATGCATAGAATCTTTCCTGAAAAAAATGGCTACAAAATAAAATATCAAAAATTTATGATAACAGGACATGTCAAGCAATATGTCACTTATCATCATTCCAATCCCACACATGCTTAAACAAACATTAAATTCCACTAAATTCAGAGCACCTTATTCCCAGGAAAGGAGGTTGAGTTCACGAGAAGGACCTTTATAAACATTACTAATACAACACTCGATTGTTTTTTAAAAAACAAATAATATATTGCTGTCTGGGTTTGCTTGTTTTCTTTCAGAGGTTTCATTACCCAAACTAGGTAAACATCATCAATGCTAGACACTGCATTCATTCCAAACATGACCTACAAATATTTTCCTTTATTGGTAGCAAATGATATATTGCTCTGTAAGTGATTTCCTCAAAACGTTGACTTTGTTGATTATGAAAAGGTCAAAAGAGAAAATATATAAATATATACAGGTAGTCCTTGACCTACGACCACAACTAAACCCAAGATTTCTGTGGTTAAGTAAGGCACTTGTTAAGTGAATTGTACCCCATTTTATGGCTTTTCTTGTCACAGTTGTTAAGTCAGTCACTGCAGTTGATAAATTAGTAATTTGAATGTTAAGTGAATCTGGCTTCCCCATTGACTTTGCTTGTTAGAATGTTGCAAAGGAGATCACATTGTCTTGGGACACAGCAGTGGTCATAAAAATGGAACCAATTGCCAGGCATCTGAATTTTGATCACTTGAGATCTTTATGTCTGATGCTAGGTTTACTGACTACATAACCTGTGTTGTGCCTGCCTGCCCCTACTTTCTTGCCACCTCTTTGATTAATGCACGTGGTATGGCACTCACTATTAAATGCTTGATTTTGCTTGACAGCAAAGTTGATAATCTTACCTGCACAAACATCTATTTTATGTGCACTGGTATTCTTATTAATTTTAGGTTGCTGGGGACAGAATTATTCTGCATCCATTAATTCTCTGTCCCTGCTGTGGCCCAGCTAATCACCTTGCCAGTCACCTTGCCCACACCTGGTCAGCTCAGCTCACCAAAGGTAAGCAATGCATGCCACCCGCTTGCTCTTTGCCTTGGATCAGGGCCAGGGCCCTAGGACGCACCATTCTCTGAAGCCCCAAAGTTGCTGCCTGCCTCAGCCAGGTCAGGGAATGTCCAATTCCCTGGCTCCGGCCTCCCCCTGGTTTTATGCCGACTTGCTGCCCTCTCTCCCTTAAGGGTTATGTGTTGCCCCATTTTTCCTCATCAGAGGCCACGGCCCTTAATCTTCCCACTTCCTCCCTCACGACCACCTCTTTCATTGTCCTGTGGCTGCAACCTTACCTTCCTCCCATGGCTGGCTCCCAGGGAAGGCAAGTCAGGGCTGAGAGCCATCATCACCACTGGGCTCCCTGCCAGCCTGCATCTCGGCCCCTTGTCGTGAGATGCCTATAGAAGCTGTGTGTTTTTTTTCAGTGCGACTGGAGTCCAGCCACACCAGAAAAAAGACATGGCAGCTGCAGGCTTCCTGCAGTGAAAATTACCAACCTCTGGCTCTGCTCTGCTTCTCCAACCCACCACCACTGCCCTGTTCTATGCGCTGGCCGTACAGGCACACTGCATTGCCTGCTGCCACTATGTCGGAGGGACTTGGCTGGGAGAGAATTATGGTCACAGCATATCTGGAGAGCAGAAATTTAGTAGGCTGACTATACAGAAACAGCTTCTTCAAATACTATTGAAGGTATGTTTTACACTGTTGATAAAATTTAGTATTTACAAGCTCTAGAACCACAATGGACATTTATTTTATTATTCCAGGTAAATTCTAGTATAATTTCTAACTTCTGTAATATTTTGATATTTAGGTTTTACTTTCTCATGTCACTTGAGATGGTCAAAGCAAGTGATGTATCCACAACTTGCTTACCATTTTGTATCTCCATACTCCAGATCTAGTGTCATTCTGAGGAACTCCTTGTGTGGACAATAACAATGGAAATTGTTCAAAGCTTAAATTCTATACGTGTTTCCCTTTTCTCCACATAGGATTTGAGGGGAACAAAAAAAAAAAAAAAAAAGGATTATCTCATAATGTCCTCAGACAAAAAATTAAGAAATTTTAGCCTGGCTCTAATGGAAACATCAGTTGCCCATCACTCATTATTATCAAGTTCAGGGAATGGTGATTGGCTTATATCCAACCTGAGATTTTCTGCTTTGCACGGCAGAATTCCAGTGAGGACAGATTTATGTCTGTATGCTTAATGATTATTCAGACATAAATTCTCAGCTTCATTTAGAGGCAAGGGAGGAGGATACTGTTTGCTTTTGAAAATGTTCGAGGTGGCTGGTCATTTTTAATTTATTTATTTAACATCTAAATGCTTGAAAAGGATGACATGCCAATACTTCCTGGAATGATCAGTGAAAAATGCAATGTTGCTGAGTCATATGGTCATTCCAGGAAATGCCTCAAAAGACCAAAAACAAAAAACAAAAAAATCCTTGAGGAGATTCTCTCTTCCTTCAATATTGCGGTTAATATCTTGGTCATTTTTACAGTAAAAAGAACACAAAAGCCAACTTCATAGTCACTTTGTATATTTTCAAAGATGAATAGGATTTTTTTTTTCCTGATAATAGATGAATATTTGCCAGACTTTGTTTTCTCTGCTAATATTCTAGGGAAGGATCCAAGGATCCTTTTGGGAGTTAATAAAGAATACAAAGGAGCTCCCAGAAATTACTTGCATCTTTAATCAAGTCAAATACCACAATAATATTTCTATTTTGGTAGGATGATTTAAATGTTACTCTTTGCTTGGGGATCAGTAGGATAACACTTTTACTTTCTTATAGCAATTCATTTAATGACCAGATACAATGATGTCGAAAAAAGTGACTTATATCCAGTCCTTTCTTTACATGATCAAAATCTGGATGCTTGGCAATCAATGTCCATGTATGATGGTTGTAGTAATTCCATAGTCATATCATCACCATTTGCAACCTTCCCAGGGGATTTCTAACAAGCAAAGTCAATAAAGGAAGCCAAATTTACTTTAGGTTTATGTGATTCATTTATCAACTACAATGAAAAATGTTGTATAATGGGGTGTGATTCACTTAGCAACTTTATCATTTAGCAACAAAAATCCCTGTGGTGCTAATTCATGGACTACCTATATATCTTTTCACTCTATTATCATTATTCTTATATCATATATAAATAGTTCTCTGGTATTAATAATAATGCTAGACTTCTTTCATATCCGACTGAATTTTCCTCCAACAAAACCTCAAAGAGACAGTATCTTGGCCTTGATGGGAACAAAGTAAAAATATAAAGCTGTTTTTCTGGTTTATAGGGCAGTTCTACTCTAGTAGCATCAGCTATATGGACGTGTGCCAGTCCCAGCATTTAATCAGTGTGAGAAAACAGGGATGTATTTCACTGTCAATCATTTAGTGGCAGATAAAAGGCCTGCCTTGACTTGATAGAAGAAGGTGGATTAGAAGATATGAACAACAGTTACTGGTACTTTTGGATTGTGTCTCCCAAATAAACTGTATTTTATGGTTTGGTTCAGGAAAATATCAAGTGACCACAGCTGACACTGGGTTTGCTAGCCCAGTCCAAGTCCAGAGGGGACATATAACTATGATACATAAGGAAGAAAGGAGATGAGCTGTAACTTTTCTTCTCCATAGTTAACCTTTAGACCAGTGTTTCACAACTTTGTTAACTTTAAACTGTGTGGACTTCAACTCCTACAATTCCTTCAGCAAGCTGGTTAGGGGATTTCGGGGAATTGAAGTCCGCACAACTTAAACTTGCTAAAGTTGAGAAACACTGCTTAGAGAGAACATCACTTCTCTTTAGGAATGATCCTCTTCCTTCTATTTTACACTATCAAAAGCAAAGAGCAGTAGCATCATAGAGTGACATTTACAGATATAGGAGAAATGACCAATATAAGTCCTAAAGTTGAACCAATATTTTATTGAATAATTTCCTGCAAGCCATACTGATGTAAATGAACGTTGGAAAACTAGATGTTAAGGACACATCAGGAAAAACTCCCCTCCCCCATGCTGCTGACCTGAAAGCTAAATAGTAATAATGTTCCCCATTCATCTTCTGATTCATCAGTGATGGACATCTTCCAGCCATCTTCTCAGAAATATTCATAATATGGACTTTCAGAGTGAGGGAACATAAATGTCAACTCACAACTTCTAAAATGGATTTTCTGCTGTCAGTTTCCAAACATGATTGTTTCTGATAAATAGAAAAATGAACGATTGGAGCTGATAAATTGAATTCCAAGTTAATGAAGGAAGCAACAAAGGTGACTATAATACCACTAACCAAAATGTTTGTGTACTCCAGGAGAAGTTGTGAGATCCAGAAAACTTTAAGAGAACAGAAGGAAGGAAGGAAGGAAGGAAGGAAGGAAGGAAGGAAGGAAGGAAGGAAGGAAGGAAGGAAGGAAGGAAGGAAGGAAGGAAGGAAGGAAATTATAGATCTGCAGCTTAGTATCTAAACTGGCCAAAGTTATTATTAAACAACATCTTGGTAAGAATTTGTTTAAGAGTGTAACAATCAAAATGAGTCAACATGCATTTGTTACCAAAAAAGTCATTCCAGGCTTATCTTGTCTCTTTTTCTGACAGACTCATTGTCTTAATAAACCAGGAAGCTTTTTTTTTTTTTTTAGAAAAGAGATGGTGGCAAAGCCAGACTGGTTAACTTATGGTAAAATAATATTTTTTAATTTTGTAGATCCTACCCTAAATTTGGGGGAAGAGCTTGGATTAGAAGGCTATGTTTGCCATGGGTTTACATTATCAACAACTGAAAGAAAGATTTAAAATAGATAAAAACAGTTATGGGTTTGATTTCATTAAAAATGAATTGGAAATCTTACTGTTTGGTAGTGATGAGGATATTATTGCTAAGGTTTACACAATGTTACCAAAACTGAATTTTGAAAGTGAACATGTAAACATTGTTTGATTCAGTCACAAGTAACTTTGGATATAATGTGATGCTTGAACAATGGGAAAATATATGGACAAAAGATTTAAAGTTCATACTAAACTATAATTTAAAAGAAAAATGTTATAAGATGATGTACCACTGGTATTTAACACTGGATAAGTTATCTAGAATGTATAAATGTATTTCAAATGAAAGTTGGAAACTTAAATGTAAAGAAATGATTTTTATCATTTTTGGTAGATGTGATAAAGCAAAAAAAAAGGGGGGGGGGAATAAGATTCATATTTTAATACAAAAATAAAGATAAAAATTAAACCAGAAACTTTTATTTTAGAGTTAATTTAAAAAAGAGTTGGAAAAAAGTTTGGAACTTTGATCTTATATACTGTGTGTTGACAGCAGCAACACTATGTGGAAGGACACTTTGATTCCTACCATGGATAAATGGCTACAGGAGTTGGCAGAGATAGATAAATTGACAATTTTGATCAAATAAAAGAATAAAGGTACTTTTGTTGCTACAGGACATTGTGCTTGAGATGGAAAAAAATGAAACATTGATTTTATGTTTTTCTGATTAGATTAATTTGTTGTTATAGAAAAGGATAGTTTATATTATTATGGAAAAATAAAAAGTTGAGCTTTGATGTTAATGCTTTAGTCTACTGCAACAGAGGGAGGCAGAGGTCAAAGCTTTGCTTTTCTCTCTCCTCCCTCATTTTTCTTTCCCCTTCTGCCCCCCACTATGTCATCCTATTTGCTTTTGTATTTTTCGTATTTTATTCTATAATCTAATAAAAAGTTTAAAGACTTGATAAATTAGATCCATGCCATGGATTTATCACAACTTGATCTCAGCAAAACACTCAACAGAGACTTAAATAGAATGATAAAATATGGGCCAGACGATACAAGTGTTATACTGTAAATATCCATCGTTGGCAGAATGAATACACTGAGAAATCTTCCAAATACGATCCTATGGCTATACAATTGTATTATTAAGAATGCATAACCCATCATAGTAGCTGAGGGTACTGGAGAAGAACCAGTTTTATTAGATTTATCAGCCAGGTTGTTGCAGCTGATGGCAATACTTGACTTTTCCTTGCCTCCAAAATTAAGATGGGTTGGATCTCTTTCGATAGGAAACTACCAGGATGGCTGATTTGTCTTCCAAGATAGGACAATATTCTAGAAGGAGAAATAACAAACCAATTATATACTGTTGCCAGAAACTATGTGGGTATTGTGATTTCAACTCAATTAAAAGGACATTTCACTATTTCCATTTTAAAAAATCTTTTAAAATTCCTTTTCCAATCCATCCATACTCTGTGTGTGTGTGTGTGTGTGTGTGTGTGTGTGTGTATTTGTGTGTCTCTGTGTCTCTGTGTGTGTGCGTGTGTGTGTGTGTGTGTGTGTTCAGCTTTGTTCAGGTATTTTCCCACATCATTATAGTTGTGCTTTTAAAGTTGTAGTGACATTTCGGCAGAATCTCATCTGCCATCATCAGGCTTGTGTATTGGATTCATCTGTGTGTCAGGTTTTTGCAGCTGTTTCTGTTTTAAATTTGGTGCTAGCCTCATGCTTTGTTAATGATTTTTTTCTTCATCCTGATTGGTTGGGAGTCTTGGCCTGTGTTTATTGGTCTTGGAGTTTGCTGTGTTCTGCTTGATTGGTGTTTCTAATATCTTCTGTCTGTTTTGTAGCATTTTTTTTTCGTCTTGATTGGCTGGCACCATTGTGCTTCGTGTATTGGGGGCTTTTAGCGTGGCTTGGCTTCGGGTGAGTGACTGGCTATCGTTTATTAGGAAGCTAGGTTTCATCTGGGTGGCTGGCTGGGCTGTGTTTGGGCTGGAGGTATCCGGGGAGGGTCTGTTTATGCCCAGGTGTTTGCTTGGCTTGTGATGCAGAGATTTTTTTTGTTTGTGAGAGCAGGCTTTCAGATAATTGACAGTCTGGTGGAGTCATCTCTTCTATTCATGCTTTCAGGTCGTTATTCAATCTCTATGGCTTCTTTGATGATTCTGTAGCTGGAGTTTTCTATAGTGACTAGGGTTTTGGTGCCATTGAAGTCGATACTATGACCTGTGGCTTTCATGTGTTGGACTAATGAGGAAGTGTGTTCCAGCTTTTTAACTGCATTTTTGTGTTCATCAAGGTGGGTACTTATTCTTCTATTGGTCTGTCCAATGTATGTGGCAGGGCATGATGCACAGAGGACTTCATATATGCCTTGGTTTTCCGGGTCAATTTTATCTTTGGGGTTTCTTAGGATGGCTGCTATTTTTCCATCTGTTTTGAAGGCAGTCTTGATGTGGTGCCTGTGTAGTATCTTACTGATTTTGTCTGTTGTAACTCTTATGTAGGGTAGGACAGCTGTTCCATAGGTCTGTTCATCTTCTAGGTCTCTATTATGTCTCAATGTGTTTTTGTGTATCAGGCCTGTGATTTTGCTTTTATGGAAGCCATTGCTGTCAGTACTTTGGTCAGGGTGCATAGTTCAGTCTTTATGTGTGTCTTGTCTGCCAGGGGTTTGGTTCTGGCGATTAGTGTTTTGGCCATGGAGTTTATCTGTGCTGGGTGGTGAGTGGTGCTGGGTAATGGTGGGATTGGGCACACCATATACCAGAAGAAAACACACACCAACCACTACCTCAATGCCCAATGCCAATATATACTTTGCTCCATTGTCTCTGAGATAAGTAACCATTTCATTGTTTGCCTGACAACTCTAAGTAATGCTATCAGTGAGGTACATACATTTTGATCTTAGCCAAAAAGCTGAGAAGTGATATTAATAAGGTATTAATGGCGTCTGAAAGTATAAAAAATGAATATTTTGTTTTGAAGTTACTGCCCAACTGGCAAGGATGCTATCTTGGTAATCTAAGAGGAAAAAAGTGTTCACAGAAATTCCACAGATAAATTCCTTAGAGATAGATGGATACATTTTTGGTAAAATATTGCAATCTGGTCTATGATATCAGAGCCCACTCCTTTCTCTGCTCTTCACACATATAGACACATACACACACATTTTCTGCATAAGAAGTAGGATCTACAGTACAATATCTATAGGATATCATAGATATCATATATGATATCTGTATCATATATGGATATATTCTAAGTTCATGGGTATAGTCCCTTGGGAACAAAAGTACCCAATTGCTTAAAGGTGTAGTTCCTTGGGAACAAAAGTACCCAACTGCTTTCATGCAGATTTGCTCAGCATATTATTCTTACAAGATGTAAACCCTATCAGAATTTAGGATATGTAACCAGTGGTGGGATGCTGCCAGTTCGCAACGGTTCTAGCGAACTGGTAGCATCAGTGAGCAGTTGTCCCCACCCACCTGCACCCGCCTTTTCCTGTCCTTTATTTTCTTGGTTTTGAGCTCAGCTGATTTGCACAGCAGAACGGATTGCCACACCTCATCTGTTTGAAGCTCAAAATCAGGGGTTTTGAATAGAATAGAATAGAATTCTTTATTGGCCAAGTGTGATTGGACACACAAGGAATTTGTCTTGGTGCAAATGCTCTCAGTATACATAAAAGAAAAGATAAATTTGGGAAGAGTCAAGAATCATAAGGTACAACACTTGATAATAGTCATAGGGTACAATAAGCAATCAAAGGTACAACACTTGATAACAGTCATAGGGTACAATAAGCAATCAAATCATACTAGGAAACAGTCAATATAAATGGTAAAGATACAAGCAACAAAGTTACAGTCATACAGTCACAAGTGGGTGGGGATGAGTGATAAGGGGTTATGAGAAGATTAACAGTAATAGTGCAGACTTTGTAGATAGTTGAACAATGTTGAGGGAATTATTTGTTTAGCAGAGTGATGGCGTTCGGGGAAAAACTGTCCTTGTGTCTAGTTATTCTGGTGTGCAGCGCTCTATATCATCATTTTGAGGGAAGGAATTGAAATAGTTTATGTCCAGGATGTGAGGGGTCTGTAAATATTTTCACAGCCCTCTTTTTGACTCGTGCAGTATACATGTCCTCGATGGAAGTCAGGTTGATAGTAATTGTTTTTTTCTGCAGTCCTAATTATCCTCTGAAGTCTGGGTTGCAAAACCAAACCAGACAGTTATAGAGGTGCAGATGATAGACTGAATAATTCTTCTGTAGAACTGTATCAGCAGTTCCTTAGGTAGTTTGAGCTTTCTGGGTTGGTGCAGAAAAAACATTCTTTGTTGTGCTTTTTTGATGATGTTTTTGATTTTAAGTGTCCATTTTAGGTCATGTGATATAATAGAATCTATAAATTTGTCTATTGTTGATACTGTGTTATCTAGTATTGTAAGAGGTGGTAGTATGTAGGGGTGAAATTCAAATTTCTAACAACCAGTTCTGTGGGCATGGCCTAATCTGTGGGTGTGGCTAGGTGGCCATGTGACTGGCAAACCAAATATAAGTGGTCCTTGCTTAACAGCCAGTTGCTTAGCAAGTGTTCTAATTTATGACTGACCTCCTCAGAGCTACTTGACCTGTTTTTGGTATTTTGATAGCCTTGCACACACACACACACACACACACACACACACACACACACACACACACACACACTTATGACCAGTTACAACATCCCACACAGTCTTGTGACTGAGGTTTTCTATGTTTTTTTACCAGTTTCCAACAATTCCTTCTAGTTTCCAGGTTAAAATGCCCATTGAGGAAAATGGACTTGTTTAACAACCAAGGGTCTTCAACCTTAAACACTCAAAGAGCCATTTTTTAATTTTATTTTAAACAGGTCTCTCTTTCTTTCTTTCTTTCTTTCTTTCTTTCTTTCTTTCTTTCTTTCTTTCTTTCTTTCTTTCTTTCTTTCTTTCTCCCACTCCCTTTCTCATCTCTCTCTCTCTCATCTTTTTCTCTTTCTTCCTCATCTCTCTTTCTCTTCCTCCCTCTCTCTGTTTCTCATTTCTTTTTTTCTCTCTCATCTATAACTGTTAAGATTGGAAGCTGTTTTTTTAATCCTATTTTTTTGCAGTTTTTTTCACACACATTTGTGTGTATTTATCCAATATTCTTTCTTCCTTTCTGCTATGTATTCAAAATAGGCAATGATTTGATGAGTGTGTGTGTAGCATGTGTATATGTGTGTTATGTATGTGTAAGGATATGTATATATATTTCACTTTTAATGTGTGCCGGTGTACTTACAGTAAAAAAAAATGAAAATAGAAGTTATCTTATCCTATCTTCCTTCTTTCTTTCCCACCCCATTCCTCACCACACCCTATTTTGTGTTGGCTTCCCAGCCAAGTACTTACCAGGTCTGATCCTGTTTAGCTTTCTAAAATCAGCCTACTGAAATAAATACCAAACTAAACTGCCCAATAATTTATCTACCATCACTATCTTGTACCTGATTTCAATGTAAACAGCCAATCTGCAGTATTACTAAATTTTGCTAGGCATCTGCTGCTCTCTTCCTTGATAATCTAATCCAGAGGCCCCCAAACTTGGCAACTTTAAGACTTTAAGCAAAGCTGGGTGAGGAATTCTGTGAATTGAAGTCCACAAGTCTTAAAGTTTGAGAACCCCTGATCTAGTCTTAGCTGGGCAAAACAGTCTGGAGTTACTGGCAATAGCAGCTCAGCATGAAGAAAAGTTATGCATCTCCGCATATTCCTTTCTCCATGAGCAGCCTTATCCCCTCCTCCTCATTTGTGAAGCGCGCTAAGTTTCAAGGTGCTGCGAGAGGCTGCTCGCGGAGTCAGGAATATGGGGAGATACATAATTTTTCTCCATACAAAGAGGGCTGCTCTCTCTCTCTTGCCTCCACTCTCGGGACTGAAAAAAGTCAGTTGGAGCAGTAGTTGAGGCAGTTGGTCATCCATCCAGCGCTCATGCTCACTATATGTGCAGGGGGTGGAGGATGCAGCAGCAGTGAGGCAGTAGTGGTGATTTTGGTGGTGTCAGGGCTTCCAGGACCAGTCCTCCCCACAATCCATGCAGCCGCACATGTGGTACATTGGGGCTTCCAGGCTCTGTTCCCCGTAGCTGCCGTCAGGTGTCCTGACCTTGATCAAGGGATGCTTAGCTGTCAAATGCTTCTCCACATGTTCTTTCCTGCTGCTGTTGCTAGAACAGCTAGAGTTTTCCAGCACAGAAGAAAGCTTCCAACTCCTCCTCTCATCAGAAATGGCTCCCAGGCAAGCAGAGAGAAGCAGAATTCACCCCGGCTTGCTTCTCTGCTTGTCTGGAAGCCATTTCTAATGGGAGGGGGACTTGGAAGCTTTCCGCTGTGCTGGGAAACTCTTGCTGTCCCAGAAACAGCAGCAGGAAGGAACACATGGAGAGGCTCATGTAGGCTCCAGCCAGGTTAGCAGCTGCTTTGAGCCTCTCCACATGTTCCCCAGGGGAAGTCAAATGGTGGGGGAAAGGCGACCGGCGGTGGTGGCAAAAGGCAAGTGGGGGGGAAAGGCAACCAGTGGTGATAGCAAAAGGCAAATTGGGGGGGAGGCAACTGGCAGTGGCAGCAAAAGATGGGGGCAAGTGACAGGCAGCAGCAGCAAAAGGCAAGTGGGGGAGAGAAGACAACTGGGGCTTGCAGAGCCTCTCTCACCCAGGGAGATCAGTAAAGGCAGGATTGCAATGGAAGACAGGCAGCAATGGCCTGCCTGGCGGGTGCTCAAGAGCAGACTGCAGGCAGCAGTGTTTCACTTTTGTGCAATGTCATGCATGCATGAAAAGGACTGATGGGTGGGGAGGGGCTTGCCCAGCCAGAGGCCCAATTTACTAGTTCTCCAAACTATGGAGAATCATAACAACCGGTTCTACCAATCCAGTCCGAACTGGTAGAATCCCATTCCTGGTAGTATGGGAGGGATTCTTCTAAAGTCTACCACCATTTCTACGGTTTTGAGTGTGTTCAGTTCCAGATTGTTCCAGTTACACCTCGAGGCAAGTTGTATAAACTCCTGTCTGTATGTGGATTCATCGTTGTCTCGAAGGAGACCAATCACTGTTGTGTCATCTGTAAACTTCAGTGTTTTAATAGATGGATCATTTGAGATGCAGTCATTGGTATATAGGAGAAGAGAAATGGAGAAAGCACACAGCCTTGGGGTCCTGTGCTAATTGTACAGGTATCAAATGTGATTCTGTCTAGCTTCACTTGCTGCTTCCTGTCTGTTAGGAAACTTATGATCCACTTATAAGTATGTTCAGGTATTGCTTGTTGGTTTAATTTAGTTAGAAGAATGTCTGGATTGATGGTATTGAATGCTGAACTGAAGTCTTCAAAGAGGATCCTTGTGTAGGTATTTGGAGATTCAAGGTATTATAGGATGTAATGCAGAGCCATATTAACAGCGTCATTTGTCAATCTATTTGCTCGTATGCAAACTGCATGGGAATCTAACAGTGGATCCATGATGGTTTTCAGGTGGGACAGCACAAGCCTTTCAAAGATTTTCATAACTACAGATGTTAGAGCAACTGGTCTGTAATTATTCAGTTCCTTGATGGAGGGCTTCTTTGACACTGGGATGATGGTAGAATGTTTGAAGCAGGAAGGAACATAGCACATCTCTAGTGATCTATTGAAGATTTGGCTGAAGATAGGGGCCAATTGGTCAGCACAGACTTTTAAGCAAGAAGGAGTAATCTTGTCTGGCCCGGATACTTTTCCTGGCTTTTGTCTGTAAAATAGATCCTGCACTTCTTTTTCTGTGATCATCAGAGGTTGTGAACCCAATGGGTTGGGGCCAGTTGTAGAAGGCTCGGCTATTTTTGGTATGTTTGAGATGGGGGTTGTGGAGATGTAGGTTGTGGAAAGGCTGTAGTTTCCTTTCAAACCTGCAGTAAAACACATTCAGTTGTTGATTTCCTTCTGCCTGGGAAGGAGGTTTGTTGTAGCCAATGATGTTTTAAAAGTTTTCCACATGTTTGCTAGTTCATTTGTTGAGAATTGATTCCTTAACTTTTCAGAATACCTTCTTTTTGCTGCTCTGATCTTTCTTGTTAATATGTTTCTGGCCTGATTGTATAGCATTCTGTCACCTTTTCTGTAGGCTTCCTCTTTGGAACGACATACAAAGCACGCAGTCATAGAACTGGTAGTAAAAAAGGGTTGCATCCCACCACTGGATGTAACTTTCTCACAAAATATTGCCTGTAAAGATTCAGTAGTCCTGTTAGAAAGAATATAAAACTTTGGTGAGATCTTTTATAAATTTTGGCATTTTTGTCAAGATTTTGCAAGATGACATTATAAAATCCAGTTTTATTTTCTCCCCTTTTTCAGGGTCATATTAATCAATGTCACATTCCAGTCTTTAGTAGTTGAGTCTTGACGGCAATGCTGTTCAACTGCTTTAAAACTTTTGCTCCCTTAGAAGCCTTAACCACTGCTTCTCTTTCCCCAGCAAACATTATTTCCTATTTACTAATTTTCAGTGTGGATACAAGTTTAAGATGCTTCCAAGGTTACACTGGAAGTCTTCTGCAACATGGCCATTGCCCTGACCATGGATGGTTATGCCTCACCCACATTTAATAGGAAGAAGTCTATAGAATGTGTGAGCTCCTTACAGTGAGTTTGGTTGGTTAGCAGATTGGTAAATTAAAGGCTTGTTTTATGAATGTTCAGATATTGATTATAAATGGGTAGAGGCTTCCAGGAGGGCTGTAGTAGAATATAATGATCATAAATTATTGTCATATTTAATGATATCTGCAAGTCTAATTGGGGGAAGAGTTTGTTTTTAATATACCCAATGCCACAGAGGGCCAACTCTAATAAAATTTGGGGAAAGGACTAGGAGATGCTTATAAAGAGGTAGGATCAGGGGTGGGTTTCAAATTTTTAACAACCGGTTCTATGGACGTGGCTTAGGTGGTATGTGTGGCTTGGTGGTCATGTGACTGGGTGGACATGGCTTGGTGGTCATGTTATTGGCTGGGTGTGGCCAACTCAATATCACTCACATCGAGGCTGGCATCTCCTTCCCTGGCCTCTCATGACTGTGGGGATGCTGCAACAGTCGTAAGTGTGAAAAATGGTCTTAAGTCACTTTTTTCAGTGCCATTGTAACTTTGAATGGTCACTCCACACAAGCAAAGTACCAGCAAAGGAGGGAAAAAAAACTCCAGAGAAGTTCCTGAGACAGGAAGTCTAGTCCTGCCAAGAATGTAATAAAGGTTAATGGAAAGGCAGTTTCTGTAAGCAACACCAGAATGTTTCCTTCCTGCCTTCCTTACAGGATTAGGCCAGTAATTTCTTCTAACAACTGGTTCTCTGAACTGCTTAGAATGTTAACAACCGGTTCTAGCGAATAGGTGTGAACTGGTAGAATCTCACCCCTGGATAGAATCTATCTGTTTTTCTGTAACAAACTTCTGCTACCCTGAACTAATTTTACCAGATCTTCCTAGATACTTTTATTTTGGGGTCTGCTGGTGATAGTGTTTTGCTGCATGTAAAACTAATACACAGTTCAAGTTTTATAAAATAAAAACAAAAACCTAGCAACAATCTGCAGATCAGAGCAACCAAACAGATGAGATCTAGCTTTGGCCATACAATATTTTATCCACATATTGAATTGACTCATTTTTCCGTGATCATACAGTATTATAAACTAATTAAAGGTGGTGGATTGACACAAACAAAAACGAAAATGACATCGGCCAAGGCAAATGTTTCTGCTAAGTCTTTTAACTGACAAGGTTAAGCATGTTGTGCAACACTATTTCAAAGTCTCTGAGCCCTGAGCCAATAACATCGATGAAATGAAATACCTACAATGAAGGAGTTTCTCTAATCCCTTCAGGGTGAATTATTTGGGGGATAAATTGTTTTATTCACGCTCTTGAGTTTAATGGGCAGACCAATCTCTGGTGAATGTATCCACAAATTTATTTCAAGATATAGGTAATAGAATATTTCCTTCCTTTCTTCCTTCCTTCTTCCTCCCTCCCTCCCTCCCTCCCTCCCTCCCTCCCTCTAGGAACTCAAGATGCTAAGACAACTATATCATTCTCTTTTCTTGGAAGTGGTGGATGAGTTAATTATGATGAGAACTGCTACATGATTTCTTTAAATGCCTAAATAAATGAGGGGTTGTGGAGGTAGATATAGTGTGAGTTTTGAATAAAACAGAATGCATGATTAGGGAGAATCATGAACCTATGGATAAGATGGAGATATAGAAAAGGGGAATCATGATATTGAGGGAGAAAGAGAGATATGGTAAAACTTTCAACCCCCTGAGCCAGGTTACCATATCCTCAGAGTTCTTGTGTTTGGTTGTTGCAGCTGAAAGCCAGAACAACCGGTTCTAGCAAATAGAGCCAGAACTACCTCTAATAAATTCCCTCTTATTCACAATTTGATTGACGACAAGAATGCAGACTTGCTTTGAATTACCAAACCAGTCCTTTTTTAGGGTGAGGGGAATGAAGGCAGTCCTCCTCTCTTAGAAATGCACCCTATCTGAATTCAGGGTTGATCTGATCCATTTACTCAGAGCAAAGGACATATTGGTATTGGTAATCTTAGATACCATTAGTATCAATTGGGTCTTGAGGAGCTATTCCACAAATCCAGGAAGATCATGTCAGATTTAGTTTTTGTTAGGGGGAGTTCCAAAGTGATCTGAGGACAAGGAACACTAACATTTGGTTTTTTTCCACTTTGGTTGATCTGATGGTTTTGTTGGGCTGTTTTGCTGAGTTTCTAGTTGCCTCCTGGAAGAGGGAAGTAACCTTGGGCAGAATAGCACCTGAGCAGTGTCTTCTTGCTACCAATCCAAGGATGCTCGTTCTTTTACCCTAGCCAATGAACCAAAATAGGTAAGTGAATCAAGAGACCCTAGAGCAAGCTTAAGACCCACATGATGGAATGCGTACGGATGTGTAGATTTGCCCATAGGACCACCCTGGAAACAGGGAAGGACCAGCCAGCTGTGCCTCTCCCAGAAAAAAATAGAGTTCAGAAAGGCCACATAAAGCCCCCTCAAGCTCCGTTTTGCTGGCAGGAGGCCATCACAGCTGGAAACAGAGCTTGGGAGCCCATTTTCACTGGCAGAGCACTTGGGCCACCATAGCTGCCCCCAACATGAGTGATGTCGAGCTGGTCAAAACACAACCCTGATGAAATTGAGTTTGATACTCCCTCCAGAGCATCACTGATGGAAGACTAAATATGAATCAGATCAAACACATGTAGGGTTTCTTATTGAAATCTACACTATGGCAATAGGACAACAAGATTTCTGTGTTCTTATTGCTACCACTGGACTTTCATAAAATTATATTGACCTTATTGTGCGAAATAGATGTCTTCTATGTACTGGAGGATAACATCACTCAGATTTGCTTGGAGTTGGATGCTAGCTGGATAAGTTCTCAGAAGGTAAATGAGGCTGCATCTTATGAGGTTTCTGGGATGAACATGGACATGTGATTCTTAAGGAGTTTGAATACAATTCTTTGTGGTATTAACTCCACTTGAGGTCTAGATCCCTGTTCTTCTTCTTTAATGAAAACCTCCAAGAAGGTGACCAGAGCATAGATTTGGATCATGGTAAATGCATCTTGAGAGAGAAAGTATTATCACCTGCCTTAAAGTTGTTGAGATACACATCTCAAAAAGCCATCACTCAACCAGAAATTCTGGATAACTATCAACCAATTGCCCATCTTGCCTTTCTTAAGAGCTGTTGAGAAACTTGTGGTTGCTAAAAGCTCTGAAGGATATTCATTATTTGGACCTATTTCAGTCTGGTGTTGTGACCAGGATAGCACCAAAGTATTGATCATACTTGTGGGTGCTTTCCACTGTTTGACTTCTAGGATAATGGATGACAAAGGAGAGGTTTTATACAGCATGAACCTGTTCTTTATGATGCCATTATATACTTACGGATAATATAAGGCTTATTAAGATGAAAAAAGTCACAAGAACATAACACAAAAAAAGAGTTGACAAGTTAAGGGGAGAAGCCTTTAATGTTTTAAAAAATGGGATAATTCTGCTAAGAATCAGATGGTAGAAGCAAAGACAAGAAGAAAAGGTGTTACTGAATATGCAAGTCACATCCCAATCACTGCCAGTTTAATTAAGGAATACATTTATGAAGTCTTATTAAGCTTTATGCTCTACTTCTTTGAATAACTATACAGTTACAACTCATGAGCCCATATTTCAGATCCACGAGTGCTCTGATTCACCAACCTATTTAATCATAGGCTAGATTTTTAGGGCTATCTCTGACACTATATTTAGTGGCATAATCTTCTTTGTAGATGCCATTTCAGTCCTAAATTAGGTGTTTTTTTCCATTTATTGTTTTATCAACCATTTGAAGAAGTCTATCTCTTTGTGATTCTAGAGGCCCTCACTTGTTCTATTTTCTTTCTAAATTTCCTCTTCCTGGACATTTGTTTATGCTCTTAAACTCATGTTAGAATCTCTTTGCGTTCTCATTTCTAAACTGCATCAATACATTTCTGGATCATGCATTGGCATTCAAAAAAGAAGAAGCCAAAAAATTGGAATTTTTCTGTAGTATATGATCAATCTATCAGAATATAGTCAGAGGGTTTCTTGGAGGTACAATTCTAGTACAATCCCCAGCTCTAGCTGAGACCCTATACCATTTCATACATGTGGCTATCCAGTCTCTTCTTCAAAAACCCCAGTGTAGAAGCACCTTCTGACGACAAGCTGTTCCACTGGTTAACTTTCCTCACTATTAGGAAGTTTTTCCTTAATTCCAGGTTGCTTCTCTCCTTGATTAGTTTCCATCCATTGTTTCTTTTTCCTGCCCTCTGGTGCTTTGAAAAATAAGTTGAACCTCTCCTCTTTGTGGCAGCCCCTCAAATACTGGAATACTGCTATCATGTCATGTCCTTTTTTTTTTTCTAGATTGGCCATGTCAAATTCCTATAACTGTTCTTCATACGTCTTTGTCTCCAGGCCCTTAATCATCTTAGCACAAATCAGCAACAAGAAAATGAATTTGCAGAAGGAGTAAAGATAATAAAAGAAACAAAAACAAACCGTGGTTCATTTTTCAATCTTTCTCTCTCTGATAGATTCATTTAAGTGCAATTGATCATATTTTTCTCCCCAGTTATGTCCATTAGTGCAACTTTCAGGACATTACACAAGTTCCATAACCAACAAAAAACATTGTCACTCATTTTCTATTAAAGTAAAAAAAGGAAATGTGGCCAAAGAATTCTCAGAAGGATAACAATTCCAGGATCTAGGGTTATGATACGTCAAGAGGGTGCCAGATGTAACAGTATGTGAGAATGACATTGGGAGACAGTAGGAAGAGCCGCAACTTCGGCAATAGTCTGATAAGAAGCACCCTTTGATGGGGGCAAAGCAGGAGAAGTAATTTAGAAGGGACCTTTCTGGAGTTTTCTAGTTTTCTGGAGAATAAAAAGAGAGGAGGAGAGAAATATTTTCAGTCTTGCAACTTACAATAAAGGTAATGATGTGATCCTTGATGTGCTTCTTGCTGGACGATCTCAAAGGGCTAACACAGATTAGAAATGACCATAATGAACTGGATGTTATCAACAGGGGTGGGTTTCTACCATTGTGTCCATCTTTGTAGAACTGGTAGCTCTGAAGAACAGCAGACATAGAACCAATTCTGCTGATGTTTTTATGATCTATCTGTTCGTATTCAGCAGACACATTTAATAAGTATATTTGTGTCTTATTGAGACCCAAAATATCTGTCACTTCTTCAACTTGACAAAGAAAATTACCATTTGTTTCCATTTTCAAATTGAATTTGTAAATGTTTAAATGAATGGTATTGTTTCCATGTTTATAAAACATCATATTATATGATTTGGTTGTCTATAGGTAAAATGAAACAAACAAACAAATAGATGTCATTGTATGGCCTCTAATGAGAAGCTATTTGCTAAGAGGACTCCAAGACTTAAAACTAATTAAGACTATGTAATGCTTTGGATTAATGTGAAGAAATGTTTTGGTACCTGCAGGAGCATGAAGGTACCACTTGTCTGTGAGTTGTCTGCTTCTGTTTCCAGGATGGTATATCCATATCACAAGCCTCCCAATATCAGTAGCATGTGATTCAGTGGTGGGATTCAAAGGTTTTTTTTACTACTGGTTCTGTGGGCATGGCTTGGTGGGTGTGGCAGGGGAAGGATACTGTAAAACCTCCAGTCAGAGGTGGTATTTGCCAGTTCTCTGAACTACTCAAAATTTCTGCTACCGGTTCTCCAGAACTGGTCAGAACCTGCTGAATACGACCTCTACTGTGATTCTGAAAAACAACATAGCTGCTTTAATGAGTTACATGCAAGTGGTACATTCACATGCTCCAGATGTTCCAGGGCACTGGTATCAAAATCTTTTATAGATTCATAATACTTATGTATGCAAAAATATGTTAATTTATTAATTAAAACATAACATAAATAATTGTTTATTCCCAGTCAGTGTCACTGACCTAGTAAGTAAATCAGTAGTGAAGATACTCCACATAACACTGAACAAAGATTTTCAGCATTCAAAGTTCAAGTAGACAGTCATGGTCTTAGCTTTGATAAATACAGATCCCCTCACTATTGATTTAATTGATTGGCACAAATTGCTCATTTTCTTTAATTTTAAACCCACTTTGGGATTTGGGATATCCCATTAGTTTTATACAATTCATTCTTGGACTCAGGTTATCATTTATATAATTATGGAGGGATACAATTGATTAAAAAAGAGAAAAACTCGGCATATACCAAGGTCCCTTTCCCTCCCTACCGTATTCACTATGCACAGAGAGAAGTTGATAGGCCATTAATAACCTTGTTGTGATGCTATCAACACTTCCCTATTAGAAATGAGGCCAAGAGTTCTCCAGAGATTTGAGCTTTTTTAAAAAAAATTGTGAGGGTTTCTTACAATCACTGAAACTCTGACTCACCAGATGTTTCTAAGTTCTTCTTTCGAACAGAAAGTGATGAAAGCTAGTGTCACCAAAAATGAATCTGATGTACCCTCATCCAGAAAGCGGAACATGATTTTTCTTTAGGTCTTGGAGGACATAGATGTACAACAATAAGCAATTAACAACTTTCCAGTTGAGAAACCCTGTAAGTTGGGAAAACTTGAAGACAACTAGATACACATTACACATATCAGTCACTGATGAGCCACATAATGACAAATTACAGAAATCCAGCATGGCACATAAGGTTTGCTAATTATTTCAATGTTATAAATGCAATGCTTTGCTATGATATCAAATCTTACCTCTTCCTGTCACTCCACAAGATATGACTCATACAAATGAAAGTATGAATTGTTTCCACCAACAACATTGTGCTGAGGTACGTTAAAAGATCTTGAAACCACTATTCATGAAGGGACAAATTGACTTGTATGTACTAATCATTGTGAGAAGGAAAAGAAAGTATAAACTTGCAGAATCATTGATCCATTAGTTTCAGCCTATGTGTGAGCCTCTAAGTAGTAAATATGTCCACTAAACCTGGTAAGCAGTATTCTATTTTAATTATCAACATCATTATTATCTTTCTCATGAGATCTTTACAGAGACATTCAAAATACCTGAAACTCTGCACAGTCAGTCCAAAACATGATAAGAAAAAAGAGCAGTTCACAAAAAATAATTTTTAAAAAATAAAGGTTAATTTAAAAAAAAGAATAAGTGAATCTGACTTGTATAAATCTATCTAAAACTGTAAAATCATCATGGCTAAACAGTTTTATAAAGCAATTGCACAGTGGCTTAAGGCTTGAGAAATACTCTACACTGCATTGTTTAAGGAGTGCTAATACTGTGGGAAGGACCATTCAGAACTTATTAACTCTCTTCCTAATTCTGTCATGTGGTTGGAATTGTTTCAAATTTACAAGTTGCTTAAAAATAACATGAGCATTCCATAATAAAAGACACATTGAAGTACATCTTTGATATAAAGCTTCTTGCAACCATCTACTGTACAGGTAATTCTCAACTTAAAATCATTCATTTGGTGACTGTTTGAAGTTATAATAGTACTGAAAAAAGTGACTTATGACCATTTTTCATGCTTGTTGCAGCATCTCCATGATATCATGATCAGAATTTGGTTGCCAGGCAACTAGCTTGTATTTGTGATGGTTGGATTGTTGCAAGCAGGGATTTGGACTAGTTGACCTACAAGGTCCCTTCAAACTCTGTTGATCTGTTGATCTGTTGCAGTACCATGGGATCATGGGATCACTTTTTGCTGACCTTCTAACAAACAAAGTCAATGGAGAAACCCGACTGACTTTGCAAGCTTGTTACTAACTTAACAACTACAATGATTCACTTAACAACTGTGGTAAGAAAGGTCATAAAATGAGGCAAAATTCACTTTATAATTGTCTGTTAGCAACAGAAATTTCAGGCTCCAATTGTGGTTGTAAGTTGAGGATTACCTGAAGTGGTAACTTTAGTTACCACTTCAGGCAATCCTCAACTTATATAAGGTTTCTTATATTTAGGAAGTTTCTGCTTGTGTATGTGTGTTTGTGTTTGTTTGTTTGTTTGTTGTGAGTCCTATCTCTTAGAGATAGGAGCTCCTCAGCTCTATGATAATCCCTGTAGAAGCTGCGTTTGTTGGGTGGATTAGTTGAACCATAACCCCAAAATGCATCTATTAGCTTCAGACCTGTGAATTTGTGGCATTCTGAAACTGTACAATAAATACTTCATCTCTAAAGTGATGGACTAGAGAAAAAAATACTTTATTTACAAAATTGATAGAATGCTTCCATCTACATGATAAACAGCAACAACCTCAATGCAGCATAATTTTTTTAAAAAAACTTTAAAATGTTAAAATAACAGGAATTTATCTGCTATTCCTCTAACTTCAGATACCACCAATCTTTAAAAACCTTTTTTTTTAAATCTCTACAAGACTTCAGAAAACCATGGCAGGGTTTCCCATCTTGCTTTCTGGGTCCAGTTGTTCTAAAGAAGGGGTATTCCTGTGGAAAATTCCCAGTTCTATGAGCAATGTATTCCCACAGAAAATTCCCAGTTTCATGAGACATTGAAACAGACTAGAAACTTCACTGGAACTCTTTTGTTCACTCAGATTGGATGGGTAAGCTAGCCTGTCCAATTTTGTTCCTCTTATATTTTCTTGCAGCTTCATATGGATGTAAATATTCACATTATCATAGAAACTCTGTAGAAAAAAAGCTAATTTGGTTGATGCAACCTTCCCTGGTGATACTGCAATATGTAAAGAGATGAAACTCTTTGAAAATGTAGAATGAACATACAAAATAATTGGAACAGGGTTTTTTTTAAATCATGATTCTGATGGTGAAGGTCACCTTAGTGAGCTAAACCAGTAGAGAGAAAAAGAGAGAGAATATAGGCTTTGCATTACTATCTTTCATCTTTTTTAATAAGCTGCTCCAGACTAGGCTTATTCTGTTAATATATGACGAAGAGAGATCTCTTTTAGTATTAGAGTAAAATGAGTTTCATATTGTGGTGTGCAGGTTGTCTTCGATTTAGTTCATTTAGTGCCCATTTGAAGTTACAATGACACTGAAAAAAAGTGACTTATGACCAGGGGTGGGATTCAAATTTTTTTACTACCGGTTCTATGGGCATGGCTTAGTGGGCGTGGTGTGGCTTGATGAGTGTGTGTGGCAGAGGAAGGATACTGCAAAATCTCCATTCCTTCCCCACCCCATTAACCTGCTTTCCAGCTCCATTCTCCTGTGCAGGGCAACAAAAGAAAACCCAGCCGATCAGCTGGGACTTGGGAGGCAGATAATAGATGAGAGAGGGGCCAGTCAGAGGTGGTATTTGCCGGTTCTCTGAACTACTCGAATTTTCCACTACCGGTTCTCCAGAACTGTTCAGGACCTGCTGAATATCACCTCTGCTTATGACTTCTTACACATATGATCATCATAGTATTTATTCCCCATGATTATGTGATCAAAATTTAGACACTTGACTTTATAATTTAGACGCATGACTTTATAATGGTTGTAGCATCCCAGGTCATGTAACTGCCATTTGCAATCTTCCCAGTCAGCTTCTGACAAGCACCATCAATGGGGGAAGCAGGATTAGTCCTCGAGTTATGAATGCAATGGAGTGTACCCATTCAATTTGTAACCCGAGGACTCGTGAACCTTGAACGAGATCACTCCCACCTTTTGCTCACACATTTGCTAATCAAATGCAAGGGTCATTAAGTGCACATGAAGCATTTCAGGGTGGGGAAGGTCACGGAGGGGGGGTGTACCAATGGAACAGGTCACCTACCTAAGACCACCCAAGGCCTCTAATATCTGATGCTCCCCAAATTGTCCCCCACAACCTGTTATGCTGGGGTCACTTATCTTGTGAAGATCTAGCAATCAGTCTCTTCTCCAGCCTTGTGCACCCACCCCTCTGCAATTCTATTCATGCCTCCACAGGGTTTCCCCAGCCTGTTGCAGGCTGAAATGGAGCCTCTGATGGACGGATCTCACAGAAGCTCCATTTCAGGCCTTTAACAGGTTGGTGGAGGCCTGCAGAGGGCCAAATGGAGCATTATAGGGCCTTCAAAAGGCTCTAACAAAATAAGTATCTTTGTTTTTTTAGAAGGTAAGCCTTGCAGGATGGAGGTGGACATGGGATCTGCCCTCTCAATCATCCCCTGGGAAACCCTGAAGAAGATGCATGCCAGAATGTCCAAGAAGAAGCTCCTGAACTGCCACCTGACTCTGCGTGATTACCAAGGCAAGAACATCTCTTTTTTTTTTTTTAATAAATTTTTATTATTTTTTTAACATAAAAAACACAACAACAAAACATAAAAGTATCAGCTCCCCCATATTTTTGTACACACAGTAAGTCGGTTGGTCCATCGGTTTTGTGCATTCACCTCATAGTCACAATTACAGTTACTTTATATAATACTCTTATCAATACAAATTTATAAATCCTATTATCGCTATTAAAGAAAAAAAAAATTTGACTAAACTTTTATTCGGTCATGCCTTTATGAGATAACTATATTTTAAATATTTTATTCTAAAACAAATCTTATAATCATACCAATTCTATCCCAAATATGAAAAAGAAAAAAACAAAGAAAACTATTATATAGATATAGTATCAAAAACCAATAAAAGGAAAGGGAAAATAAAGTCATTATTATTCCTTATTATCTAACTTTTATATTTTAATATTTCATCATTCAACCATTGATAGAAAAGATCCCAAACTAAATAAAATTGTTTATCTTCTTGCTCTCTAATTTCAAAAGTCAATCTACTCATCTCAGCACATTCCAAAATTTTCTTTACAACTTCTTCTAAGGCAAGAACATCTCTGTCCTCGGGAAAGGCAAGTTTTTAGTCCAATTACAAAACTTCAAGGGCCATTTGCCTTTGGTGGTAGTAGATGGTGCCCTCCCTAGATTACTGGGACTAGATTGGTTCCCTGCTCTTGGCCTCAGCATAACTGGTATCCATGCTGTTTCAACCTCTGAAGTAGACACCCTATTCAGAGACTACTCTGATGTATTTAGCAAAGATTTAGGGTGTTATTCTGGTACCCCTATTTCATTCAATGTAGACCCACAGACAACTCCCATTTGCCTTAAACCACGCAGAGTACCTTTTGGTATTTGCCCCAAGTTAGACATAGAGCTAGATAAATTGCTAAAGCAAGGGGTGTTAGAACTGGTAGATTTTGCAAGATGGGAGACCCCCCATAGTCACCCCACTTTAAAAAGATGGCACCATGAGAATCTGCGCTGATTACAAGACTTCCCTCAATCGTTTCCTGCAAGTCAGCGCATACCCTGTCCCTGTCATCCAACACCTGTTACACATCTTTGAGCCTGGTACGATCTTTGCAAAATTAGATATGTCCTAGGCCTACCAACAATTTCCTGTTGACAACCAGACTGCAGAATTATAAACCATAGTCACCCATAGGGGTGCATTTAAGTGCAAACATCTCCAATTTGGTATTAGTGTAGCCCCTGGGATTTTGCAGTCCCTCATGGAGAGGCTTCTCCAAGGACTCCCAGGCGTAGTCCCCTACTTTGACAACATTTTGGTTTCAGCTATGAATAAGACACAACTAATACAAAGGGTCAGAACAGTCCTTGAGCGGTTTAGGCAGCATGGCCTCAAACTAAAGAGGGACAAGTGCACCATCGCCACTAAGCAAGTGGACTTTCTAGGTTACAGAATTGATGCGTCTGGTATTCATCCAATTGAGTCCAAAGTCAGGGCTATCCACGAGGCACCCACACCTTCCAACAAGACTGAACTCCAAGCCTTCTTAGGGCTTCTAAATTTTTATGCTACATTCCTCCCACATAAAGCATCTATAGCAGAACCACTGCACAGACTTTTAGATAAACAATCCCCCTGGCACTGGGTACCTAGGGAAGCCCATGCTTTCAAATCCATCAAGTCCTTGCTCACATCTGATGCAGTTTTAATCCAATTCAATCAGCAGCTGCCCCTAGTCCTGGTAGCAGACGCTTCCCCCTTTGGTGTAGGGGCAATTCTGAGCCACAGGCTCCTAAATGGCTCTGAGGCATCAATTGCCTTCTTCTCAAGAACCTTCTCTGCTGCAAAAAGAAACTACAGCCAAATTGATAAAGAGGCTTTGGCTGCAGTGGCTGCTGTTAAAAAGTTTCACGAATTCCTTTATGGTCACTACTTTGAACTTATAACAGACCATAAACCACTTCTAGGCCTTTTGTCGGGGACAAGCAAACCCCACAGGTCCTATCACCAAGGATGACCAGGTGGACTCTGTTCCTGGCCACCTATTCATACAAACTAGTGCATTGCCCGGGGAAGAATATGTGCCATGTAGATGCCCTTAGTCGCTGCCCCCTACCAGTACCAATCGAACCCCGCACCCATACATGCCATTTTTGAGGTCAACGAACTCAACTTGCCTATTACAGCTGAAGACATTGCCACTCACTCCAAAAGGGACAAGGTAATTGCCCAAGTCCTGGACTGGGTGGGAAGGGGGTGGCCTACAATTCAATACACTCCTGAATTTTTGCCATTCGAGATTCGCAGGCAAGAGTTGTCATCCCTACAGGGTTGTTTGTTGAGGGGGACAAGGGTGGTCATCCCTGCCACACTACAGGAGCCAATCTTAAAGGTCCTACACGAAGGCCACCCGGGCATCATGAGGATGAAGGCTCTGGCCCACAGCTATGTGTGGTGGCCAGGCATGGATGCCCAGATCTCCAGATGGGTAAGTTCATGCCAGCCATGCCAAGCTACCAGACCAGCCCCACCTGCAGCCACTCCTACCAGGTGGGAGGATGCTGGGGCCCCTTGGTCTCAACTACATATCGACCTGGCTGGCCCAGTGCATGGGCGGACTTTCCTAGTCTTAGTGGACTCTTTTTCTAAATGGATTGACCTGGCTCTACTTCCTTCCACAACCACACTGGCCATCACTAGAGCCCTGACCCGAGTATTTGTCACCCATGGCCTCCCTGACATACTGGTGTCCGACAATGGCCCCCAGTTCACCTCTTGTGAGTTCGAGGTATTTGCAGCCAACCTGGGTATCAGGCACATCCTCACAGCCCCTTTTCACCCTGCAAGCAACTGGATGGCTGAGAGGGCAGTTAGGTCAGTAAAAGAAGCATTAGCGAGGTTTGGCCAGATAGACTGGTATTCCAAACTGTCCAGATACCTTCTGACCCAGCATACAACCCCCTGCACCACAACAAACAAGTCACCTGCAGAATTGCTAATGGGCAGGCATCTTAGGACCACCTTGGATAGATTGCACCCCCATTACATCCCTGGCACCCCCTTGGGTTCTGATAGCCTCGCCAGGGAATTTGCCCTACATGACCTGGTCTACGCCAGGAATTATGCAGGGGACACGTTATGGGTACCAGGACAGGTTATATCAGTTACAGGGTCAAGATCCTACAGGGTCCTCCTAGACAACAGTCGTATGTGTCACAGACACGTAGACCAGCTAAGGAGGTGTTGGAGAAGGACTACTGATGACTCCCGCACCCAGCCAAGCAACCCAGTCTACCCAGCGAATGACAATGGTCCCCAGCCAGGCGAACCGGTCTATCCAGCAAACACCAAGGGCCCGGTCTACCCAGCAAATGCCGAGGTTCTGGTCTACCCAGCCGATGCCAAGGATCCGGTCTACCCAGCTGATACCGAGGGTTCCCTACCAGACGACCCGGTCTACCCAGGGAACGCTATGGACTCCCGACCGAGCGACCCAGTCTACCCATCCAGCCGAATGATGCACCCGAAGCAAGCCGAGTGAAGAAACCTACCTGAACCACCACTGGGCACTCAGACTAAGGCTCCTGCTGATCGGACTCGCACTCCTGCAGCTTCCAGGGTGATCCCAGGGGCAAAGGACTCTACCCCAGCTGGAGATTCTCCAGGACTAAGATGGTCCAGCCGCCAGCGCGGGCGGCTGGCCTATTTACAAGACTACGCATGCTCCTGGCCAGGGGAAAGGAGTGTGGTATTCACAGAACTGACGGCAGTCCCCACTCAGGTCTGCAGTTCTGGCGGGAGCACCGATCACTCCCATTGGCTGATGCCGTTTGACAGCAGGCTAAAAAAGGAGCTGTCAAACAGCATCAGCTGTTGCTGTCAGCTGATCCGTCTTGTTAGCCTCGGCAGCCACGGCAACCCTTTATTCATAGAATAAAGCTTTCTAACCGACGCTCTGTGTCTGCCTCGTATCTCCGCCGCTCCACAACAGTAGGCATAGCGGGGGAAGATACTGCAAAATCTCCAGTCAGAGGTGGTATTTTCTAGTTCTCCAAACTACTCAAAATTTCTGCTATCAATTCTCCAAAAATGGTCAGAACCTGCTGAATACACCTCTGCTCTGGATGCCCAAATGGGGCTTCTGAGTTGAGAATTGCACAGGCCCCAACGGATTGTCAGAGGGCAGATCTATCTCTTGGAAACTCCATTTTGGCTGGCAAAATCCAGGATAAATGTTACAGAGCCTTTGTGGTTGCTTGTAAGGGCGAACAACTGCCATGGTGCAGCAAGATTTGTAGTTTTGGGCTTTTTTCAAAAATGCTAGAGGATACTGATCGCGTAACTTTGAACATTCACTAACCCGGGGATTACCTGTAAATGCAATGATTCATTTAACCACTTTGCAAAAAAAAAAGTTGCAAAATTGGGTGCAACTCATTTAACAACTTCCTTGTTCAATAACATAAATCCTGGCAGTCATAATGGTGCTCAAAAGTCAAGAACTACCTTTACTATTGTGCTTGCCAGGCCTCCTTAGAAAAAGCTCATACAAAAAGATGTATGTGTCAAGATGGACTTCCCAGTGCCCTTTGCTGCCCTGCTGCGTATTCAAGATTAATGGTAAGCCCAGGAAATTGAAAAATGCAAGAATACTTGGGGGATTTAGTTAATTATTCTGTAAATAAATTGTAACTCACTTAGGCCTCAGATTCTTGGAAGATTCCTCACCAGTGCCAGACACACAGAGAGGATTGGAACTACAGCCAACAAATGAATTACTTTTTTCCCCCCAATGTAATGTCTTCATTTGTGTTTGCTGGAAATACAAAAAGGTATTCTAAGATTTGAAGGGAAAGGAAGATGATTTCACATCTTCCATCCTCAACTACAGAGATTGATCCTGAGTGTGTTGCAGTAGCAATAGGTAAACAATCGCACACTCTATTTGAAAATGCCTCTATTTATTTATTGTCCTGATGATTAATGCAAATATATTGATAAGTCCACAAGTATAAACATCTTGGTAGGAAGGAATGTGTGATCTTCCTTTTTGATGAATTACTTTTTTTGCTGATTCTAAGTTCTTGTTAGCATCAGAATTTACAAATGCCACAGAAAGTTTTCCCTGCAAAATTCGCTAAATATTTTGATGCACTTTCTCCACATATGTTACATGTATTTTGTACATACATTTCTCTGACTTTTTTTTCATCCATTTCTTCTTAGCTGGGGCATTTTTCTGCTTTGGAGGATTGGGCAAAATATATTGCAAAATTAGCTATAATTACCTCTATTTTGGGTTCTTCTATATGCTTAATAAACCCAGAATTAATTTCATTTACATCAAAATTATTATGCATCAGACTTCTCAACTCTCTCTCTCTCTCTAATAGTGTTCCATGCATTCATTATATCACCCGTGAGGTCAGAAAACAAATGGGAAATTACAGGCCCTCTAACCAATGGACAAGGAACAAGCATGTAGCAATAACCAGATAAAGACTGCAAGAAACAATGAATGGGCCTGAAACAGACTGAGAATATGTACTTCATACTGAATGTTGATCATTTAATAGCTTTGTCAATGAAGGCACAGAAACTGGCAAGAGTAAGGGGCAAGATTAGAATTTTTCATGGTTATTCCATAAGACAGCAAAAAGCAACACTAGATTTAAATAATGGGAAGTAGACCATAGTTGGAGATCAGGAAAAATGTCATATTTGTTCAATGATGGAAAATCTCCCTGAAAAGGTGATACTCCTTCCTTCAGCAAGATAGCGGATTCTTGTCTCAGAAGGTAATTGGATTAAATCGGTGTTTCTTGAAACTGGCAACTTTAAGATGTGTGGATCTCAACTTCCAGAATTACCCCAGCTAATTAGATGATCTCTTATAGTCTTGCCAGTTGTATAATTTTAATAGACATACTACTAAAACCCTCATTATACTGATGTTTAATTGAATAAAATGGAATGGCATTGGGCAACTCTTTTTGAACTCTTTGGTACAGAATATGTTCAAAATTTGGGATTCGTGACTCCTAAGGGAAGTCGTGGCTGCTTCAGATCTTTCTTTTCAATGGTGTGTGGCAGCTTCCCAACCAGTCTTGAATTCCTCACTTTCCTCCCCATCCAGCAGCAGCCACTTACCTGCCTGCTAGGAAGATAAAGGAAGGTCAAAGAGAGGGAAGAACAAAAATTTACAAGGTTCCCTGCCATATTGCCACAAGAAAACACAGTGAGAAAACTGGAGGAAGTCAGAAATCATTTCTGCAGGAAGTCAGAAGACATTCCTGCTGCTACTGGTTGGTTTTTTTCTTTTCTTTTTTTTGCCTGTCTTGGTTTTTCTTTTTAGGAAAGGAAATACCCAAAACAATGACCCAAAAGGGCCTGGGTTATCTAGTATTATCTAAATTCAGCTTAGGCACCCACAAAACAACTACCACTGATGCTTTATCCACTAAATAATGAATGGTGCTGATATATTTTGCATCCTAGCCAGTGATGGATACACCTAGAGCAATGATATGGATACATAATATATGTTGGCATTCTCAGTAAAGAAATGCGTGCATTAAATTTTCTGTTTTGTCTCATAATGTTGCCAATCCATTTTCTCTTCTTAGATAGCCATCATTCATCCTGTCTAAAGAGCAATTCCATGAAAAAATTCTCAAACAATGGATAAAATGTTACAACATCGCAATGCTGCATAATCAAAGTATGGAAAAAACATCTTCCACGCTACTGCCACAATAGCTTCAGAAATATTATGGTGGAACACCACACGGGTGAATCATTTATAAAATTTCCCTTATGATTATTTTGGCTACTGTGAATAAAAAATCTCATTATGTGAAGAGGTGATTGATCAAATGCTAGAAGGAAACCTGCTTTTATGAGGCTTTGTGCCACAAAACCTGTT
Source organism: Pseudonaja textilis (assembly GCF_049901715.1). NCBI lineage: Eukaryota > Metazoa > Chordata > Lepidosauria > Squamata > Elapidae > Pseudonaja > Pseudonaja textilis. The sequence continues at coordinate 13,986,072 of NC_142008.1, forward strand.
TTTGGCCTGTTGTCCCTATTGTGCTGAAGAAAGAGGACTGATGTTTGTGAAGTATTCTCTGTCTAATTCAAATGGCAATTAGATAGAGCAAGAAATAGAGACAATGTAGCAGACTAAGTAGATTGTTTCCTGAATGAGCAGCTCAAAAATGGAAATTGTTACTAAGCCCTTTGTGGTACAGTAACTGATTAATTTTCTCTAAGAAAAAAAAATGAGCAAAGAAGAATATGCTGGAATAACTGGCAGATCTAGGTTTATGCATAAAGGAACCCAGGGGCATCTTTGCATCACTTGGGTGTGCCAGGAAGATTCATAATAACCATGCCAGCTGATGCTATCACCTGCATCTTGTCATGGAATAAGAAACTGGGGATATTCAGTTTCTTGTTTCTTGGATTCTTTCTCTCTTTCTTGCTTTAATTATTTTTCATTTTGTTGCCTCAAAACATTCTTGAATATATTTAGGGGGATTTTTTTTTCCTGGCCCACATACAATTCTCATGAAAGAGCAACATCCCTGTAAGGCTTAAGGCCTCTTTTCCTCACATTGAGTGAGAGTGGTGAGAAATGAGGGTTCCGTATATGTGTTTCCTGCTCAGTTCAGCCCAGCATGTCTGCAAAATGCTAGCTAAAATGATCTTGCAGATTTCAGATAGTCCTTGACATACAACCACAATTGCTTCCATTACAAAGCAAGATGGTTAGTAAGGGAATTGTGTCTGATTTTGCCATCTTTTTGTCATGGTAGCTTAGTGTAACATTGCATTTGTTAAGTGAGTTGCATGGTTGTTAAATGAATCTGGCTTCCCTCATTGACTTTGTTGGTTAGAAGTTGGATGAGAAGATTGCAAAGAGCAATCACATGACCCCAGGAATATTGTAAACACATGTGGATTGCAAAGCACCTGAATTTTATTGCGTTATCACCATGGCGGGTTGTATCAGTTGTAAATCACCTTTTTCGGGATCATTGTAACTTTGAACTGTTGCTAAATGAATGATTCTAAGTCAAGGACTACAGTATTTATATCCAACAAGCATATTAAAATAAGGACAAAACACATATCTTAAGCCTAAACCTCACATCTAAAATTAATTACATTTGTGTATGAAATGTATAGAACTTTCAAAACTCATATCTTCTAAGTGGGACAGACAATGGTAGGAGTTTCATTTCACTTACTGTCATCTCTGACTGTCATCTCAAAGCTGATTTTTCAAAAGATAACTGGACTTGGATGACTAAGAACCTCCATAGATATTCTCTTACTGGTCAGAAGTCCTATTCACCCACACTTCTGTTAAAATGCTTGCATGAATATTTAGGCATATATTCATTTGTTTCAATGTAACTTGTTCATTGTGCACATGTTCATTTATTTGAATGTACCTTTGATTGGCATCTAGTTATCTACACTTTTTATGTTAATTAATTTTCTTAAGTTATATTTTGGTGCAAACTGTTCTCTAACATCTACATGATTATATTGAAATCAAACACACACACACAAACATGCACACACACACCCTGCTGGAACATTTTGAAAAGTACAGATTTTCTTGTACATCTTGTGTTTCAGGTTCTTCAGCTGGTTGATGAGAAAACAACATGAACCTGTTCATAAATCAAAAGAAGCTAAACTTGACTAGAAAGTGGTTTTATCTTTAATTGAAATGAGAATAAAATCTTTTATGTATTTTAAAAAGTAGGTTGCAAGTTAGTGAGAAAATGCAATATTGGCACCAAGTCTTTGGCATCACTTTCTCTGCCACAGTGAAAGTTTATGAAAATTGCATAGCACTAGCTATAATGTGTATTTAATTCAGGAAGAATATACATAACATATTGAAAACAATAGTATCTGTTCTTATCAGTTTAATTTACAATTATATGGCGTAAAATGATGGATTATTGATCCATTGATTTGAATTATATACCACCTTTTGTTTTGAAACTCAAAGCACTTCCTTTAAAAAAACACTCTAAAATATATATTGTTGCCATCATTACACAATGCAAATGGCAGGAAATGATGTCATTTGCCCAATTTAAGAAATGATATAAACATAGATATTGCAGTGTAGTTGGGAATAACAGATGGTTCTTGTTCAACCTTCCAGCTAATCTGTTCAATTGAGGTTTTAATCTATTCTTTGATTTAAAACCATGGAAACAAAGGCAATTAAAAAAACACAATAAACTGAAATAATCTTGGACCAATGTAAAATCAACAATCTAAAATTACATTCACTGTGATTTAAAAAATTATCTCTTTCTTTCATTTTTTTTTTCTTTTTATGATCAAACATAATTTTCCTCAGGAGGGGGGGCGGGATAAGGAACTTCTTACTTAATGACTGCCTTCTTTGGTGGCCATTTGTAATTATGATAATACTAAAACCCAATTTATAACTTCCCACTCATGTTAGTAATATTATTGCTAAATTTGCAGATGATACAACAGTAGTGGGACTTATCTCCAGGGGGGATGAGTCTGCCTACTGAGACGAGGTGGACTGGTTGCTTTCATGGTGTGGAGACAATAACTTGGTCCTCAACACCAATAAGACCAAGGAGCTTATAGTGGATTATAGAAGGAACAGATCAGACATCCAGCCCTTATCAATGGAGACCGAGTGGAGCAAGTGGCCAGTTTTAAGTTTCTGGGTGTTAACCTAAAAGAGGACCTGACCTGGGGTACCCACATTGCAGCCCTGGTCAAAAGGGCCCAGCAGACATTATACTACCTGAGGCTTCTCAGAAAGCAACTGAATGAGAAACTGCTGGTGACCTTCTACCGCTGCACCATAGAGAGAATTTTAACATACTGCACCTCTGTATGGTTTTCCATTGCACAGTGGCAGATAGGAAAGCACTCCAGAGGGTTAATGTCATTGCCCAGAAGATCATTGGTTGCCCTCTCCCCTCTTTGGAAGAGCTTTATAGCTCCTGCTGCCTTAAGAAAGTTCAAAACTTTCTCAAAGATTCCTCTTATCCTGGGAACCCTTTTTCAGAACTATTACCATCTGGCAGACAGTACAGAATAATAAAAACAAGGACAAATAGGCTGAAAAACAGCTTCTATCCCAGGGCAGTAGCTCTTTTGAATTCTGCTGTATACTGCAGGGTTGGTGTGGTGTCAGGGTTTCCGGTTCAATGTGTGAAGGGTGAAGGATGTGTGTTTGTGTTTATTTTCATGGTCATGATGTGCACTGAAGATGGTGTTTGATTTCGTTGTACGAGGTGCAATGACAATAAAGTAAACTAAACTAAACATCTGTTGCAACCTTCTCATGGTAAATGACTGAGATTTGAGCACTTCAGAATTGGAAAACATTTATGATTGTTACAGCATCTTACAGTCACAAGATTGTCTTCACAACCTGCTTTTGACAAATAGAATCAATGGAGAAGCACTAATCAATAAAAGCACTAATCACGTTCATGTGACAGCTTGCTTAACAACCGTGGGTAATTTGCTTAACAAAATGAAGTAGAAAACCTATCAATTATGTGATGTCTTGCTTAATGACTGCATTGTTTGGCAACATAGTTACTGTTTCCAATTGTGGTTATTAAGTGAAGACTGTATACAATTTGAGGGTTAAAACAGCCATATATACCATGTTCCCCTGAAAATAAGACCTATTTGGAAAATAAACTCTAGCATGTTATTTACGTATGCATTTAATATAAGCCCTATCCCCCCAAATAAGCCCTACTTAAGAGCCTTCACAGCTGGCCACTTGTCCATTTCATCTTGTTGCTCACAATGCTGGAGTCATGAGGTGAGGCAGGATGGTGATGGAGCTGTTCCATGTGCCCTGCATAGACTTACCTAAGGACTCCCAGAGCCAGGCCATCCATGTTCCAACACCTGCTTTGCGGTGACAGAACCAGTAGCCATGTGCAGCAAGAATCCATATGGCCACTGGCCCACTTCTTTTGCTTGTTCACAATCACAGTGGAGCAGAGAGGCGAGGCATATGTTGGGGTGTAGAGGGCCTTGCCGTGGGGGTCTGAGGTAAGCTGCTGTGAGGCACATGGGGAAGCTCCATCCACCCTACCTCCCGGTGGCAGCACCTGTGTATTAATCAGCTTCCTGCCCCATTGTGGCTGTGACCAAGCAGAAAAAGTGGATCAGTGGCCACGCAGAGTGCTGAACAGTGGTGCCATGGCTGTGAGGTGAGGCTGGTATCGGGGCATGGGTGGTGTGGCTGCAACGGCCCTGTGGTTAGCTGTTGTGAGCAGCTCCATCCCATTCTGCTTCATAGTGGTGGCGCTGGCATGCCATGTGGCCTCCTGCCCCACCATGAGTAAGCAGGAGAAGTGGACCTCCTGTACATGGAAAAACAATAAGACACCCCCCCCAAATAAGCCCTAGTGCTTATTTTGGGACCCAAAAGAAAATAACACCCAGTCTTATTTGGGCTATCTGTCTTTGGGTCTATTTGAACATTTTTGTAATTGTTAGTTCCCCTTGTCATTAAGTTACAATATATTTCCCTGGAAGCAGCACCTTTTTTAAAAATCCCACTGAATACCTAACTGACAACTATAAAACGTGTATGGAAAATTCTTTTCAAAGATTTCCAAAAAAAGAAAACTGAACAGAGTTCAGAGATAAGAGGGCAAACCACTATAGCATTCAGATACTGAAAATAGGTCAGAACACGATGCTTAAAAGCTGCTCAGTAAGAGAAGTACAGTAAATAGTCACTCCACAAAGGATTAAAAGAGTTGACGGCTTCTTATTATCTTTCCTTCCTCAAAGGTACTGAACAACTCAGCTGCTGAAAAAAAAGATCTTCCCTTCCATATCCCAAGATAGGAGTCAGTAAATATTTTAAATGGGCTATTATTAGTTTCCTAAATCTTTCCTCCCATCCTTTCCTTCACAAAGGGATCCAAGTATAAATGTCAAGAATAATTAACCGACATTTAGTGCAATTCCCTAAAGAGAAAGTTTGCAGGGCTGTAAATCTCCCAGCAGTTTTTTTAAAGAGACTTTCATTATATTGTCTATTTTTTTTAAAAAAAAATGCCTGGCATCTGCCTGAAGCTTAGCAGTGTGATTGCCCAAGATAACATACCAGTTTATAGATGTTTTCTTTTTATTTAGTTTCATTTTCACTTATTTCGATTCTTTTATGAATATGATCAGTCAGACAAGTTCAGAGCAATTTGTGCCCTACAATCTGATATTCTGATATCTTAGGCTATCTGTCTTTGCAACTCAAGAGGGACAGGAGAAGGGGAAGTTTTATGAAATGTCTCTTTCATTCTTAAGCAGTGAGAGGCATTTGAACTAGGAAGTCATTAGATAATTCCAGGTCGAATGAATCCCAAAATAAATGAAAATAGAGCAATCAAAAGAAGGATATGACTTTTAAAACCCATGGTAATAACTATATAAAAGTTATCTCAAGAATGAGGAGGTCAGAGATTCCCCCACTTGTCTTAAAAGTTTAAAGATTGCAACGTACAACTTGTCTAGCAATCAAACAGAGGTGTCATCTACAAATTTGCGCGGTGGCCTAACATTTCCAGGAAGGAAAAATAGCTCAAAAGAAGTACTCAATGAATCTGATATTAGTATTAATATTAGTAATTGATATTAGTAATTATAATGTCAACACTGAAGATAAGCCATTTTGAGGTTTCAGTGTTGCCACACTGGAGCTGAGGGATAGGGAAGAGGGGGAATAGAGGTAGCTGTGATTTTGTAGATAAAACAAAATACTTTCTCCTGGGACCCAAGGACATTTTCATACCTAGCCAGATAGAGAAGAGGAGTGACATTACCAGGTGACTGGACCATGTGATTGATTTTTTGGGGAAGGGGAAAAAACTTTTACTTTTAATTAGGCGAAAACCGCAGGAACCTTCAGAGTCAGTTTTCACCAGATCTTTGCCAATATGATATAGCTATTTTTTGAGGAATCTACTTGCCTCGGAGTTTTGTTTGCTGTGGGTGTATTACTTGGAACCCTGACATATAATAATTAAGTAATTCATAATATGAGCGATTAGTAATTAATATTAGTAATTCAAAAATACAAAATGAACCTCTTTAAAGGACAGTTAGGCATTCCTTTTATCCTGGGAGAGGGCTTTTAAAATAATTTGGGTCAAGGACCTTGGGAGTGTAGGCAGTGAAAGAGTGAGACCAAATATTTGGTCATTTTGAAAGATTTTGGAAAGTGTTTTTTTTTTTTTCAATACTGGTAGTCTTCAATGTACAACCACAATTTATGCTAAAATTTATATTGCTAAGTGAGATGTTTGTTAAGTGAGTTTTGCCCCATTTTACAGCCTTTCTTGTCTCAGTTGTTAAGTGAATCTGGCTTCCCCTTTGATTGTGCTCATTAGAAAGTGACAAAAGATGATCCCATGACCTCTGGACACTGCAACCATCAAAAATATGAACCAGCTACTGAGTATCTGGATTTTGATCTCATGACCATAGGGATACTGTAGCAGCTGTAAAGGTGAAAAATGATCATAACTTGATTTTTCAGTGCTGTTGTAACCTGAAACAGTAAATGAATATTTACTGTAGGTTGTAAGTTGAGGACTACCTGTATTTTAAATGACAATGTGATACATAAAGCCTTATGAGGTATAATATCACCACTTTTATTAATAAATTGTGAAAAATCATATTGCAATGATTCTACTTCCAAATTATGATCTGCAGCTGGACACAAACTGTACCCAGCTCACCCTAATTTTAAAGGGGAACATAGTTATTAATTGTTTACATTATTGTATCTCATTACAAGTATACTACATTATCATTTCTCTCCATACAGGTGTACTGTGTACAGCCTTCGGTCCGATCTAAGTATAATATATAAAATTATATATTGCAATGTCCTGCCTATCAAGCATAACAACACAAGAGCAAACAATAGATACAAACTCAAGGTTAATCGCACCAAATTTGATTGCAGGAAATACGACTTCAGCAACAGAGTGGTCAATGTCTGGAATACTCTACCTGACTCTGTGGTTTCTTCCCCAAACCCCCAAAACTTTAACCTTAGACTGTCTACTATTGACCTCAACCCTTTCCTAAGAGGTCTGTAGAGGGTGTGAATAAGCGCACCAACGTGCCTACCATCCCTGTCCTATTATTTCTTTTTATTTGTTTTATATGTATCCATTTCATGTATTCATAACTGTGTTATACTTATACCTGTTATCTTATAATTGCTTGACAAAATAAATAAAATAAAAAATAGATCCACAAGTGGATCAGCAGATATTTTTTTTATGCTTTTCAAGAATAATATAATGTCTTTTCAATCCAAATTTCTTTCAGTATATGCACTTGGTCAGAGATGTTCTTTTTTTGCTATCTGTCTGGTCTTTTAGTATAACAAACTATTCCCTAGGTCATGACATTCATAATATTTGCAATTTACACATCGAAGTGATGATACTTTCAAAATTATGCATACCTACATAATGAGACAGATAAAGATTCTTTATGAAAAGATATAATAAGTGTGATACATTCAACACCCAAAGATTCCTTGTTAGCAACATATATGTGTGTGTGTGTGTGTGTGTGTGTGTGTGTGTGTGTGTATGTGTATGTGTATGTGTATATATATATATGTAAGTATCTAAATACTAAGTATCTAAAATGGGATAATCATAAATCAAGATATATAATCTACTCACCTGTCCAGGCAGTAATGATTTTTGTGAGGACTGCTAGATAATATTCTTTGGGGAGGCAAATTTTCTGCTTCTGTTGTGGTTGAGTGTCCATATTACCATCACTTACTCTTTGAAGCCTTTTCTAATTGTAATTCATTGGCAAGACTCTGTCTGTCTCCAACCTGCAAATCTTGGATTGTGCAAAATCTACTAGGATTATGTATCTAATTATATGAGCACAGATGAGACCCATTGTGAGAATGGATGTCCATCATATACCTTGCCAGTTGCTCTATAGTGAACTGGAGTCTGGGAAGACATCTCAAGATTGACCACATAAGTTCTACAAAGTTATAAAAGCAAATCTACATCATTGTGACATCCAGCCAAGGGAATTAGAAGCTGCAGCTGTTGATAGAACCCACTGGCAAGCTCTATGCTGTGAAGCCACTGACTTTGAAGACAAGAAACAATTTAAAAAACTCATTAAAATAATGTATTGAATTGTCATGTTATAAAAACTATATTGATTACCTATTAGGAGAGCAATAGTGAATTATGAAATTGATGCAGGATGATACATTTTCCACCCTTTCCCAGCATTTCCAACCTTTGAATGACTTGACAATAGGTACAGTAGTTAAGGCATCAATCTAGAAAACGGAAAACAAAAGTTCTACTCCAGCTTTGGACACAAAGCTAGCTGGGTGATTTTAGGCCAGTCACTTCTCTCAATTCTAGGAAGGAGGCAATGGCAAACCATTTCTGAAAATATCTTGCCAAGAATACTGTAGGGACTGGTCCAGGCAGACTGTGAGAATAGGACACAATTGAATAGAAATCCCAAAGGTGCTTTTTCAAAAGGCAACTGGGCTGGGAGACTTCCAGTTTGAGCCTCTTCACTGACAGACCGAAACCTCATCTCTGTGAGGTTTCGATCCGTGCTCGCTGCTGGAGCGCCCTGAGCCAGCTGGTTTCAGGGCTAAGCCACCCCATAGAGGTGGTGAAGAGGGGGGAGACTGCCTGCAGGGTTGAGGAGAGCTGCATCTCTCCTCCTCAGCTGGCCATTACTCCCTTCTCCAAAGGCGGTTGTAGCGGTGGTCAGAAATGGCCACCACAAAGAAGAACTCTAACAGAAAAGAATGTGCAGGAGCAAGATAAGAAGAGAAAGTTTTGGTTGACCAGGTCATACAGCAAAAGCAACAAATAAGGTACCTTGGAATTGAAACTATTTAAAAAAACAAAAACATTTTTCCCTAAGAAGATTTTTAAGCTGCAAAGGAGAGAGAAAAGGGAAAAGATTTGTTTTTTTTTCTCCTTTTCCTATACTGACAGCTAAGAGACTCAAGCAAGAAATTGGAAAAAAATCCACTTTGACATTAATAGGCATTTAATGCTGAAAATAAAAAGTCAAAGGGATAATAAAGATTTCTGGATAATCAAAAGCTTTTGAAAACAGAAAAGGAGATAAAAAGAATAAAAGGGCAGGATCTGGAAGGGAAGAGACTGCCTGGAATTAAAAAGAACTTACAGCAAAATCTCAACAAGACTTCCAAAAGATACATTTTAACAGAAATATCGCAACAAACCCCCAGGAAGAGAAAGTGGAAAAAGAAATAAAAAGAAATAACTTGGGACTATTTGGATTACTTGATGATTTCTGGATTTTTGGTTATTGTATTTGAATGACTAAAATCAATCGGGCGATTGTTTAAAACTGTTTAAAATGGCTCCACTTTTAGAAGAACTGAAAATGGAACTTAAAAAGTACAAAGAAGATGCACGAGCAGGGAGAGGTTCTTTTGGCTTCATATTTCAGTTTTTAGAAATGGAGATTTGGAATTATGAGAAACAACAAGAAATGCCTGCAGAACAAGAAGATTGTGACAAAGAAGAAGCCATCTTTAATGAACAAGTAATCTTAGATGGGGGAAAAAGGGAAAGGGGGAAAAAGAGAATGGAAAGTTTAAGAGTGGGAAAAACACCCACCCCCCACCCCCCCAAAATAGAGTGAAAAATAAGTATAAAATCAGAAAGCAACAGAAGGGAAATGCAGAAGGGAGAATTAGCACTAAAGAGACAAGGGGGTAAAAAGGGAGGGAGAAGATGAGAGGGAAGAAAGAAAGGAAAAGAAGTTATAAAGGACAGAAACAAAATATAGAGAAACAGGGCCTATTTAGAGACAATGGGTGAAAATTTAATCGAAAAAGGGATTCTGCAAAGGTACATAAGATAGTATTGTTATATTAGAAACAGAAATAATTTTAGAAAATATGAAACAATGTATGATTAAAATGTTTGATAAAATAGCTATCATAATTCAGTGGAATGCTTGTCAATAAATAAATGTAACAAAATGAATATTTAATGATTTCAAAAACATATGTGAAGAGAAATAAGAGAAAAATTAATTATGGAGATTATACGTGTTTTTAAGGAAGTATGATATTTAATTGAAAAGAAATGTTAAAGATTATTACTGATAGAACGGAATTGAATTGAACTGAATTGGAATGGAATGAGGGTTTATAATTATATATATTTATAATCTTTCTTTTTTTTAAAAAAAAAAAGAATATAGTGTGTATTATAAGAATGTACCAAGCAGAATTTGATTGGAAGTTATGTATTATGCATTATATTGAAGGTCATAAACTTAAGGTATATATTGAAGTTTAAATAAGAGTTGAATGGATCTAATTAAAAGATATAAAGATGTCATACTTCAATTAGTAACTACAGGAGAAAATTTGTTTAATGAGAAAAGATAATATGAAATTGAAAAAGAACAGACAAAAGTATAAATATAATGATTTGAATTGAGATGAGATAATCAAAATAAAATTGAGAAAATTAAGAGGGGAAAATCTATATAGAAAATGTAGAATAATATAAGATATGGAATAGAACACAAAAAGGAGCATGAAATTGAGTTTTGTGTCTGTATAAAGAAGTTCAACCTGGGACCATGCTAATTTCAAAAAAGATGTTTTACTTGTATTTTGTATGTGTGAAAACCCAAATAAAACTTTATTTTTTAAAAAAAGGCAACTAGGCTTTGTTGTCTTTGAAGATGTTTCGCTTCTCATCCAAGATGCAAAACATCTTCAAGGAAAACCAAGTTCAGTTGCCTTTTGAAAAAACTCCTTTGGGACAACTATGACCTGGATGGCTGAGAAATCTCCATAGACAATTGAATAGAAAAATATCGTTCAGCATATTTAAATAGTCATTAATGTCAGCTATGTGGAAAGTCAACCCCAGGAACAGATCTGGATTCTGTAGAATACACTGGGGATTTCACACTTGTTTCTTCTCCATTTAATGTTCTGCTACTAGCTTCCTATACTCCCCATTCATCCTCCACATTTTATGTCTTTTGACAGAAACATACATTGCAACCTGAACAGAACTCAAGATCTTGATTTATATCTGAGTTGCTTTGTGAATAGTGGTAATTCCCTCCCAGCAGTTTCCCTTTGAGTTCTCAATCAGAAAACCATTGACTTGATTGAGTTTTCATTGTGAAAACCACATAGAAATAATACCATACCTTGTGCAGGAACATGTTCCTGTCTCTTGTTTTTTTGCCTGTTCCACATGCTCCAAGTGACTCTTTTGAAAGAGAGTCATCTCTTAGGATATAGAAGAATATCTTTTCTAGTACGGCACTTACTCGTGAGAGTTGACTGCCCCAATACTGGACTATTAATCTATAGGAAAGCTTTAAATACTTGGAATTCCTTTGGACATTGGGACCAGGATATTAAATGAGATCATCGTGTGAGGTGTACCCTGTACATCCTTTATTTTGATGTACCCTGACTGTATGCTTTGTGATTTATTTATTTTCTGGCTGTTTTCTATTATATTTTTGTTTTTGTTGTTGTATGCTGTCTTGAGTTATATTTTTGCAAGTTGAGCACGGAGGAAGGAAGGAAGGAAGGAAGGAAGGAAGGAAGGAAGGAAGGAAGGAAGGAAGGAAGGAAGGAAGGAAAATGAAACACTTAGAAGATGGACAAGATCACAGAATCCATCTCTTCTTGTTTCCTAGTATGATTTGATTGCTTATTGTACCCTATGACTATTATTAAGTGTTGTACCTTATGATTCTTGACTCTTGAAAAATATATCTTCTCTTTTATGTACACTGAGAGCATATGCACCAAGACAAATTCCTTGTGTGTCCAATCACACTTGGCCAATAAAGAATTCTATTCTATTTCTATTTCTTTCCCTAATCCATACAGAATGATTAGTTGCTTTCTATGCAAAACCTTCTTTATACATACAATTTATAGGTGTATGTGTTTTTATTACTTATATTCCATTTCTGTCTCCAAGAGTTAGAGCTAACTCATTTGATCTTCCTCTTTATAACTGGATGAAGGTTAGACTTGTGGTGTCTCTAGTTATATATCAATACTGTAAGAACTTCCATTGTAATCCAGAGGTGCATGAAAAACGCATCAACAAAATGTATTTGTTAATGTGACATAAAGATAAGATTATAAATGTATAGGGAATAATTCTGTGAATTGCATTTAAGTAATATTATTAATTGTAATTAATACAATCAAAATTAAGGTTACAATTTTGTTTAACCATTGCTTCATGCATTTCCTGACTTACTAACTTTCAGAGGATGGGTCCTATACATGACTGAATACATACTACAACCTTTCTCAGATATATCTCCAAAGGAGGAAAAGTGTTATACAAAAATCTTGTTTCCATATTGATATCAATATTTATAGAGGCTATTCAACTAAAGGGCTAAGGAGGTCCCTCATTGGGGACTTTATCAGATTGATAATTTTGTCTTATGCCCAATACTCTTCAACACTTTCATAAATGATTTAAGTGAGGGATAGAAGGGGAACTCATCAAATTTATAGATTAGATTAAATTGGCAAGAATAGCCAACACCACAGAAGATAGGCTCAAGACCCAGCAGGATCCCAACACTGGAGTTTATTTAACAAAATTAAATTTGGATGTGTGAAAAGTAGGGTTTTACATTAAAACAAGAAAAAACAAATGCACAGGTAGAGAATAAGTGGTACCTGGCTCAATAGCAGTAACTGAGAGAAGGATCCTAGTGAACAACATTTAAATATGAGCCAGCAGTATGCTGCAGCCACCAAAAAAACAACAACACAGTCCTAGGCTTCATTAACAGACAGAATCAAGATCACATGAAGTGTCAGTACCACTTTATAATGCCTCAGTCAGAGCACACTTGGAATGTTGCTTCCAGTTTTGGTCACCATGATATCAAAAAGATGTTGAGACTCTATAAAGAATGCAGAGGAGAGCAACAAAGACAATTAGAAAGCTGAATGCTAAAATGTTTGAAGAAAGAATGCAGGAACTGGGTGAGGTAGTCTAGTTTTGGACCTCAGGGACCACCAAACTCATAATTTTAGATCCCAGGGACCAGTAACCAGTTCTGTGGGCATGGCCTAATTTGTGGGTGTGCCTTGGTGGTCATGTGACTGGTCATGTGAATGGCTTGTATGTAAATATTATAAATATTTATATAAATATTGATTTCTTTATTTAAAAAAAAGAGCAACTTGTACCCAAAATCAGGCAAAGCAGGTAGGCAGATTGAGTTGCTCACGGAATCACAGATTCATTCGGAAATCTATCTGCCACTGGGTAGCTCAGTCTGTCACATAACATTTGCTTGCAAGCAAACTCACAAAATTAACTTACAACACACCATGCATGTAAATATTGAATATTTTTATTAAAAAAGAGCAACTTTTAGCCAAAATCAAGCAAAGCAGGCAGATTGAGTTGCTCACAGAATCACTTAGTGATCTATCTATCTGCCATTGACTAGCTCAGTCTCTCAAATTTGCTTGCCATGAGTCTGCACTGAATTTGCTTGCAAGCAAACCTTCAGTCCTAAGGTTTGTCTGTGCTGAGTCGAAGACCTAAAGACTAGCTAGAAAGCAAGAAATCTAACCATTTCCTGCTTCCTAGCTAATCTAAATCTCCCAGCACAGCAGAACAGATGATGGTAGGAAAAAGGAAAAATAGCAATTTTAGCAGGCAAGTTTGCTGAGTAAGGAGAGAGTGGGCGGGGAGGGTTCCTGGGGGCCATGTGGGCGGCGCAGCCTTCTGTTTCTGCAGAGCCTGGATTAATTGCTTTGGGGGGTGCTCTGAGGGTGAGATTTATCTGCGGCCCACCAAAATTTTCTCACGGCCCACCAGTGGGCCGCGGCCCACCAGTTGGTGACTGCTGGTCTAGTGAAAAGAAGGACTGGGGTGAGATGGTAACAGTGATCCAATTTTTGAGAGGCTGGCACAAGGAAGAGGGAGTCAACTCATACTCCAAAGCACCTAAAGACAGGACAAGAAGCAATGGATGGAAACTAAGTTGGCAAGATCCAACTTAGAACTAGGGAGAAATTTCCAATATAGAACAAATAATCAGTGAAATTACTTGCCACCAAAAGTTCTGGGTGAAGAGATTGGGCAGCAATTTGTCTGAAATGGTATGGGGTCTATTGCTTAAGCAGAGGGGATAGATTAGAAGAGGAGTCTCCAATCCCCATGCCACTACCAGACCTTGAGCTGTTTGGAACGAGGTTGCAGAAGTGGCAAGTGAGTGTGCCAGCAACAGGCGAGCACATGCATGCACACTCCATTTGCATGAGCAGTGTGTGCACATGCCTACCACTGGACTAGAAGACCTCTAAGGTTCCAACTCTGTTATTCTGTGCAATCATCAGAAATGGACTCTGAACACCTAGAAAGTTCTCAATCTTTTCTTAAGAATTCTGATGAGTTGTAAATTTGAGAGTGACAATTGCTACAAGGCCTCATTTGCACTGGTGAGATAGTGATAGGGCAACATTTGCTAGCTGACAATTATAAAGTAATTAAGCTTGGAATCCCATTTTGTTATGGCAGCTATAATATAGCTGCTTTATATAATGATGACATTCATGATATCATTTTACTACTGCATTTCTGGCTGTAAAGCTGGCAATAGCAACTGGTTAAATTCCTTGTGGCATGGAATCTTCAAAAACATTCCAGTGAGTCAGGGCATGAATGTGTCAAAATAGTTAATTTAAATGAGACTTTATCTCTTAATCTTTCCATTTGGAGATTAATTCCATAGCACTTTTATTGATGCTTCAAAAACCTTTCCACCCTTGTTATAATTGATTACAATCTTTGCTATCAATGAAAATAAACACTAGAGAAATTAAAACTATAGGAAAGGTTAAAAGAAACAACCAAGAAGTAAAATTGAGAAGGAAGGCAGGAAAGAAAGAGGAAGGAAGGAAGGAAGGAAGGAAGGAAGGAAGGAAGGAAGGAAGGAAGGAAGGAAGGAAGGAAGGAAGGAAAAGAAAGAAAGAAAGAAAGAAAGAAAGAAAGAAAGAAAGAAAGAAAGAAAGAAAGAAAGAAAGAAAGAAAGAAAAAAACATTTCATGTGGAATATCAGTTATGTATAGTTAATCTGAACTTCCTACCCAATTAAATAATTTTTCTCCCACATGAAGTAGATTTAAATTTTTAAACAGTTTTATTGGAATTCTAAAAACAGAAGGAGGAAAGATTAATTGTGTTAATAATTAGAAAGCTAAATGCTAACATTTCCCCCCATAGGATCTATCTCAATATTATTTCTCTCAGAGTTAATAGAGATTTCATTCTCCACAAGAAAAACAGCTTGCGTATGCTTTGATCAAAATGTTGTAATTGGAAAGTTAATTTTAAGTGTTGTCAGAATTGCATCCCTTACTATCATTGGGCTAGAAAAAGAAGATATTCATCAAGATATTAGAAAGCAGGATCCATTCATCCTTCATTCTGTAATGGATATAAATAGTTCAATAATGGGATGGATGAATAATTCTCTCTCTCTCTCTCCCTCCCCCCTCCCCCCACACTTTGCACACAGATGCATATACATGCACAACACAAAAAAACTTATAATGCATTGAATAATATTATCCTTCTCCACCTCCATCTGCAAGACCTTCACATACCAAAATTAACAAATTGTTTGTGAATGCATTAACACAAAAAATAATGAAAATGAAGATATTCTAATAACCCCAGGGGCTTCAGGAAGGCCTTCATTGCACAGGAAGAAAGGTAACTATATTGGTAACCACCTAGCATTCTCACTAAATAGGGCATCATGAACCTGCATCTTCAAGGAAGCTGTCCATGGATTAAGCTGGTTGGAAAGAGAAATGGGAGTCAGATAAGATATTAAAGTAGACAAGATTGTAGCTGCAGCATTGCAACCATAATGAATTAAGCTGTAATTCACTATTGCATTGATACTATTTAAAGTTTTCTCCTACATTTACTGATAAATATTATTAATATGCAATCCCAAAAGGATATCATATCATATCATGTGGGTCAGTGAACCTCTAATTTCTTATACCTCCAGAATAAAAAAAAAAAAAAACCAGATATCCATCTTTTCAAATCCATTATTTTCATGTGGTCTCTTTGTCTAGATCAGAGATGTGAAATTCAAGGCCGGCCCATAGGCTGTTTAGATCTGTCCTGCAGAGCTGCCCTGGAAACAGTGGAGCACTGGCCTGTGGTACCGATCCCAAGCTCTGTTTTCACTGGCAGAGAGTTGCAGGAATTCATCACTGCTAAAAATCAAGCTTCTTTTTGCTGCTAGAGCACTTGGGCCATCATAGGCAGCCCCAACACTGAATGACATCGAACTGGCCACACACCCTGGCCACCTCCCTGCCCCTCAGAGGTCAAACACAACCTTGATGAGGCCCTCCATGAAATCAAGTTTGACACCTCTAGTCTAGATCAAAGTTCCCCCAAAATGATTAATATCAACCTCCAGGGGCCGATAAGGGATCAAAGTGTTTGTGTTTATTGTTATTATTATTTATAGTACTATTAGTTAAAAAGGTATTTATTAAATTGTACATAAAATAAATATTTTACAGATAGCTGTAAAGAAAAATGATCCTTCCACCCCTTCCCATCCTGTCAGAAATAAACCTTCCATTCCCCACCCCCTCGATCCCACCAGAACTGCTGAAGCTTTTTGGATGAGAAGCAAAATGACTTTCTCAAGGAAAAAGAAACAGTCCAGCTGCCTTTTGAAAAACCAGCCTTTTGCACACGCATGCGCAGCATTTAAAAACCACCCATTTTCAGCTCTAAAATTTACCTTCTGCTGCAGGCCTGCTGAGGGAAACAGCTGAGGTGTGGCAATCTGCTGTGCTGCACGAGTCAGCTGGGCTGCAAAACATGGAAATAAAGGACAGACTAGGGCAGTGTGTGGGGCCAACTAATCACTGGAACTACCAGTTCTCCCGAACCGGTCTGGACTGGCTGAATCCCATCCCTGCCATCAAACCAACTCTTAAACAATACGGCCTATTTTCTAGTCTTCAAGGAAAAGATAGGTTGCTCCAAGAAAGTTCACACTGCTCAGGAATAAGCTATAGGCAAACAGATGGTTGAATGAAGTGGTTTCTCTTTACATTCCCATTTTATATCATTTGTGAGCTATGAACAGTGTTTAAAAAAAAAAAATCAGTTGCTGTTTGAAGCAGATGAAAATGTATTTTGCACTCTTTTAAAAAAAAGGAAAAAGCCAAACAGCTCAGCATGTCTCTATCAGCATATGAAACCATTTTAAAAATGAAGTGTTTAGGTGGAGGAAGAGAATAAGGAATAATTACTGTTCTTTTTTTTTTTCATTCTAACACAGGAGTGAAATTATGCTTTGTATTTATTTCTCCCCAGCACATGAGACAACAAAAGGATTTCCAAAGTGAGGGAACAGGCACCCAGAATTCAGATTCTAAAGGAAGACAAAGGAAGTTGATTAAAAAGTAAAATACTCTAAGTAGGGGAATAAAATCACTGGAGGGTTATTGTAAGGAAATGAATGGATTTCAAACAGGGAAAGTCAGATTCCAGGTCTTATTCATAATCTATGTTGAATAATAACAGAACTTTTAAATGAAAAAAAAAAGTCACCTTTTGCAACATGAAACTTTTGAGCCAGTTTGTAGACACTGAAGCATTATTTATTTATTTGTTTATTAATGTCCAGAAGAAAAGACCATGCATAGAAAACATTAACAAAGTTAAAAAGAAAAAAACACATGAGAAGATCTTACCCCCTAAATTTGGGATAACAGCTAGGTTTTCAAAGACTTAAGAGCCATGGTGGCGCAGTGGTTAGACTGCAGTACCTCTACTGGCTGCTGGCTGCCTGCAATTTGGCAGTTCAAATCTCACCTGGTTCAAGGTTGACTCAGCCTTCCATCATTCCAAGTGGATAAAATGAGGATCCAGATTGTTGGGGACAATATGCTGACTCGGTAAACCGCTTAGAGAGTAAAGCACCCGTGAAGTGGTATATAAGTCTAAGTGGTGTTGCTATTGCTTGCAGACATTCTTTAAGGCAGGTATCACCACAGAGAAGGAATCATGTCCAATATGACAAGTAAGAGAATACGATACGAATCCAAGATATCTCTGAATAGCTTATCTCTAGCATGGATCTTTTAAAAGTTTTTGGATAACTCATTGAAACTATTGCAATTGTATTTTGGCCACTGAATGCAAGAAATGCTTCCAATCCTTTCCTCTTGATGCATATCAAATGGCTGTACATGAAAAGAGAGATTTTTTTTTTTTTAAGGAACAAAATATGCTATAGGTAAACAGCTCATATATTTGTTTAGAACATAGGTGACTTCAGAGTACATTGTATATGTGGAGAAGACATTGTTATGGATGACTTTGTAATAACATCATTTGGGAGATGGAAGATTGGGCTCATGGTTGTCGAATGGTGGGACAAAATCTCCCTTGTAATTTACCAAGTTTCTTCCTTGAAAGAAAAAAAAACCCATTATTCCACAGTATTCTTGGAATGATTGATTTTTTTTTCAAAATTGTTTTTGGACATTTTGAACTCAATTTGTTGTTGGAGGTAGCAGAGAATCTAGTACAATGATGATGAACCTTTTGGACTTCACATGTCAAAAATTCAGAAAATGCCTATTTTAACTCTGCTGGCATGTTACCTCCTTCTCTCTCACACACGATCACACTGACAAAAAAAGAATAAATTCATAACAAACGGCAATACATTTATTTAAAGTTAAATTGCTTTAATTTATCATGTAATACTTACATATTTATATAATTGGAACTATTTTTTTATAAATGTTTATACAAGGCAGCTCTCATGAGGCCTGGAAACTTTGGACAATGGTCTTTCAGCCTTCAATAACAGCAGGAAAGCATGTCTTGTTCTCGGATGATTTTTAGGGACTCCAGAAGCTGCACAAAAGCAGGCTCTCTTGTGTGACTTCCCAAGGGCTTGAGGACTGGTGTGTTATCAAAAATGACAGTGAGGTTCACCATGACAGAATTGGATGGGGTGGGATGGGATGGGATGAGATGGGATGGGATGGGATGGAATGGAATGGAATGGAATAGAATAGAATAGAATAGAATAGAATAGAATAGAATAGAATAGAATTCTTTATTGGCCAAGTGTGGTTGGACACACAGGAATTTGTCTTCAGTGCATTCACTCTCAGTGTACATAAAATATATCTCTGTTTTCGTAGATTTTCATGGGTACAGGTATGTAGGTCTAGGTTTGTTCGGGTCTCTTCCCATGTAAGATTAAGAGTATCTTGGTGATGTTTCGGCGAGGTCCCACTCGCCATCCTCAGGCTGGTGCTTTCGGCTTCATGACAGTGCAAGCAATGTGTGATCGGAGCTGCCGTCTCTGTATAAATACTGGTGGTGGGGGCTGGTGTGCTGGGCTGGTTGGCTGCGCTGCTGCCTCTTGATTGGTTGATGGAGTTGATGTTGGTATAATGGGCTGTGTGCTGGCCTTGTGAGTTTTGTTTTGGAGATATCCTGGATCTTGTGCTGTAATCTCCTGGGTCATTTGTTTTGTAGTGATCTTTTTTCCATTAGCCCTCTCATGTTTTAACAGCTTGGGTAATGGGTTGTGTGATGGCCTTGCAATTTCTTTTGTTGTGGTATCCTGGGTCCTGTGTTGTAAACTCCTGGGTTATTTGTGTTTTGAACTCTTTTCCATTAGCATCCTGTGTAGTAACGGCTTGGATAATGGGTTGTGTGATGACCTTGTGAGACTTATTGCTGTGGTATCCTTGGTCTTATGCTGTGATATCCTGGTGCATTTGCTGTGTTGCAACACAGCAAATGACCCAGGATATCACAGCACAAGACCAAGGATACCACAGCAATAAGTCTCACAAGGTCATCACACAGCCCATTATACCAACAACTCCACGCTGCTTGCACTGGCACGAAGCTGAAAGCACCAGCCTGAGGATGGCGAGTGGGACGTCACCAAGATACTCTTAATCTTACACGGGAAAAGACCCGAACACACCTAGACCTACAAAATATATAACTATATATACATAAAAATATAAAATACAACCAGTTTCTAAAGTTTCCTTCACTCAGTCTGAAACAGACAATTAAAAAGTTTCCCCACAATGCCTTTGTTTGGATGTAATCAACACGTAGGAGACCAGGGAACCTACAGATTGTTATGAAGAGGTTTACAAACAAACCAAAATATTACTTCAGTTTAGTTTCTTTATCATTAATAACTGCAAAACTATCACTCTGCACCTGTAAGAATGTCTCAGAAATTCTCCTCTTTATTACATTTCTAAAACTTTTTTTTTGTCCAATTAAAAGGGATTCAATGGCACCCAACAAACAGGAACATTTTTCCCTACAAGGTATCTGTTCCCGGAAAAGGGTGAACTGAAATTTTACAAACCTGTGGACTCCTTGACACATTCTTTCACCATGTGCTAAGGCAGTGAGTACCACCTTCTGCTTAAGTTTATTAGTAGGTTCATTGTGTTTGCTTATGAGTAAGAATCTATTCATACTTTTTCCCCAGTGGGAGGGAATGAGAGAGTTAGGGTGTGATGAGAAAGTATGGGAAGAATCTGCTAGAGGGCAGATAGGTCTCCCTAGACTAGGGAAACGTACATGGGTAAGAATTTATACATACAAAATGTTCTTGGTTTAGATAATTTCCTTGTGGTATTTCACCCCACCCATCCTTAGAAAGCCATCTAGCCTGTATCTTCTTTTCTTTCTGTGAGACAAAATTTTGAGAACTATGAAATGCAAAGGAAGTAAACTAGCAAACATCATCCCTGTATAAGTTTCTCTGAATATGGAAATTTACAAAAAATAAAAAATAAACATGTTGAAAGAAAGCAATGTGATTGAAAGCTTTTGATTTGAAGATGTTCCTGCTGAAGCATAAACATGAATGGAAAGTAGAATAAGGTGTGGCTTCTTCAATGCGGAATATGTTTTCATTTTTGCAATTAATAAAAGAGTTATTATTGTCAGAGTTGTTTCAATGAAAATCCCAAATGTGGCTTGAGGGTGGAGCTGAGATGATATGAAGTTAAAGATGTTGAGACTGTGATTGTTTTTTATTGCTGTGGTTCAAGAACTCTCCTAGACAACCTTTATTGTTTACATATATTGATGATTTATGGTTGAAACAAGGAACAAAGAAAATTTTCTTCAAGCTTTGACAACTTTGCAGAGTATTTCACAGAGGACATTCCTTTATTTAAGGGAATATGAAAATTTCTTGACTGCTCTGCTTCAGAATCTTATCTTGGACTTCATTCACATTTGGCAGATTATTAATGCTGAGCCCCAAAGAGTATTACAACTCATTGGTCAGGTCTTATAAAAAAACAGGATATTATATGTTCTCCAGCAAAACCTTCAAAATGCCATTTGGAAGTAAATTTTACTCTATAAAAACTATTTAAAGTGCTGATTTAAAAAAAAAAATTTTGGAAGAGTTTGGTTGGATACTTGGAGAAGAATGAGACAAAAGCAAACAGACCAAATAAAATCAAGAGATTGTAGTTGTATCAGTGAAAGCTTACCTATCTGAATGACAGCTTAATGCAAATGAAAATAAATTTGGGAAGAAGCATTTCAAATTATTCAAAGTGATTCTGCAATAGTTAATTTATCATAAATGAGGCTGGGAAATTCCTTTCAGGGTTTCCATGATAAACTAATCCCAAACTAGCATTAAACATTTCTTACTGAAATCTACATAATCTGGCTTTCTTAATTTTCTCCAGCTGTAATATTTGCTTCTCCTTTTCCTTGTTTGGGACTTGATGGTATCCTTTCATCAAAAGCCTGTCAGGGAAATTATGTTACCTTTTTACCTACCAATTCTCCTTCAATTTAATAAAAGGGACACTGTTTAGAATTGCTTTCAAAGAAAGTGAGAAATTTGGATTTCATAGTGTGATGATCCTGCAGAGGAAGCCAAAGAAATGAATGCCTTATCTTTATATGGTCACTGCTCTTTTATCTTCTCTGGTTTCATTAAATCCCCCTCAAAAAAGACTTCATATAGTTCTTCATGGATTTTTTTTTTTTTTTTTAGGAATGGTCATTGACATTTATAAATGTCATTCGCCATTCAGTTAGAACCGAAGAAGCTTCTTGGATGACAAGCAAAATGTCCTCAGGGAAAAACAAAGTCCAGTTGCCTTTTGAAAAAAAAGCATCTTTGGTACAGTTTTGACTTTGAGAATTTATTGTTTGACTCACTTGGGCTTGTGGAGAAGCAATGAAAACTTGGGGTTGGTTAGTGTCTTGAAGACTTCCCCCTTGTCTTTTTAACTACCATGTTTCTCAGAAAATAAGCCCAGGCCTTATTTTCTTTTGACCCCCGAAAAGACAGCTAGTCCATCTTTTGGGGGGTGGCTTAATTTCTCCCCTGCCCACACACCCTTGCCTAGAGCGCTCTGTGGGCAGCCATGCCTTGCCACCAGCCGCTTCTAATGGCCGATCATGGTGGAGCGGGGAGGGCTCCCTACTCCCGCCAAGCACTTTTGCTACAGACCCGGGTATGGGGCTGGCTGCAGGCTGGGTTAGCAGGCAGGCGGCAGAGCACGGATGTCGGCCTCAGCAGTGGCGGGGCACTTTGCACGTCTGGCGCTTCCTCCGCTACAGTCACTTTCCCTTCTGCCCTTGCCATGGCTTATGCCACATTTGGATTGCTGCCATTGGGCAAGATGCAGAGGCCGGAGTCTGTGCTGGATATCACGGCACAGCGGTAGTGGAGAAGTGGCCCTTCCAGTGGGTGGAGGAACGGTTTGAGCATATTCCTCTTCTGGCAGCGTTTCAGCTGCTTCTCAGGTGGGGGAGCTGCCTCTGTATCTCCCATGGTTTCCACTGGCAGTAGAACCTCTCTTGCCAGCGCCATCTCCAACAATTGCAGCAGCAGCAGCAGGACAGACTCCACTGTCAACAAGAATCACCTGCCCTCCCACAGGGGATGCTTTGCTTGACAGTGGCTGCATTGACAATGTCCTGTAAATCAGTGACTCATTTGGGCTTCGGTGGTAGAAGCAGCAGCAGGAGGGTGTTTCCATTGTTTCTCTCCCCGCTGCCTCACTTGCTGACCTGGCCTGCAACCAGCCATACCCAGGTCTGCAGCAAAGGTGCTTGGCGGGGGTAAGGAGCCCTCCATGCTCTGCCATGATCAGCCGTTAGGAGCGGCTGGTGGTGAGGTGTGGCTGCCCATGGACTGCTCCTAACGGCAAGTTCCTCCTGCCCTTCCCCCCCATTTCGCATGTTTTAAATAGGCCTAAATTTTGGTGGAGGGGCTTAATTTCACCTCATGCCTAGAAAACATGCTGGGCCTTCCTATTGGGGGGGCATATTGTTGGAGAAACACAGTATTTTTTAAATTCCTCTTTTAACTGATTCCAGCAGGTTGGAAGCTTATATGGCTTTTATGTTTTAATTTAATAACATCCAGAAAGGCTATGCGAGGGGTATGTGCTCTCCAAATCTGTTCTAAAAATAAAATTAAACTAAACCATTTCTCTTTCCCTTGAGAACATTTTAATAATTTTTCTCCCAATTTTTCTATCTAGGAAATCAGTGAGAAAGGCTACTCAAACACTTATTCTGTCAGACCCTGGCAATGTGATTGTCTATTTGATAGATACAAAAAGTACACTTAATGAAAGACTGAATGAAAAAAAAATGTGGCTAGTTAATCTGAATTACCAATATTTGGCTATGGTTTCTGCTCAAGATATATCCATAACTCAAATGGCAGGAAGATAAAGTTAAGAAGATCTGGGATCAGCAATGTCCCATTCTATAGATGGTGCTAGGAGTTAACTATATAAGTAATTTGAAGCTAATTTGTTAAGAAAATCTTTGGCTAATAATCTCTACTATTTAACTTTAAAAAAAAAGGCTGAACTAAGGCACACATTGTCCCATCTTTTGAAGCATATTTGTTATTGCCCATAAGGTTAATTTCTACTGTGGCATTGGAAAACCAGAGATGGTTTGAAAAGAATGTGAAATAAAACTAAGAAACATAATTTAACAGTAATACTTTAACCTATTTTATCAACTGATATATGCTAAAAAGGAAATCTTTCAAAATAAGCCAGTTTTTGATAATTCCAAGCGTTACATAAACAGAAACGAAAAGCATACTTCGACCAAGAAATTCACACAGTATCAAAACCGAATTAACTAGATTAGTTCTAGATATTTTTGTCCTTCCAATTGTTGCTTTACTAGGATGGGAAAGAAAACTGACTGTGTATTGGCACTATCAAAACTTCAGAAATACAACGCTTGACTTTGGAATGTGGAATTCTAAATACAATGTAACTGTGAGAAGCCAACTGATACAGACAACAGTTTTGGGGGATGAAGTCAGCATTTATATTTAGTTAAAATATAAAGTCTTTTCCTAAATTTATCTTTGCCTTTGAGGGGACATCTGTGGTCCAGGGCTACATGCATTCCATTCTTTTCTAGTAACAAATTGTAAAAATTGTTTGTGTAGTTTTCTGCTCCTTTAAAGACTGGAAATATATGGAAACCATATGAAAACTACTATAGGGGACAAAAACAAATCTCAGAAGTGTTTCCTAAAAACCAAGAAAGAAAAAATCCTACCCCCCACCCCACCCTCCCCGCTGCCTTTACTAGCTCCATGCTATATTCCACAGCACTTACATTTCTCCCAAATGTTGATTGTGGTCTTCAGCCATCAAAATGTTGCCATCCTTGTCCTAAGTAATAAATAGTCCCGTATGGAACTATTCCAACTTTCAATTTTCCTGGATTGGACAAGAAACTAATCTCTCTCTCCATCCTTCTAGTCATTTATCTAGAGAAGACCAAACTGAAAACTTGTCTCTGCAACAGTTTCTGATTTGGAACTTAAGACAAATTTCCCTACCAAATTACTACCAGAGTTTGTTAAGTGCTTTATTCATTTGCAAGGAAGTTATCACATTCTAAAATAATTCTATCATTGTTCCTTTTGTGTAGATATAAGCATTTAACTGATGTTTCAAATTCATGAGGCATAAATTTTAAGTTACACACTCCTGGGTCTGCGGAATGGAGCTTAGACAAGTGAGTGAAAAAATTACCTTTACAAACTTATCGATTTGTCCCAAGAGAGTTATATTCTTGATAAATATGAGATGGGAGCATGTGTGTTGTGTGCATACATATATACCGGGGAATTCAAGACTGAAACTAGGGATTAATCACTGTCACCATCTCCACCACTGATGAAATAGCAAAAATATTAATCTAAAAATCAAAATCTCATGGCATCTCCTTCCAGACAAGTGATATACTGTTTAAAATTGCACCTTTATTCAACCCTGGAAGGATGCTAGGGGGAAAGGTAATAGGTAAAGTCAGCAATCCTTGGTCTATGGCTTTAAAATGTTTATTCTTCACCACTAAATCTTGGCTTTGTTTATGGTGACAATTATCATCCTTGAGAGATTTATATCTTTCTTTGAAGTTGACAAAAGGGAGGCTCAGCCTCATTCTATTGCATTTTATCAAATGTCAAAAAAAATCTGATGGTTGTAATTTATAATAAATTCACTGGCAGGGTTACCTTGAGGTTGATAGATAAACCCAATTCTGAAATATGCATGTTTGTTTTGTTTTTAATAAGAAATGTTCACTCTGATCAAAATACTTATTTAGAAAAGGTTGGGGAAAAGCTAACCAGTATGGGTCTCTATTTAGAAAGTGGAATCTCTGGCTGTCAATTGTGCTATCCATTGAGCTGACCACCTCCTCTCTGCTGTTGGTAGATTGTGCAATTCCATTATTGACACTTGTCTTGTAAGATGCTTAGTTCTGTCATAGTACACATAGTTCAGAATCTGGAGCCATACATTTCCTGTCTTGAAAGTGAAATGACCTTTATAGGCTATTATGGACTATAAGTCTTCAGACCTGGATGATCTCTTAAAACCCATAAGAAAAGAAATATGGACAGGTTTGACCTTTGCATTAACAAACAACACAGGGCCTTGAAACTGGTTAACTTAGTATAAATCATATTAAGAGCCTGGACTTCAGTCTTGGTCAATTCCAGAGACCAGAAGAAAGGAAGCTTCCACCTACTATAAATCATGTACAGCAACATGGGCAGCTGCCCTTTGAAGATGGCTTCATATGTCTTTAATGCAGCTTTCCCTATAGCCTGGTGGATTCCAAATGTGACAAACTTTAATTCTTAATATAGGTAGCCCTGGACTTAAGAAGACAGTTGAGATCAAAATGTATGCTGTTGGGCAAGGCAGTTGCTAAGTGAATTTTCCTCCATTTTATGAGTTTTCTTGCCATAGTTCTTAAGTGAATCAGTGCAGATTTTCAGTTAGTAACAAAGTTGTTAAGTAAAACCAGCTTCCCCATTTACTTGGGGAATGGAGAACTAGAAAAAGAAATTTTCCTGGAAAGAAGAAAGAAACATCGAAACATAATATTAAAGATTATAATAACTGACAAGCTGTCCAGGGTTGTCTTGAAGTAAGATGAGCAGTCTATAAATGAAAGAAAGGAAGAAAAGAAGGAAGGAGGGAGGGAAGGAAGGAAGGAAGGAAGGAAGGAAGGAAGGAAGGAAGGAAGGAAGGAAGGAAGGAAGGAAGGAAGGAAGGGTTAAAACAGGCAGCATTGATCAAAGATTTAAATCAAAATTCCATAAATGATGCTTAGAATTTCATAGAAAATGGGTAGTAGAAAGTATGAGGGCAAAACCAGCAGCCTCCTTCAGCAATGTTTGAGAACTGATTCATTTCTGTTTTGAGGAAAAAATTGAAAGTTAAAGTCCGTAAAAGCTTTTCCTTCCTTCCTTCCTTCCTTCCTTCCTTCCTTCCTTCCTTCCTTCCTTCCTTCCTTCCTTCTTTCCTCCCTCCCTCCCTTCCTCCCTTTCTTTCTTTTTCTCTCTCTCACCCTCCTTCCTTTTTCTTTCTTTCTTTCTTTCTTTCTTTCTTTCTTTCTTTCTTTCTTTCTTTCTTTCTTTCTTTCTTTCTTTCTTTCTTTCTTTCTTTCTTTCTTTTTCTTTCTTTTTGCTGAAATAAACCCACCTCCCAAATCTTTGTGAAACAAATACTTTATGTCTTTTTTTCTAATATGTGTTTCTTGTAGTCAAAACACATCTTTCTTTTTAAATATGTTCTCTTTTGAGGGGCGTTTGCTCCATTTATATTCCACATTAAACATTTATAATTCATAAAGATTTTAGAAAAAGTACCTGTAGCATCTAGTATGGAACTTTCTTCAATGTCTTATATCTGCTGTGGCATTTGTTTAGTCTCGTGTGTCATTGTCTCCTCCATTTCTTTATTTTTTTTTAAAAAAAATCTTGCTTTCTGCAAATAATTCAATCTAAATCTCTATTTTTAAAAGGAAAAAAATACCCTTTGAAACTTCCCTGTCTAAACAGAACTTACTTAAGGAGAAAGTTTAAGTTTGCCTGTCCCCCCAAAAAATATTCTTTTCTCCTTTGTAGTATTTTAATTAGAATTAGAATTAAGTATAATTACATATGTATTATCAATTTTCAATCTAGTATCATGTCCTGCTGGAAATGGCTGCCAGTGCCACTGCCTCAAAGCAGTTGTTGGGGTGTGGGTGGACTGGCTGTGGAAGCCAGTCCAGGGTGTATGGGGCAGCTCCACTCTCCTTTTGGCAGATGCTGCTCAGCCCCCTTCCCTGTTGCAGGAGCAAGCAACTAGAAAAAGTGGGCCTCCTGTACATAGGAAAACAATAAGATGTTCCCCCCAAATAAGTCCTGGTGCTTATTTAGAGCTCCCCAAAATATAAGACTGGGTCTTATTTTCAGGGAAACCTGATATTATCTTCTTTTCATGATTCCGCTTTTATTGTTTGTAATGTTTCTCATAATTACATAATTTTTTTAGGTATTTTCTATATTTATTATTTTGTTGGATTATTGCATATAATTCAGAATCATTTTTTGTGAGATGGATTGCGTATACAATTGATAAATAATTAAGTAAATAAAGTAAACATATTTAATCCTATAAACCTTGTCTATGTTTGTGTCAATGTTATTTTCTCCTAATTCAGGAAATTAAAGATTTAATAATCTTTTCTCTGATATCCTCTCCACGTTCTTATAGAATATCTGTAAATCTTAAGCCAAATTATTCTCAATGTCAATAATGATAAAGTGTCTATATTTTTCTCCATGTCTTATTTATAACTTCTCTCTTACTTTACTAAGTTTCCACTTTGTCAGAAAATTGTTTTTTCTGCAGGGATCTATGACAACTTGCCACAGACAACTTGTCATGGGAGAAACGTAACATGATATCCAAGAAATGGTGGAATAGAATAATTAAAGATGCAAAAAGAGGGTCAAAAAGAAATTTGAATGACAAAAAAATAAAATATGTTTGAAATTATTTCAAATAATTAAATAAAATTGTTGAGTTAATTTCAGAGTGAGTTGTCCTACAGCAAGTTGACCTGGGCAAGTTTATTTATCGATTTATCGATTTATTTATTTATTTGATTTATATTGCCGCCTATTTGCCCATGGTGATGCGAGGCAGCTTACACAATGTAAAATCATATTAAAAAAAAAAGAACAATGAAATAAATTAGTAAAGTACAATAGAACAAAATTTGGGAAAACAAAAAAAACAAAACAAAAAAACAAAAAACAACCCCCCACCCACAAGTTGTTCTTTGGTGAGTTTGTTTTGGTAAGAGTTTCTTCCCCACAGGGTAATTTCACTATTAAAGCTGATTCTTTGACAATGCTGCTTCCTGGTTTTTAATGCATGCAATTAAGAATGACCCAAGATTGCTTTTGGATGATTGTGGACCCAGTGGAGAAGGGGGTCTTGAAGAATCTATTTCACTATGGAAGCAATTGAATAGTCAGTCACTGGGAATATCAATTTTCCTGTTGAACAGTTTCATTTTCTAAGCATGCAGAAATTTTAACTCTCTCTCTCTCTCTCTCTCTCTCTCTCTTTTTTTTTTACTTATATGCAGTTTTCATCTGAATTTCTATTAGAAAAACTTGATCAAACTATAATATTAATTTAAAAAATGGTAAAATCTGAAGCTTTACCTTTGGATAAAGGTACACAAAAAGATTTTGATCCAGTTCTAGATCAAAAAAGATAGTCTCATGGCTGAAGAACCAGTAAAGTGGATCTCATTTGTTTTTGTTCGTTTTTCTGAAATTTAAGTCAGTATATTTCTCCAACATTACAGCTAGAAGGGTAGAAGACAAATTCCTTTCCTCTATGAAGAAAGCGGGGGTCTGGATGTATTTATTACAGTTAACTGGTAACTACTTCTGCTTGCACTCTGACTTGAAGATAGATCTATTTTGGAGACTGAATTTACTATTTAATTAAACAATTGACAAGTGAAGCTATTAAAAAACAAACACAGATTTCTGATCCAGGACAATCTTTTTATAACTTTTGGAATGATCCAGGATAGTCACGATGCCATTATAATTTTTCTTTAAGTGGATTACAATATAAGTTTGTTAACAGAGAATTTGGAAACTTTTACTTTATTCTGTTTTACTATTATTGTTTTTCCTGTTAATTATTTTGTCACTAATATAACATATAGAAGACAGGTTAATAATTAATAGATTTAGTAGTTCAAAATTTTTTGTGTTCTGAGTACTTTGTATCTTGTTTTTTTTCTTTCATGTCTTGGATTTTTATTTAGTTTTGTATTTTGTATTTTAACTTTCTTCTGAATAAAATTTAAAAAATGTAAGAAAAGAAATTTCTTAGATCATGATTTTACTAAGCTTTTTCCTTTTAAATTGAAATCCTTTAAAATAGCATTCTGTTTCTGCTATCTTATGAAAAACAAAACAGAAGCATTCCAGCATTTCTTTAACTGGCTAAGGTTTGCTGAGAGAAAAATGAAAAGTAAAGTAATTACTTTAGTAACTGATAATGGGACTGAGTTTGTTAACAAAAGATTCCAAACTATGCTGGAATTGGCTGGTGTTGAGCATAAATGTTCTGCACCTTACAGACCACAACATAACTCGTTTGTAGAACGAAGAGGGCAAACATTACAAGGCATGGCTTGCACTATGTTATCTGATTCAGGTTTACCTGAAACACTGTGGGGTGAGGCATAATGTGTAGTAACCACATTTTGAACAATGTAGTTAACACAACAACTGGAGAATTGCCATTTACTGTTTGGCATGGCAGAAAGCCAAATTTAAGTTACCTACACACATTTGGAGCTCCAGCATGGGTGCATATTCCCCCACAAGTAAGACTGAAAGGGAAACATAGAGCTAAGAAGTTATTTTTTGTGGGTTATGAGGCCAACCATAGATCATTTAGATTCTGGAATCGAGAAACAGCTCATGTTTATTGCAATGCTAATGCAAAATTTCTTGAGCACGTTGGATGGGATAAACTGGAACAGGAATCCAGCAATGATATTATTTTTGACACCCAAATAGTCCCTAAAGATGATATAAGTAAACAACAAATAGCCATTAAAGAGGAAGAACAGGAGGTAATAGAAGAACAGGAGCAAGTGGCACAGGAAAGTCCACCAGTAAGCCCTGTATTACCAAGACATTCAACCTGAGTAACACAACCACCTGATAGATATCAGGCTAGAATTGTATGCCAAGTGAATACAGTTCCAAGTAATTATAGTGAACTGAAAATGTATCCTGTTAAGGATCAGGCTGCTTGGCAGAAAGCAATGGATAAGGAACTAGAATCTTTAAAAAAAACTGGGTGTATACGAAAATGTTAAGTTACCACCAGGTAAACATGCCATAGGATGTAAATGGATATATAAGCTTAGGACAGGTGTAGATGGGACTGTTACCTATAAAGCTAGGTTAGTAGCACAAGGGTTCAATCAGACAGCAAATGACTATGATGAGGTGTTTGCACCTAGTCTGAAGGTACTACATTAAGGGCAGCATTAGTGTGGGCAGCTAAGGAGAAATATATTATAATTCATTTGGATGTAGAAACGGCATATCTGCATGCACCATTGCAACACACTATATATTTAAAGAAACCTTTAGATCTCAAAAATGATAATACTGATAATAATGATTGCTGGAAATTGAAAAAGAGTCTTTATGGTTTGAAACAATCAGGGTATGAGTGGAACCAATGTATAGTTAAAGAATTAACTAAAATAGGTTTTGTAGCTGGCATGGCTGATCCATGTTTGTTTAAAAGAGAAAGTAATGGTATGATTTTATTATTGTTATTATTTACTGATGACATAGCATTAATAACCAAAACTGAACAAGAAGCTGCTGAGATAATTTCTCTATTGGAAAAGAAATTTAAGATAAAACAATTAGGAGAAATCAAACAACATTTTGGTTTAAAGATAGAACTAAGGGAGGATACAAGATCTCACAGGCAGATAAAATTAACCAATTACTAAAAAGTTTTAAAATGGAACTTTGTAAGCTGGCTAAGACATCAGTGAGCCAGGAGTTTAGCCATAGTGATGTACAATGTCCTATTTTTGATAAAAACATTTATCAGTCCTTGATTGGTAGTTTATCTTATCTCAGTAAATGGTTAAGGCCAGATATTGCATACTGTGTTAATCAATTAGCGAGATTTAACGCTGAGCCACCTTAAAGGCACTGGCAAGCTGCTAAATGTGAGTTAAGATATCTGAAACAAGCAATGCATTTGGAGCCAAAAGATGAACTGAATTTGACTGCATATGCTGATGCAAGTTTTGCTACAGACATAAATACATGAAAATCTACATCGGGTACTTCTGTATTATTGGGCAAAGCATTGATTGAATGGAGATCTATTAGACAGAAACATCTAAGTTTGTCAACAATGGAGGCTGAATTCTCATGTTTGTCTTTATTATGTACAGATTTATTTTTGTATAAACAATTATTAATTGATATGGGAATTAATATAACAGATTATATTGTAGTTTACGAAGATAACCAATCAGCAATACAGATGGCTTCAAATATTGCTGTTAAAAGAAGAACAGAACACACAGATTTAAGATATTTAAATGTGAGACAATGTGTGCAAAGTAAGATGATTAGGCTAGAATACTGTATGTCAGAAAACAATATAACGGATCAATTTACAAAGGCTCAAGGCTCTATAAAGCATAAGGCGTGCTGTGAAGATTATGGACTTAGAATGTAAGGCTGTATATATTATCTTACCCCAAAGGGAAGAATGTTAGGAATATAAGTCACCTAACAGGTATTTGGGTTAGAAATATATAAACCAGGATAAACATTTTCGTACTATGTCTTTAAGAGATTGCAAAAACTGCAATTGGGTATGGTTTTTCAAACAGCCATAAAATGGAGCCAGAAACCTGGATTGTTTTAGTCTTAGTCTCAGAAGAGAGTGTGTCTGAGTGAGTATCTCTGTTTCCTTCTGTTGGAAAATATTGCCGTTCCTCCATTTTTCCTAATTGACTGATATTCATGGATTTAATGTAAGTCTGATACTGAACTGTTTTTTGACACTGTAGTTTGTTATTGAATTATCCCTGGATTGAAAACTGACTGATTTAATCTGTGAATGACTTTGGACTGCCTATTTTGAACTTTGCTTAAACCTTTATTGAAAGTAAAACCCTACATTTACTGTACAGTGTATCTGTGTGCTGTATGTATATTATTCAAACACTACTCTCAAAATACGTCTCTCTGTATGCGCTCATTCTCCTAACGGGGAATTACCTCAGCATTTCCACACTTCTTAATTTTAAAAAGAACACACTCATTGAAAGTCTTTGATCTTTATTAATGTTTGGAATATCTCATTTAGGTTATAAAGTAATTAAATCATAAAGTATTTAAGAAGGTGAGGTTTTTGGTAGTCTCTTTTCTGACACTCTCTGAAGACAGTGCAGGACTTAAAGGCATGTTGTAAGTCCCAAGCTGTTCAAGCCATAACTGATGACAAGAAACTGTGGTCTACTTGTAATGAGCAACTCTTCTGGAGCGCAGATGGGTAATTCTCTAATTTCTCCTTCCTCTAGAAAAAAAAAATTGTCAGCCAGAACTATTTCCTGATTGACAAGCTACTTGAAAAGATGTCCATGGAGATTCTGAGTCATTCAGATCATGGTTGTCCCAAAGGTGTTTTTTTTCCAAAAGGCAACTGGACTTTGTTTTTACTTGAAGACATTTTGCTTCTCATCCAGTTCCATCAGTTCTGAAGAAGCTTCTTGGATGAGAAGCTTTGGGATATTTGCAGAGATATCTAACTGGCCATAACACTTCACCCAGAAATTCAATAACATTTAACAGTTTCTTAAAGATGGGTAAAAATGCCAAATTTGATAGCTAAGATTCTTTTAGAAATATTCATTAATGAACATCTTTTCTAAAAGAGTCCAAATATGGATGAACTTCCCAAATTTACAGGTAAGGATTCTCCTGCCAAATTCTGCATAAAGTTTATTGAGGGTGAATTGGAGGGAGAGGCGAATAAAATGATTTTCCTCATATTAAAATACCATAAGTGGTAATTCAACCTTAACTACAATGTTTTCACGTATCTCATAGTATTTACTATAATAGTTAGCCTGGCTGGTTCCACCTTAAAACTGAAGAACAGAATGGTTCTCAGAATCTTAATTTCATTTTTCAAAACTCCATGCTGGTACTCAGACCTATTAATAGAAATTAAGTTTATTGTATGTAGTTGTTAGATAGTTGTTATTGCCATGCTCACATTCACCAACCAGCAAGCATCAGAGAAGTAATAGTCAAAATATCCAGAAGACACCTGCTTTATTGGACTTTATTTGACAGATTCAAATTCCTACTTGTACATAAACATACTATATGACTGACTTATAAGATTGAGATGCATGTCAAAAGAAGTGCAATCACCTTGTCATCTTGAATTCCTTGGAGGAAGAGCTGAGAAAAATGGAAATGCAGCTGTTTTGCAGCCAAGAAGGTACTAAAAGGTGAGATGATAGATCATTTCTGTTGTAAAGTAAAAATACAATTGCCTGTAATAATTTGAACTTTATGGTAGTTTTGGACAATAATGTGTATCCAAGGTATTTTGTTCAGCAGAACATCACCATCCATGAACTCTGTTAACAATCTAGGTCATTGTAATTGCGACAGTTACTGGAAAAATATTCTTATATATTAAGGGAATAATTCTATTAACCAAGGTCAACAGAATAAAAGTTTTCATTAGTAGGCTAGAAATCAGTGAGATATATATTTTTTCTTCAATATTTAATACTTTATTAAACATTAAAAAAGATAAATACAAAATACAATACAGTACATGTCATTAAAACTAAAACACTGTATACATTATAAATAAATTTGACAGTGCTTATATACCAAATGTTATTCCAATACCTATTTCATATTTCTGGTTATTATTCATACATTAACCTCTTTAAACTATTCCTTCCTTATTTATTTACTTGCTGGTTTCTATTATTTATTTATTTGTACCAGTTTTCCCAGACTGTATAATACTTTGAGTCTTCCTTTTCTTTTAATTTTAGAGTAAGTTTATCCATTTCAGCGCAACCATAGACTTTTTGGATTGTTAAACTCTCTGTGGCATGAGGTTTCCTTTCCAACACTGTCTGAGCGCTAGCCTTGCTGCAGTGATTATATGCAAAATTAAATATTTTATCTCTTTTGTGCAGTCTCCTTTTATTATTCCCAACAGAAAAATTTCTGCTTTGAGTTCTAATTGAAAGGTCATAATTTCTTTTATCCATGTTCATATTTTTATCCAATATTTCTTAATTTTTGGGAAAAGCCATATGGGAGAAGATGCCCCGTGTTTGTTTGCATTTGCAGCAGATTGGGCTTAGATTGGCTACATGTTGGCTAATCTCGAAGGAGGCAGATACCACCGATAACAAATTTTATATTGATTCTCTTTATATACTGCCGATTTTGTTATCATGTAGTTAAAGAATTTCCAAATTCTTTCCCAGTCTTCCAAATCAATGTTATGTCCCACATTTCCTGCCCATGCTATCATCGGGCCCTTCATCAATTCCTCTGCCATTTCAAACTCTAATAGATAATTCTACATTTTTGAAATTACTTTCTCATCTGTATCCTCTAAGAGATTGTCTGATTTGGTTCCGCAATCCAACAGGACAGACACAGACTTCAGAGGATAATTAGGACTGCAGAAAAAACAACTACTACCCACCTGCCTTCAATTGAGGACCTGTATACTGCACGAATGAAAAAGAGGGCTTATCCCAGACATAAACTGTTTCAACTTCTTCCCTCAAAACGACGCTATAGAGCACTGCACACCAGAACAACTAGACACAAGAACAGTTTTTTCCTGAAAGCCATTACTCTGCTAAACAAATAATTCCCTCAACACTGTTCAACTATTTACAAAGTGTACACTACTATTACTGTTAATCTTCTCACCACTCCTTATCATCCATCCCTTCCCACTTGACTGTTTCCTAGTATGATTTGATTGTTGACTATACCCTATGACTATCATTAAATGTTGTACATTATGATTCTTGATTCTTAATGAATGTACCTTTTCTTTATGTATACTGAGAGTATTTACATCAAGACAAATTCCTTGCCAATAAAGTATTCTATTATCTAATTGATTTGGCTTTACTTCTATTCCATATTCCTCCTGATCTTTTTTATACCTTGTTTTGAGCTGGAGGTACAGACACCAGTCTATCTTCAGCCCTTGGTCCCCGAGTTCTTGATTTGTTTTTAATATTCCTTGGGAATCTAGAACTTCATAATATCTAGTCATTTTTCCAATTTCTAGGGTGTTGGGGTGCATCAATGCCTCCATGACAGGTACCCATTCTGGAATTTTTATACAATGTTTGTTTTTAATATCCTGCCATATTCACATTAGTAAATCGCAAATTATATGTCTGTGGAAATAAGCTTGGGTCTTATTTCCTGGGTTCCACATGAAGGCATGCTACCCAGCCTGTAGGCTGTGCCCTTATAAAGTTAAGATTCTTTTGTTTCTTAGATTGGCCCATTTTTTACTCCATGTTAAACCTGCTGCTTTGTAATATATTTCCCAGGCAGGGAGTCCAAACCCACATCTGCTTCTATTATCCTGTAGTGCATTTCTATATTTTATATGATTCAAATTATCCATCAATCCCACTATTGTAACATTGGTACAAGTTGGTTGGGCAACAAATAGAGACAGCTATTTTACCATCTATACATCAAGGAGGCTCAGGCACTTTTCACCTGCGATCACACTGTTGCAAAACAGGTTATCCTTTTCCTTATTTGCTTCCCACTATTTCCATGTCTTTGAGAAAGGTTGAAATTTCCCTTTGCTTCCCCAAACAGGCTTTCATAAATGTATCAGAGATTAATCTATTCTCTGGGGTTTCCTCCATTCCAGGTTTCAGATTTGATCTCCCACCCTCCTAATACTTTACCATTTGTGATCTTTCCTTGAAGAATCTCACACAAACTGGGATAGAGAATCTGTCATCCCACTGGCTTTATGGTTGCTGATCTGCCACATTTTGCTCATATGTTCCAGGTTGTTTCATACTTTTCATACTTTTCTCATTTTGATGTAATTAAGGACATATGAAGGAAAATGGTGGGGGGAAGCCCCTTTAAAGCAGATGTGAAAACTGCCTCATATCTCTGTATGGGAGATCTCTAGTTTTGACACTTTGCTTTTATCTCCAGTGAAGGCCTCCTGTTTGCCATTTGTCCAAACGATTTCCTAAAGGATGGAATGCTCTTGATATACTTTCTCATTCCAAAAAATTGTGTTCTCCCTCTTCCCTATGGAATTTTCCAAGACTTCATTCCAATTCCTGTAAATTAGCTATCCCCATTTCTTGGCTTTTCAGAGGTGGTATTCAGCAGATTCTGACCAATTCTGGAGAACCGGTAGTGGAAATTTTGAGTAGCAAATACTACCTCTGACTGGCCCCACCCCATCTATTCTCTGCCTCCTGAGTCCCAGCTGATTGGCTGGGTCTCCTTTTGTTACCCTGCACAGGAGAGCGGAACTGGAAAGCAGGTTAGCGGGGGATGAGGGAATGGAGATTTTATAGTATCCTTCCTCTGCCATGCCCACCAAGCCATGCCATGCTCATCAAGTCATGCCCACAGGACCAGTAGTAAAAAAATTTTGAAGCCCACCACTGTTTCAGATGTATTAAGAGGGAAAACTTCTAATGATCAGGGGTCAAACTGGATTTCTTCAAGGGCTGGATCAGTATTATAGTTCTCCTCTATGGGCGGCGGAGGAGGGGGTGGATGCCGCCTGCAGCATTCTGCCAGCTAAAAACAGGCCATGTGGCCCATTTTCCTGTTTTTGATGGTTTGGGGGCCTATTTTTCGCTGTTTTTTAGCCTGTTTTTGGCCCATTTTTCAGCCATTTTTGGGCTCATTTTAGGCCATTTTCAGCCCATTTTGACTCATTTTTAGGACATTTTCTGGATCAGTTTTGGGGCAGTTTTGGAGCTGTTTTAGGCCCATTTTTGGCTTTTTCAGCCTGTTTATGGCCCATTTTTGGCCATTTTTAGAACCTACTTTGAGCCATTTTCAGCCCATTTTGACCAATTTTTCAGGGCATTTTCTGGAGCATTTTCCAGGCTGTTTTAGGGGTGTTTGGGGGCCCATTTTTGGCTTTTTTAAGCTTGTTTACGGTCCATTTTTTGGCCATTTTTAGGGCCTATTTAGGTCCATTTTTCAGGGCATTTTGGGGGGCATTTTCATCTGGCAGAGTGCTGGAGGCCATGGAGGGTGAAAACAAGGCCCTAGAAGGCTGCACGCAAGCCATTTTAGCTGCCAGAGGTACCGCGGGCTGGTCATTTGATATTTCCAGGCTGGCCCTTGGGGCTGGAGTTAACCCTGTGGGCTGGATTTGGCCCGCAGGCCTTGGGTTTGATACCCCTGTAATAGATTGAGATGGCAGTTGTAGAAGTTTTATAATTTTAAGACCACAATTTTTGCCATTTATCTAAGTCAATCCCGTATCTGAAATTTTCCCCCCACGTAATAATTGTTTTGTTTTTTACTTGTTCTTCCTCTAATTTAAATTCTAGCAAATGTCCATAAAGTTTTTTGATGACTTTTTCATCAGTACCTGTCCAAATTTTATCTAAAGCAGTCAGCTTATCATAGATGCCTTCTGTTTTAACATCTTTATCAAATCTAGATTGTATGACCCTCCTCTTTTTTTGTGGCATCTCTTTGAGTCCTTGTTTTCATTAGAAAAATACTTTCCTGTGTGCCAGTTTAAATGCTAAGAAGAATGATTTTTGCACTAACCTTTTTTTCTAAGTTCAAGCTGCTCTGATAATAATGATAATAGTGCTTTTACTGCTTATATGTTTTGACATTTTAATTGTAGGGATTGTATGATATAAACTTTTAACAAATCATTTTGGTATTGCCTATTGGAGAAATGGGATATTGCTATAAGTAAATAAATGTACCACCCTTGAATCCTGCTGTGCTATCTCATATGCTGGGGTAGATGGGGGAATGGTTGCTCCTGGGATAGATGAGTAACAGCAGCAATGAGACTGTTAGGAGACCTAAGGTTGGTAAAAGATCATTCTGGAGAAAAATCTGTCAGTGAGGTTGCTAAGAATGTACATTAACTGAATCATCAATCAGACAAGTGCTTGTTGAACTCCGACTTGCAAAAATCATAAAATGGGAAATGTAAAGGATATGTGTTCTGATTCAGATACTTGCCTGGGGAAAAATTAAAGCTGCTTGTAACTTCACAAATGAACATCTCCAGTGTTGTGATGTTAATCTGTTTCACTGCATGGGGGAAGAGAATCTTCGCAAGCTCTCTTTCTATGCCTGGACAGATAATCATGCAAAATAGATGCCACATATTTGTTCAAAACTAGGGTTTGTGTATGTGTATTTACTTGAACACTTTCAGGAGCGGGATGGAAAGTTAATTTTGTGGTGTTCTTGATTATTTTTATGAATATTTTAATCTAGTTTATGTTCATGCTGTGTAGTATACCTATTTCTTGCCTTAAAAAGGAGAAGAAAATATGGATTTTCAGCCAGAGATATCAGATGGACTTACAATTCCATGTAGGTTCTGGGCATGTTGATTATCCATTCCTGATGTGGAAAAGGAATAGTGATAGTTGCCATTCTGTTCCAGAGTGCAAGAAAGCTCACCTGATGATTACCCAATCAGGTGCCTTCAGAACCCTTTCAGGTTACATTCCAGTATAGCTTCTCATCCTGGCAGATACTGCTGTTATCAATACAACCCTAGAGCACCTATTCTCTTTTTTATTTCTGATTCTTTTTGCAGTGGATTATCTCAAACTATCTTTGTATTGTGGGTTTTCTGTTTCATAGACACACTAACAATCTGTGCAGCACTCCGAGTTCCATTCTCACAAGAATAAGAAATTAAGCGAAACCTGCTAAGAATGAACCAAGCTAAATAAAATGGCAGATAAGCCTAGAGATGAAGATTATACTTATTCTAGATCTTTCTCATGTTCCTTTTCTCCTAATGCCTAGGTTTTTTCTGACAAAGGAAAGGTTTGACAACTTACTAAAGATCTACATTTGATGAAGGCTTTAAAAATTAAGCCAAGGTCTTAATTTCATCTACCCTATTTCATAGGATAAGGTTTGGTTATTTGGTTTTCAAGATTTTAGATATACTTACTTATTTGATTATTTGGGAAACATGCTCAGAACCAGATGTAATCTTTATGCTTGTCCTTTCAGAATATTGGTAAAATTTTAGGGAAGAAAACTAGTAAAATGGTTCTTTAATAGCATAAAGTAAAGGAAAATAAGGTTCCCCTTGCACATACGTGCTAGTCGTTTCTGGCTCTAGGGGGCAGTGCTCATCTCTGTTTCAAAACCAAAGAGCCAGCGCCATCCAAAGACATCTCCGTGGTCGTGTGGCCAGCATAACTAAATGCTGAAGGCACACAGAATGCTGTTACCTTCCCATCAAGTGGTCCCTATTTTTCTACTTGCATTTTTACATGC
The DNA here is from genome assembly GCF_049901715.1 of Pseudonaja textilis. Lineage (NCBI taxonomy): Eukaryota > Metazoa > Chordata > Lepidosauria > Squamata > Elapidae > Pseudonaja > Pseudonaja textilis. Next base: position 14,026,178 of record NC_142008.1, read on the forward strand.
TTTCAAACTGCTAGGTTGGCAGAAGCTGGAAAAAGTAACAGGAGCTCACTCCATTATGCAGCGCTAGAGATTTGAACCGCTGAACTGCCAACCTTTCTGATTGACAAGCTCAGCATCTTAGCCACTGAGCCACCACATCCCTTTTTAAAAATAGCATATTATACACCTAAACAAACCTCAGGTTGAGCTTTGTTCTTATAAAGGTGTAAATGCATTGTAGGGTGTTTAAAAGGAGTGAACAGGGCGATATCAGGACAATTTAAAGTTATCCTAATATCTATTGGATTTCTAATTCAGAATATTTCTGCCATTTCTTTTTCATCTATTTTTTAACTGAATTCCAATCTCTTACTTAAATCAATGAACTCTACAGAAATGAATTATTTAAGGTCTCCCTAGCTGCCATTTCTTAGGACAAATACAGTATAATGCTTTCCCACCTGCTCAGGAACAGCTGCAGAATATATTAAGGTTGTAAAAGATACTTTCCTGAGATTATACCATGACCTCAGTTGTGCAAATACAATCAAGGGAACAATCAGGGTGAAATGAAATAATGCTGTTCAATAACAAGTTTCTTTGGGCTCCCAAGAAATGGGAAATGTCCATGGACAGGATGAAAAGTCTTGGTGCAAAGCAATGCTATAAATTATATTAACCAATTGCAAGCATAAGAAACGAGGAATCAGTACAGAATTCAAAAGCACTACAAGTTTATTCTACACAGTTTTTACAAGAATCTGATCTAATAATGGTCAAGGCAAATTGGCATGAGATAAGAGTCAACTGTGAGGGTGGACTTAGCTCCCTTTTATGGGAATAGGGATTCCAGACTGATGATGCATTTGACTTTGCCCTCAGCCTGTCATCTCCTACATTGATGGACAAAACTAAAACAATTAAGAAGCTCATTATTATTTTTTTCAACCCATTTGTTTGCATTCTCCCAAAAATCAATTCAGGAATACACTTTCCTGTTTATTCTCTGCCCCAAACAAGCAATCAGATTTGGTTTATTTCTTTTTCTCTTTTGAATCTCACTTCAGAGAACCACTTAAGCACATGCTTCATTTTGCCCTGTTCAATGAATATATTTTTCCCATGGTGATCTGTTTGGAAATAAGGCACTTTGTTTAGAAATTTTGATTGAAGATTTATTCAAAATGCATAACCTTTGTTCGATAAAGTGCAACCTTCATAATAACTTGTGTTCGTGTTAAGCACACATTTACATATCTATGCATTTAAAACATTTCTGTGGTTTGGGATATTTAAATAACCTTCTGGGAGAGGTCACCAAGTAGGAAAAAAATGTATCCAGCATCTGGTCTTTACAGCACTTGGAAAACATTGTTGACATATTATCTTTATTAAATTTGATAACCACATGAGCTCACATGTTTTCCTTTCTCTCCTAACCATTGGTTGCATAGAGAAATCCAGGCCTGGGAGATTTTTCTTTCATTATTACTGGTTGTCAGAGTAGGAGGTTTGAAACTCTCAAAATGCTTACTCTATAGTCATTATCTAATTTCTCTGGGGACTGTTTTATTTTTGGAACAGGACATTGAAAAAAACATTACATAGAATTTCTGGCCCCAAATCTTGGTTGATAGTACTGCAGAGAAAGCAGAAAGAATGGGAACACAAGCAATTTTCATTTCACGCAGATACAATTATGGCTAGTGAATTTGGACTTGACTGAATAATAAACATAAACATTAATATGAAGCTCCATTAAAAATCCTTATTCTGGCAATATAAGAAAACTATCTACACCCAGTGTTGTTGTGATTTATAAAAAATGATTGATCTGAGTCTTTTACCCAAAAGGGAAATACAGAGGATTTGTAATAGTTTTGCACCAAGAGAAATGATTTTGTTTTTTATATATATACATACAGTGTGTCACTTGGTTACAAATCTTTTGTGCTATCCTTTTGTAGTCATTTACTCACAATTTATATCAATTTTCACATTGTTGAACTAACATATGCTTGTATATTTATCAGTTATTAATCATCCATTACTAAATTATTTATTCCATCATTTTATATGAGATGTTCCAAGTTTTATCTTAAATTTTATGTTATACTTTCAACCAATGGTTATATATGTCTATATTATCTCTTATATTAATCTATTAAATTTCTATCATAAAATTATTTAGTCTATTACATTACCATGTCTTTTTGTCCAACCATTGATAAAACAAATCCCATATCATATAAAATTGTTTATCTTCTTGTTCTCTAATTTCAAATGTCAATTTACTCATTTCACCACAGTCCATAATTTTCTTAATAACTTCCTCCTGCATAGGTATTTTAACATTTTTTCAATTCTTAGCAAATACAATCCTAGCTGCTGTTAGTACATTTACAATCAAATATTTCAACTATTTGTTGTATATTTCTGGTATAATTCCCAATAGAAAGATCTCTGGTTTAAAGTGTATATGTTGTTTTATCATTTTTTCCAACCATGTGTGGTTTTTAGTCCAATATTTCTTTGCATCTGAGCATGTCCACCACATATGGTAATATGAACCAGGTATCTGATGACACTTCCAACATTTATCCAATTTCTTCTTAAACATTCTCGCAAGTCTTGTCGGGGGTAGATGCCACTTGTAAAACATCTTATACAAATTTTCTTTATATGCAGTTGACATTCCCATTTTATAATTTTGAGACCACAATATTGCCATTTTTCTAAATCAATTCCATATCCAAAATTTTCCCCCAAGCAATCATCGTTTCTTTAACTTGTTCCTCCTCCAATTTAAATTCTAATAAATGTCCATAAAGTTTTTTAATCACCTTTTCATCAGTACCCATCAAAATCTTATCTAAGTCAGTTAACTATATGAAAACCAATTCATTTTTACACCTTGTTCTTCCAGTGCTTGCATAGATTTAAGTTCACTCTTTTCATTCAATATCTCACCATATCTAACTGTTTGTTCCTTTTTATATATTATTGGATAAGAAAAAGCTTCAATGGTAGATATCCATAGTGGAATTTTTAAATAATATTGTCTTTTTATCTTCTCCCAATTCAAAAACAATGCCTCTCAAATATAATGTCTTCAAAAATACCCCTATGTTTTAGTTCCTTTGTACCAAAGGAAGGCATGCCATCCCTAGAGCAAGTCATGCCCTTCTAAGATCAATAGTCTATTGTTCCTTAATGTTATCCATTCCTTTACCCACATCAAATTTGTTGCTTGGTAATACAACTTCCAGTTAGGCAAGGCAAATCCTCCTCTTATTCTTGCATCTTGTAACAATTTTAATTTTATTCTTGCTTTTCTGCCCTGCCAAATATATTTCAACACAATTCTATTTAAATCTTCAAAAAACTCCTTCCCTAGTCGGATTGGAATTGTCTGGAATAAATATAAAATTCTAGGCAATACGTTCATCTTAATTGTATATATTCTCCCAATCAATGATAATTGTAAGTTTCCCCATTTTGTCAAATCTGTTGCAATCTGCTGTTTGAGTTTAAAATAATGATCCTCCTTCAGTGTACTACATCTTGATGTAATGTATATCCCTAAATACTTAACCTTATTTGTGACCTGTATTTCTAAAACTTCTTCCAACTCTTTCTTTCGTCTTACTAGCATATTCTTTGTTAGTATCTTTGTTTTATCTTTGTTTATTTTCAAACCTGCTACTTTTCCATATTCTTCTATTTTTTCTATTAGTTTAGGTGCTGTTTCCAATGGGTCTTCTAATATAAATACCAAGTCATCTGCAAAAGCTTGCAATTTATACTCTTTTACAATTTATACTCTTCCTTTTGGATTTTCATTCCTTTTATTTCTTTGTCTTCTCTAATATTCCTATTCAACACTTCCAATGTTAACACAAACAGCAGGGACAACCTTGCCTGGGTCCCTCTTATATCTATAGATTCTGTTAGTTCTCCATTTACCATAACTTTTGCAGTTTGTTCATAATATATTGTTTCAATGGCTTGAATGATTTTTTTTACCAAAGCCCATTTGTTCCAATTGCAATAACATAAATTGCCAACTCACATTGTCGAAGGCTTTTTGTGTGTCTAAAAAAATCAAAGCCATTTGCTTCACAGGACGTGCCTCATAGTATTCCAGAGTATCCAAAATAATTCTCACATTGTCTTTGATTTGTCTCTTTGGCAGGAATCAATATGATCAATATGGATAAAGTTATTTAAGTATCTTTTTAGTCTTTCTGCCAAGATTGAAGCAAAGATTTTATAATCTGAATTTAATAGGGACCTGGTGCTTTTCCAACATTCTGTTTTTAAAGCTCCTGTTAATTCCATCATTGTTATATTTCATATTCCAGTATCATCTGTTGAATGTTCTCATCTGTGTTTTCAGTTCCTTGCCCAATATTCTCAGCTCTTTACTCAATATTCTCTATTCTCTTTTCAATCTTCTGGATTCCTTGCATAATCATCTGTAATGTCACTTCCTTCTCTTTCTCCTGTTGTAAAATTGTCTGTATTGACCGTTGTCCTCCGAATGGTGAAGAGGCTATTGCTCATCTTGTGCTTACCTGTAGAGAGGAAGAGAGAAAAAGGAAATAGAAAGAAAAAAGGAGTACAGGCAGGCAGTTGCCACTCAAAAAAAAGGGGGGGGAGAAGAAAAATCTTCAGGCACTTATGTACCTTAATCCAATTATTTCTCTTAATAAAAAAGAGAAAAGGAAGAAGATGAAAAAAATATAAAAAAATACATCCTAGTTTCTGGAATAGAAGGTTAAAATCCAAATATAAAATTCCAAACTGGGGTGGGACTGGGGTGGAGTAGAAAAGGAGATGGAAAATAATCTAAAGTTAAGCCAGCTGCTGCCACTAAATATCCAAGGCTCTTTAATAAATCAAACCCAATGTTTCTGGTTCCGGTATTTTCAAAGTCACTTCAATCTTCTTTCTTTCAACTTCAGCTCAAAGCTCTAATTATTTAGTTTCACAGATAAGCACCTGTATAAACAATCTACCATGCTCATCCCGCTATCTTTTCCATTGCAAAGCTCAGAGTATAGCAAGTACATAAACAGAGAAAGTACGAAACAATATGTCCAAGCCTCTAAATGGCAGTGCTACTTTTTTCCCCCTTCACTTTCACTTCCCCCTCTTGTATCCAATACCAGAAACAAAAAGAGAAAATGGAATCCTTCCTCTTTTTTTAGAAAAAAATACAACTCAAATCCAAAAGAAGAGTCTTAATCAAAACAGACTTTCAAAAAAATTGTTAAAAAATAAAAATAAAAACAAGGATGAAAATTTAAAAGAAACCAGTCCAGTTTAAATTTCAGTAACTTTACCAAATTCAAAGTTCCAATAAAAAATGAAAAAGAAAAAAACTTTCCCTTTAACTAGTTTAATTTCACCGCTTACACTCTTTTCTCTTCACTTTTAATTTCACTTTAAATCTTTAAGGATGTTCTCTTCAAGTAATAATAAGTAAAAGTTCATCTCACCAAGCTGACATACTTTCCTTCAATTTCTTCTGTTCCGGAGCAGTCCCAGCTTCAGCAGCTTGAATGGCTGCCTCTCTACTGCCGGCAAAAGGGCTTTTCCTGGATCAACCAGGGAGTTTGCAAGGATGTGCCCTTCTCAGTCACCATCTCTATGGGACGGTTTAGGTCCAGTGGGACCATCCTGCAACAGAGATATCAGCAGCGATCTTGGAGCTTCAAGATCGCATGCTGTACTGCTGAGATGCCAGCTCCACCCCCCTCAATTCTTTATAAACCAGGTGGACAACTTAGTTATATGACCCCAATTCCATTTTTAAAGGTTCATAATTTGTCCTGAACAAAATTAGTTCAAAATCATTGGCATTTTCCCCACTTCCTTGAAATACACATAAAGTCACAGCCTAAACTCTGGAATACTTCAAGATAAAAGATTTCCAAATTGCCTCTGAATTAATTGGGATAATGACTTACTAACATTTTGGGGGGTGAAGCCATCATGGGTGTGTATGGAGCTAAAGAGTTAGACAAAACAGAGTATGAAAACTGGCTCCATTCAACAAGTTCAAGTTTTATTCCTCTTTCAGCTTAGATATTGACCAGTCCAATAACTGAATACTTGATATTTCTTTGTAATATGTCACCCTGAATCTGGATGCTATTTAGATCCATTGCCTCATATTACATGTCCTCTGAAACTGTAGAAGTGACTTATTCAATTTATCCAGAAGTATTGTACCAAAACAGAAATAAGATAATAATAATAATAATAATAATAATAATAATAATAATAATAATAATAATAATAATAATAATAATAGTGAAAGATTTGCCTTTGACTGGTCTGCTTTTAAAAAATGAAAAGGTCACATAATTCCCTTTCAAAGACTTATAAATCAATGCTGAAGAAGGTCATTCAAAATCTTTTTACCCTACAGTGGCCAAAATGCTTCCATGTAATATACCAAAGAATAAATAATAAATTCATTAAATAATAACCCTAAAAAGATAATTCAGACATGATTACTCCCAACTTAATCACCATCATTGCTATAATATATACTATATATACTAGTAAAACTCTCATCATGACCTTTAACCGGTCAATAATTTTTGATCCAATGTACCTTAAATGGGCTAAGGTGGAATTAATGGAAGAGCATCATTGGATCTCACCACAACCAATGGAAATATTATATGACATCTTACCTGAGAGTCAACCAGAATCCTGCTATATAGAATTATGTCTATGGGAAACTGTAGTGGAACATAGTCTGGATTCACAGGAGGTACTGCATTTCAGAGAGGAAAGAGATAACGAAACTTATGTAGTTTGGTTGGGAGAAAGAGAATTAAGAAGACTCCTCCCTAGTGATTCCCAAAGTAATGAATATCTAAAGTAATGCAAATAGTTGTTTCAGTATGACAAGATTTCTCAAAGGAAACTACTCAGAAATAACTCTTTCTTGGTTCTTGGGTCCCAACAGAAACTCCCAATCAGGACATGAAACCAATAATCCTTTCCTACCAGCCCTAATATACCAGTGGCAGTCTGCTCTCCCTTTCTACATCTCCTCAGTGGAGACCTGGAATTCCTTACACCCAGAGATTGAGAGAAAGGAAAGAAACTTTGCATTCTCAGCAATAGCAAGCACATATTCTGCAATGTACTGATTTATGTAATGATGGTCCTTGTGGATTGCCATATGCAAAAGGTCATTACAGTTCATTTTCATTAGCCAAAGATAATTTTCATCTTCTTGACATTTTGTAATGGACTACAAGCCCTGGTCACACACTCCAGAATTGCCATTTTATGTCACCCATGGTGTTTCCTTAAATTCCAAATGTACTAATAGGTATATTTATTGCAGATATCACCTTGAGATGGAATTAATCAGAAGACCAAATTCAGATGTCAATAAATCAGTGTTATAAATAAGACTTCTACTGCTTAGAAATTAAAAAAGGTCTATCTCTGTGCCCGGTGTTCAAAGAAAACAACAACAACAAAATAGAAAATGTCATCCTCACTGCCTGGCATTCAAAAGTGAAGGAAATCTTGAATACGTTAAATTGTGGGGTCCTTGATGTTCTTTGAAAATTGGTTGTTTTCTTGCAGACTTTTCATTACCAAACTAGGTAATATCATGTGTTACCCACTTATCTATTGCACACATTAAGTTGACTAAAATTGGGAATTCTTGAAATCTGAACCTTGCAAAAAATTGGATTTAACTTCTTCTTAGGTTTTTATAGCAAAATGTTTCTGTGAATGTTTGTGTGTACATTCAAGAACAAAACAGGAGAAAGATCTATTTTCTTTGCAGTTACTTCCCCCCTTTGTCATTCCTTTCTTAAAATGATCATTCACATGACTTCAGTTTATTTCTTCTTTAGCCTCCTTAGCTGCCCTAGTTTGCTATTATTTTTTGCTTGCTAAAAAGGCAACTACAGTTCCTGAGATATTGGGAAAAAATTTGTTATGTTTTCTTTATTCACAGGGATTCTGTGATGCTTCCCAGCTTTTCAACACTATAAAAATAAACACTAGGGAGGGCTTTTCCCTTTATGCAGAGACCGCAAGCTGCTGCTTGCTGAATTTCCTGTAGGGATGCTTTGTTACTCAGCCATCAAATGCTTTCAATTGTCACTAAGGTACTTCATGTTGGGGTGATGAGATCAATATTTACCAATAGCTGTGACACAAATCAATGGCAAAGTAGGACTGTGGCTTTCTTAACAATTTTCTAAAGTTTTCCTTCATTTCTTGATTAGGATCCATTGCAGCATTCCACCTTAGGCAGTGACATTGCCAATTAGTTATCAGACATAGGAAACAGAATCTGCTCATTGGTATCCCCATTCCTACATAATCGCAAAAATATCTTCAGTGCTAGTTTTTCCTCAGTCTTTTGGCTTCCTTTGAATGAATGATTTATTGATTTTGTGCTTTCGTGTCATTGTTGACTCTTAGCAACCACATAGAGATTTTATCTATGGCAATCTGTTCCTAACCTGGTTTTTCAGGTGTTCCCGTGGTACACTTATTGCTGCTGTAACTGAATCTATCCATCTTGCTGTCGGTCACCCTCTTCTCTTTCCTACCACCTTTCTTAACATTATAGCCTTGTCCAGAGAATTAAGTCTTCACATAATTAATCCAAAATAGGCTATTTTGACCCTAGTAACTTGTGCCTAAGTGAGAACTCTGGAATGATTTCTTTGATGATCCATTTCTTTGATGATATTTTTTTTAAATGTCCATGATCTCCAATCAACACCAAAATGAAAAATAATTAATATTCTTTCTATCTTGCTTCTTCAAAAACCATTGACTTTCTCGTATTCTAATGATGCTGCCTTTTCTGTCTACAGGAAAGCAAAAACATATGTTTCTAATAATTCTGGATTTCCTTTTTTTGTACTTCAGCTACTGAGAATAAAATCCTCAAATGAGTCCATCCAAACTTTCTGTAGTCAGAGGCATTGTTCGAAAATTTTTTAAAACTACCATGGGGTATATGGGACATACCATTGAATGGTGTTATCAGCAGAGATTGTGAATTAGATTTGGTGTTAATGACTTCCCACATATTTTATTTGAAAGATATAATTTATTTAATTTTTTAAAAGAGACCATTTTAGTTAAGAATATTGTAGGTTCAAGACATCATATTGTAGATATTAGTGGTATTCCTATACCATCTATATCAAGCTAAATTCAGATAACAATAGAATCCACAGCATTGTATACAATCTATCTGTATGTCTATCTAGCTATTATCTATTCAGCTATCTAATTATCATCTATTTATCATTATTGCATATACCATTATTTATCCTAAGCACTACGACAATTTATACTGGTGTCTGGTACTTTAATCAAGAAAAATAATTCTTCTAGTTTTATAAAAGTATTAAAAAATAATTTAAGGAACTTTCTAAGTCTCAAAAGATTAAACTTCAAACATGATATGAACAAGTCTATCCAAAGAGTAAGGACAGATTTATAAACTTTACTGTAGCTATTCTGATATATGGAAAAACTAAGTCTCTGATTGCACAATGCAACATGAATTGTGATCAGATAGTCAAATAATAGGATGTTTCTCTATGCACAGTTCATAATGTCAGCATCTCCAGCTTGAACTAATAGCATTACTCAAGATCCAGACAATGTAGAGATTTACAAAAACAAGGAACAGGTGGTTGGAAAAATACCCTTCTTTTTTCTTTGCCATCTGTGGTAAGGTTAAGATCCATTTCTCTATTTTGTCAGGACATGGATTAAGAAACCTCCAAAATGCTATTTAGAGTCTGCAGTACCTTGGTGAGGTATGCAACTAGGTGTTAAGTAATATTCCAGGTGAAAGATACCAAATATACATGCTTATACAGTCAATTTCACACAAGACATTTCAAGTGGATAAGCATACAGTATTTGGTCATTTATGTATTCTTAAGCAAATGGAAGTGCCCAAAATATTTTTCTTTGCACATGTGTATCACAATAGTAGCATTTAAGGCTTTGTCCCATTATAAGGCCATTCTTATTGTGCAATTCTAGCACACCAAAATTTAACCCTTGTGCCCACATAAACAAAGTGACCATTTGCTTATCAGATACAGATACACATTAACAGACTTGGAAGGGACTTTGTAGGTCATCTATTCCAACCCCGCACCCAAGACCCTCACCATTTTTGACAGGTGGCAGTCCAATCTCTTCTTGAAACTTCTAGTGATGAAGCTTCCACAACTTCTGAAGGCAAACTAATGCTGTTTCAGCCAAATAATTTGCCTCAGTCTAAATTTCTTTATTAGGACTGAATTCTTCATCAATCCCACAGATTTATCCGTGTTCTTCATCTCTTACAGAATAAAATAGAGATGGCAGAGAACCTCACAGACCACAATAACCTAAATTCAAACCAAGGGACCAAGGAGAGAATCAGTAAGGGTTGCCAGTGAACTTTAAAGGTCACCCATGTGAGATACCTCCAAAATGTGAACTAAATGGAGAGTAAAATGGCTTGTAAAGACTCTAAATTTTCATCACAAAACTTCTATATTATAGTTATATTCTGAGACCAGTTGTTGTTGATATATAAACATAATTCTCCACCCTTTGTTTTACCTGATGTCTCTTGAATTCTGTCTGATCTAAATGTCAGAAGAGGAGGAGGAGGAGGAGGAGGAGAGGAGGAGGAGGAGGAGGAGGAGGAGGAGGAGGAGGAGGGAGGAGGAGGAGGAGGAGGAGGAGGAGGCGGAAAAATTTGTCCCTGCTTGCATTACTTGATGGCATATTTAAGCATTAGGAGTAAAATGAGAAGGGACAGCATGGTGACCGAGTGAAGTGAGGATATACCTAAAAGCAGCTTTTTCAATGAATCAGAATAGAGCTGGAAGGGATTTTCAATGTCATCTTAGTTCAATTCTATGCTGAAACAGGAGACCCTATACCATTTCAGACAAGTGGCTGTCTAGTCTCTTCTTAAAATCCTCCAGTGATGAAGCACCCACAACTTCTGGGTGGGTTAGCTAATTGTCTAATTGTCTTAACTGGCTCATTGTCTTCACTAGTAGAAAGTTTATCCTTAATTCCAGGTTGCTTCTCTCCTTGATTAATTTCCATCTCTTGTTTCTCATCTTGCCTTCCGGTGCTTTAGAAAATAAGCTGACCCCACCTTTCTTTGTGGCAGCCCCTCAAATACTAGAGTACTGCTTTTTTCCCCTACAGAAGCAATTTTTGTTGTGTGAACAGAAATGCATAAACGGTTAATTTCCCCAGTAATATCCCATAATGAATGCACATCTTTCAAAGGAACAAAAGATAGGCATGGTTTTTAGGAAATCTGTGGCACAAAGTCTGTCTTTCAGTTAGGAGAAGTTTATCCAGTTTATCTAAATGAAATCTTGGAAAGTCAGCTCAGCCTGTTTCCTTGAAATGATCAAATCCTACATTACTTATTTAATTTACTTATGATTTTATTTTTAGTCATCTGCTACCTTAAGTGATTATTCATGCATTCTCAAACACAGTATATAAGACACGTTTGCTTGTAATCTGTAAGTGATGTAAGTGATCTTAGTGTGATTTAAGTATGATCCATTAGTCAGAGCAACATAGTAATCTGAGATTGCTAACCTGTGGTCATTGCTGAGCTTCCTCTCTATTCTCTGTTTCATTACGAGACAGAGTTCATCTGTTTTTGCTAGAATGATGCTAAATGGGCAAATGCATGCCTCTGTGTATTATATTTTGAGCCAGTTTTGGTCCAGTGGTTAAGGTACAAGAACTAGAAAGCAAGAGATCCTGAGTTCAGTCCTCACCTTAGTCATGAAAGCCAGCTGGTTGACTTTGGGCCAGTCACACTCCATTCAGCTGACCTCAAAGGGTTAGGATAGGTTAGGATAGGGTAAGGTAGGGTAGGGTAATGTAGGGTGGGATAAAATAGGATAGGACAGAATAGAATAACTTTATTGTCCCTTCAAAGGTACACTAATTGGCATGCATTAAAATGAAATTTCATTACATACAACTCTCAAAGGGTTATCATCTCCAATATACACCACATAAACATGACAAATAAATAAATATGCACACACACACACACACACACACATTATATGACACAGAGAAACAACACAGCCTATCTGAGATGTATAAACGTTGTGGGAAAAATAGGAGAAGGATGGTGGGTTGAATATGTTCGCCTCTTGAGTCATAAATGCAAATAAATTTTCTCTGTGTCCTAAACAAACGACGGATTTAAAAATAGTCTCCACCAATCCATGAAAAAAAATTATTTGCAAATTGTGCCGTTTAGCCTATTGTGTAATACTAAAAGGATACCGCTGAGATTAAACAGATTTGTTCTTTGGAATAAGTAGTAATGTGCATTAAGTAAAACATATGAGTTTAAATAGAAAATGTTGTTTATTAAGCTGATTGTTTTGCCACTGTTTAACAATTACATACAAGAGCAATTCTTGCAAACAATGAAAATTATAACAGTCTGAAAATAGAAAATCAGCTTTGCAGATTATGACTGCTAGAATTTAGGAGTCTAATTTAAAAGCCAATGCCAGAGTTTCATATACAGATCCAGGAGAATAAGTGGAAAGGTTTCACCCAATCATATACATATGTATTCAGAAGGATTCCCTATGGAATTTCACCTCCTTATATTTGCCCTCTAAATTTACTACAATGAAGAAACAAGCTTTTTTAACAAATAGCAATTTTTTCACACTTCCTATCCCACCCCATCCCAAATGGGCCCATTATTCCAATATGTTGAAAAAGAAAGTTATTTTTCTCTTTTCCTTTCCCCTTTATTGGGGCAGGGTCTTCAGTGAGGTGGTGTGGAAAAGTGAAACTCCAAAATGCATTCAACATTTGTCTAGAAGAAGAACAAGTTAAAGAAACTATGATTGCTTGGGGGAAGAATTTTGGATATGGGATTGATCTAGAGAAATGGCAAAAATTGTGAACTCAAAATTATAAAATGACAATGTCAACAGCATATAACGAAAATTTGTATAAGATGTTTTACAGGTGGCATTTCCCCCTGACAAGAATAGCAAGAATGTTCAAGAATAAATCTGAAAAATGTTGGAAATGTCATCAGACACCTGGCTCATATTACCATATGTGGTGGACTTGTGCAGATGCTAAAAAATATTGGACTAAAATCCACATGTGGTTGGAAAAAATGTTTTGTTTGTTTATGTTTGTTTTAAAAACCAATAAAAATTTTATATATATATAAAAAGAATGTCATTCAAATAGACGAGGACCCCTTTGTATAGGTGTGGATGTAAGACTTCATTGATGAATTGCATAAATACTGGGGGGACGGGTGGGGCTGGAGTCTGAAAGGCATGACTCAGAATTAGAAACTACCCAGAACGCAGTTGAAAGCAGTTTTCCATTTGTCTCTCTCCGTTATGTGGACTCTGTAGTAAGCTTCTCTCAGATCTAGTTTGGTGAAGACCTTGCCTTTAGACAGGTGATTTAATAAGTCTTTCATGAGGGGGAGGAGGTACATGTTTTTTATGTATACTGCATTCATGCCTCTAAAATCAACTCATAATATGAAGCTGCCATCTTTTTTTTCCCTTTGAACAGCATTGGGGCCCCCAACCTAGATTTGGCAGGTTCAATGAAACCTCTGTCCAAATTGTTATCCATGTATTTTCTCAACTCAGTCATTTCAGCTGGTGTAATGGAATACATCTTTAGTGTTGGCAGTTTTGCCCCAGGTTCTAATTCTATGGCACGATCAGTGGCTTGATGGGGAGATAAAACATTGCATTCCTCTTTGCTGAACACTTCAGCCAAGTCCCTGTATTGTTTGGGGACTTGGGATGCACCTGGAGGAGAGTTTGAAGTGGTGTCTGCTGCTTCACGTTGGGGATCTTTGTTAGGTGGCAGTTTCTTTGTGGGAGGAAGGGGAGGCAGTGCAGCATTCCCAATAATGATTTTTCAGTATCCATCCTCCCACTTGATGGTAGGGGCCCATTTATCCAAGCAAGTCCCAATATGACAGATTCTGACGTCTTTGGAGCCACTACAAAATGTATGAGTTCATGGTGTCTGCCCATCTCTAATTTGATGTCATTTGGGTGGCTGGGACTCCCCCAATTAAAATTCCCATCTATTTGTTCAAACCTGATGGGGCATTTCAGATTCTTAGTTTTTATTCCTAATTGTTCAATGATGGGGAGGCCAATAAGGCATCTAGAACACCTAGTATCTATTACAACTTCTATCTCCCCTGCCTCCCCCGTGTCAGGCACCATCAACTTCACTTTGACTGAAAAAAGTGTGATGGCAGCACTCACCATAGGGTCATCTTCTTCATCTACCTCTCTGGGGAGAATTTCTTGGGTTGGAGATACATTGCTTCCATCTGCGTGGAGGGGACCTACGGTATGTATAGCAAACCGGCTAGTGTCTGGAGGCTTCCTTGGATTTCTTCAACCCTTGGTGACTGTACTAGGCCTTGCTTGTGGAGCTTGTGGAACAGATGCAGGAACCAAACAGTTGGCTGCTCTATGGACATCCTGGCCACAATGATAGCACTTTATCATTCTTGTGGATTGAGTAGGAGCAGCTTCAGCAGGTCTGGTCAGAGCCTGTCTGGCTACAGTTCTCTTAGGAGGGCCTTCAGGTAGGTTTTTTTTTTTTCCTGTGGGTTGATTTCCCTGTCTAGCCTGAGGGACATTACATATCAATCATGCAAAGTCTTGGGTATTCCTCTAATGTTACAGGCCTACAGCATGGAATATGGCTTCCAAAGCTGAAACCAAGTGTGATTGGACACACAAGGAATTTGTCTTTGGTGCATATGCTCTCAGTGTACATAAAAAGAAAAGATACATTCATCAATAATCATAAGGTACAACACTTAATGATAGTCATAAGATACAAATAAGCAATCAAATCATACTAGGAAACAATCAATATAAATCGTATGGATACAAATGTTTTGAAACAATTTATGTCCAGGGTTTGAGGGGTCTGTAAATATTTTCACAGCCCTCTTTTTGTAGTATACAGGTCCTCAATTGAAGGCAGGTTGGTAGTAATTGTTTTTTCTTCAATCATAATTACCCTCTGAAGTCTGTGTCTGTCTTGTTGGGTTGCAGAACCAAACCAAATAGTTATAGAGGTACATATGACAGACTCAATAATTCCTCTGTAGAATTGTTTCAGCAGCTCCTTGAGCAGTTTGAGCTTTCTGAGGTGGTAAATAAAGAACATTCTTTGTTGTGCTTTTTTGATGATGTTTTTGATGTTAGGTATCCATTTTAGGTCTTGAGATATGATAGTACCTAGAAATTTGAAGGTTTCTACTGCTGATATCGTGTTGTCTAGTATTATAAGAGGTGGTAGTATGGGAGGGTTTCTCCTAAAGTCTACCACCATTTCTATGGTTTAGTCTATGTTCAGTTCCAGATTGTTCTGATCACATCATGAAGCTAGTTGTTCAACCTCCTGTCTGTATGTGGATTCATCATTGTCTCGAATGTGACTAATCATTGTTGTATCTTCTAGAGATATAATAGTGTATCTACTTGTAAAGAGAAAGGAAATTGACTTCGATGGAGATACGTGAACTTGATTATCAATGTGATGAGTAAAAATATAGATCTATAGTAGGGCAGACAATTTTCATACATAGCTTAGGGTTAGACTACTCCCTAATTCACAAAGGTATAAGAAAGTGGACTCAGCATTATCAGACATAACAAGATTCTGTTATTAAAGTATTCCTGTTGAGTTGATATCTTAATCTGGCTTATCTAAAGATGCTAACACAATTAAACTATGTTGGACTTAGATAACATCTCTATGTATACCCTGTTAGGTAATATTCTAACAGCCACAATGGCACAATGGTTAGAATGCAGCATTCAGGCTATTTTTGCTGACTGCCAATTGGCCAGCAGTTCGGCAGTTCAAGAGTCACCAGATTAAAGTTAATTCAGCCTTCCATCCTTCTGATGTCTATAAAATGAGTACCACAGATTGTTGGGGGCAATATGCTGGCTCTGTAAACCACTTAGAGTAGGCTGTAAATGGTGTATAAGTCTAAGTGCTATTGCTTTTGCTATTCTATACTAATCTTTAGAAACCATTTACTTGCCCCCATAACTTGATTTTCTGCCTGGTATAAGACCAATTCTTTTCATGAGATATATAATAAAAAAAATCTCAAAATGGTCAGTCCTGTGGAATGAGTGATCAAAATAGTGATAATGACTTAATGCTGTTGCAAATAAAAGGGTTTATATAAGCAATTTGAGTTTTAAAGAGGTAGGTCATGAACTGAAAACAATGTATGACAATAAATACACTGGGAAATGTAATTGTTTTAGTCTGTATTGCATAAAATCAGATAACAGTGCCAGATCAGCTCTATAAAGATGGTGTATTTCATTCACAAGAACATTTAGATCTACTAGTGTTTCAAAATGAAAAAGTTATTTTCAGATAGATAGATAGATAGATAGATAGATAGATAGATAGATAGATAGATAGATAATAGACAGACAGATGATAGACAGGCAAGCAGACAGACAGACAGGCAGACAGATGGATAAAATAATAATAAAGCATGGTTCCAGCATTTCCACCGACAGATAGGTCTTTCCATTGTCAAATCTTAGAAATGGCCCATAAATAGAAATGTTTTTCTATTTAAAAAAATTAAACATTTTTTAAAGTCCTGTTTTTGGATTCAATGAAAAGCATGTTGAGATCTTTTTGAGCATTGATTCTAATCTTTACCACCATCCTATGTGGTGCTGTTCTCTCTTGCCCTCTGTCTTCCTCTAAACTTCATGGCTGGGATATCATTGCATAAATAATTTGGATTGAAAGATATTTGACTCATTGCATTGGCTTTACCACAGTTGGACAAAATCATACCATCAGCTATAGCATAACATCATTTTGTTTGCTTAGAAGTTAGATGACATGGCCCTGCTAATTCTGATTCATAGATATCTCAGAAAGATGAGTGAAGAAGCAATAGCATTCAAATGCTGTGTTATAGTTTCCTGAACATTTATGTCATTATTTGGGAGATACTTAGAATAGAGGTGTTTGTGAAATGTTCTTTGGATTTCATCTGTTCTCTCACTCATCATTTGTATGAAGGGACTGACAAATAAATGTGTTTTGGAATAATCTACATTAAATGCAGTTGCAATATGCAACACAATCAAACATGTCTTAAATGTCTATATGCAGCTTTTTCAATTGAAACAATTTATGTCCAGGGTTTGAGGGGTCTGTAAATATTTTCACAGCCCTCTTTTAGTAGTATACAGGTAGTATACTTTTTCAATTACAGTGGGTTTTTTTCAGCAGCTTTAAGATACATGGACTTCATACCCAGAATTCCCGAACCAGCTAGCAGGGAATTTATTTATTTATTTATTTATTTTATGTATTTGTCAATTGCTTACAAGATAATAGGTATAAGTAAAAACATAGTTATGAATACATGGATACATATAAGAAAAATAAAAAAATATAAAAGAAACGAGAGGACAGGGATGGTAGGCACATTGGTGTGCTTATGTATACCCCCTACAGACCTCTTAGGAAAGGGGTGAGGTCAATAGTAGACAGTCTAAGGTTAAAGTTTTGGGGGTTTGGGGAAAAAAACCACAGAGTCAGGTAGAGTATTCCAGACTTTGACCACTCTGTTGCTGAAGTCGTATTTCCTGCAATCAAGTTTGGTGAAATTAACCTTGACTTTATATCTATTGTTTGTTCTTGTGTGATTATGGTTGAAGCTAAAGTATTCATTGACTGGTAGGACATTGCAATGTATGATTTTATATACTATACTTGGGGGACACCACTGTTGACAGGTATAGAATTTGATAGGATGCTCCCAATTTTGATCATTTGTTGTCTGTTTGATAGGAATGCTTCTATCCAGTTATACAGGTGCCCAGAGATACTGTAAGATTTTAGTTTTAGGAATAGTTTGTCATGTACCACTGAATCAAAGACTTTATAGAAGTCTATGTAGATTGAGTCAATTGCTTTGCCCTGATCTAGTTGTCTAGTCCATATGTTTTTGCAGTGTAAGAGTTGCAGATTACATGATAGTTTTTCCCTAAAACCAAATTGTCTATTAGAGAGTAGGTTGTTTGTTTCTAAGTGGAGGATGATGGATTGATTAATAATTGATTCCATGACTTTACAGGTGATGCGGCATTAAGAGATTGGTCTGTAATTTTCAACTAGCTGGGGTCTCCCTTTTTGAAGATGAGGATGACTGTGCTTGTGACCATAGTTTTGGCAAGGAGCTGGTCCTGATAGATTTTTCAAAAATTATGCTTAGAGGTTTGGCTATGGCAGTGGATAGCTTTTTTTAAGAAGTAGGTACATATTCTGTCCGGTCCAATAGATAGAAATGGTTTTAGATTGTGTAGTGCTTTTTCAACGTTGTCTTCTGTAAAATCAATATGTAGTAGATCATTGTAGTTGTCTGTGGTTCGACTAGGAAGTACTGGGCTTGATCCATTGCTGTTTACAAATACTGAGCCAAATGTGTTAAAGAGGTTGGCTTTAATGGTGTCATCCTTGCAGTCTTTACCTTTTGGTTCTTTTAGGGGTGGGATGGACCTTGAGTCTTTTAGCTTGTTGTTTACAAAATTGTAGAAAGCGTGGGTGGAATTGGTGCATAGAAGGTTTTCCTCTTGTTTAATGTGATAATTGGTGCATTCAGTTTTTATCTGGTGGCATAAATTTTTGTATCGGCTTTTGAAGTTGGCAACGTGACCAGATTTGTTTTTCCACCAAAGTGATTTCTTTTTGGATTGAAGCTTCTTTATTGTTTTGGGTAATTTGTTTTTTTCTGGTTTTGGGAGTTGTTAATGGTACATATATTTTGATGACTCTTTTGACTTCAAGTAAAAAGATGTTGTAATGGTCTTCTACAGGATTGCCTCCAGAGAACAGAAATTGCCAATCAAGAGATGAGGGATCGTTGTTTATAAGATCATAGTTGCCTTTTTTGAAGCTATAATTGGGGATTCCGTGATTGTGATGATTTTTGTGTGGACATATCTTGAGACAAAAGTCAATAATGTTGTGATCACTGTTGGAAAAGGATTCTTTAATTTGTATTCCATAAATTGAATTCAAACTATTGCAGAAGATGAGATTGATGCAGTTAAGTCTAGTGTTGTTGGTTACTAGTGGTTCTAGTCTGTGGTAATGGAGTCAGGGAGAGATGTGTTGAGCCATGTTTCACAGACAAATATGATGTTGAATTTAGCCATATTTAGTAAGAGGAGAAATTCAGGTATTTTATTTACAAAGCTTCTTGCATTGAGTAGCTTGCATTTAAGGCATTTAATGCAGAGTTGTGGGTTGTGTGAATTCTGGGACCTGAAGTCCAAACATACATCTTAAACCTTTCCCAGGAATAATATTTTTAGTATTGTTTTCCTAATGCATCTAGTTTGATATTTGTTCATCAATCAAAGCTTCTGGAGGTTTTTAAAAAGAGATTGGAAAGCCATTTGTCTGAAATGGTATAGTGTTTCCTGCTTGAGCAGAGAGTTGGACTAGAAGATTTCCAAGGTCCCTTCCGACTCTGTTTTTCTGTCATTCTGTTAATGATTGTGCCTCAAAATTCAGGGGTGTATAAGGCTCAGACTGTTCTAACCTGAATGTTAATTTGAAAAATGGTCATCAGTGGAAATCAGTTCATTTAAAAATGCAACAAAATGAATTTCTTCCGGATACCTGCAAGAGTTTGGGCTGGTTTAAAATTATGTCCTGGGTCATATGCCAAAAACGGTCCAGATTAGCTGTTTCTTAACAATCACATTTATATATCTGTTTAAATAAACTGATTCATTATTTGGCAGGTGCTATGGCCAAATTCAGCAGCCAGAAAGACAAGCTGCTTCTTCGGAAACAGAACATCAGAGAGATACACCCTGTTTTTAAGATCTCTTTTATTTAAACAACTGGCAAAAGGCAAGGAAAAATGTCAGCAGTGAATCACTGTCTTATTGGCAGATACTCTCCCTGGAAAATGCTCACATTAAGCTTCAATAAAATCTTGCACAAGATCAGAAGGGCAGATATTATGAAGGATCAGTATTTTATTTCTCTGTCTCATTTTCCCTTTAATTCCCAAAAGGGAAAGGGAAAAGGCATTATCCTAAATCTGTTCCCATTCTAATTTTGATGTTGGGACTGAAATTGATAAAGCTTTCAATTTCAAAGATCTCAAGTTTCCGGAGATTTGCCTGTGCCATTCCTCCAGTCTGCTCTGTTTTCACCTCTTGATCCTAGAACTTCTAGGCTGGAGAGTGATGGCTGCCACATTTTATTCACAAGCTGATGTTGTGATCCTTCACCAATATCAGAATATTTCTTTTAATTTATCCATTAGCCCCACAGATATTGTCCTAATTGATTTCAGTCTGTGGCAAGCTTATTTTATCTTTTATTTTCAAATCTCATCCTGTGCAAATATGCAGATTACAGCAGAATAACAGCAGCTTTTCAGTATTGTTTCAAAAAAGTTGACCTCAATTTCCCAATAATCAGAAAAGGGATCAATTGGCAGACTTTGTTCTCTGTTTATCCAAATAATAGTAGCAACAACACCAATGGTTTATATAAAACTAATAATCAAGTTTGAAAATGAAGGAACATTATAATGGGTGATAGCATTTTTATATCATGTTGCACAATTATTCTCATTACAAACCAGTTTGGAACATTTATGAAATTGATCCTGGTTTAACATTATGAGTAGAATATTAAATCATAGTTCTTTTTCTGTTGTAAAATTGAAAAGTTTAATTTAAATAAATCAGTAATTCAGCAACAAAACCAGTGCTTATAGAAAAAAGAGGGAGAGAAGATGAGTAAACATAAGCTATTATCAAATCATAAATAATTGCCTCATAAGCTATTATTGTATCACAAATTATTACCTCAGTAATTGTATGTCCAACTGGTTCTATTCTTGTAAAAATACCAAATTACTCTCAAAATGCTACAAATCTTCTAAAATGACTTGCATAGGCCATTAAAAGGGAGCCTCATTTGAAAGAAACCCTCCATACATTTTTTGTGACCAGAGATTATTGGAATTGCCCTATATAAATAATTTTTCATATTTATTCTGCATGAAACATTCAGGATTTTCATGAACAAATTTATCAAAGATATCAGCTATAAGTTCTTTTGATGATTGGAGATGTTTTAAATCGTTGGGTGCCTGAGCCACAGTACACTTGTTTTTCTGCTGAAGTGTCTCTTGCTCACCTCACCCATTATTTAAACTCCCCGATGAACCTTTTTTTGACTGGCCTATTCATCTTCCTCTTGGCTGATATATCAAACAAACGTCTTCTTTGGAAAAAGATGCTAATGCACGAAAAACTCAGAAGTGAATACCACACCATGGTGGAGCAAGCAAACCACCCCCACTCTTGTCCAGCAGATGTTTGACATTCTTGCATTCCTGCAAAGAGCTGGAATACTGCTTAACTCAACTCTGCACTTCCCTGAAAGGCAGTACCTGATGTTCCAAAGCAGATATTTACAACTGTTCTATGGCAAGTGAACTTGATATTTTATTTTTATTATCTCTGTTCAAAAACTTGGACTCAGAGTCCCCCCCTCCAATCCTCACTATTCCATCCACCCATGAATTTGAAAAAAAAGATTTGATAACAAATGTCAGTGAGATGCTTAGCTGTAAACTATAGTTCCAGTGAGGTACTCATTTCTTAGGAAGCATCTTTTTTCTCAATATTTTTTCTAGCTGGTCTGAATCCTTTTTAAATTAGAATGTTCACAATAACCAGGCTATAGAATTCCAACGATGAATACTTCTTTGCAAGTACTTGGATGATCTTAAATATAACAGAATAACAGAATAACAAAGTTAGAAGGGTACTTGCAGGTCTTCTAATTCAAAACTTGCTCAAACAGGAAATCCTATATCATTTCAGACAAATGGTTGTCCAATCTTTTCTGAATATGCATGAAGCTCTTTGATTACATAACATAAATGCAAGCTCTTCTGGAATGATTTCCTATATTTCCTACATGCTGGGATAAGAACCAGCATCACATAGTGGTTAAAATGCTGGATTGGGAATAGAAAATCCAGTTCTGGTTCCCCCTTGAACACAAAAGCCTGTTTGGTGATCTGTGGTCAATCACTACCTCTCAACCTAAATCAATGTAACAAAATAGCTGATAAATGCAACCCTTCATCATATGTCAACGACTGTGTTGCTGAATTAGGGCAGTGCAAAATTAAGAACACCTTGCAATTAAGCAGGAGAAATGCCAAAAAGAACCAACAACACAATTACAGCAAACCTGGACCTCAGTTCACAAAATGTTCTGTGGGGTAGGGAGGTTACTTTTAATCAATGTTAACCAATTAATAATTACATTAAGGTGTTGGACTTGGATGCAAGACTTGAGGTTGAGTTGGAATTCAATTGCAAAATTCCCTGGGAATCTTCTTGTCTGATCCTTGTATCACAGATGGTTGTTGGGGAAAAAATGAGAGAGACTTGTATGTGAATCATGTTGAATTTTCATATAAAAAACTGGATCTAAATGCAGTCCATCGGATGTTACAGTGAAGTGATAGCATCGGTCCCTCTCATCAATACACATTTTTCCAGTTTGCAAACTATTGATTTTTATTATTTTACTATGCATGTACCATATGTTAAATGTACCATATTCTCTTACTTGATGGAGGATCCTGGAACATGTAGAATGGTGGATCTATATTTTTTCATTCCCCTCTTTCATCCATTTACCATCTTCCTGCCATTCTCAAACCCACACACTTTTCAAAAATAGCATAATAACCATGTAAGGGAGCATCTCAAATACAAGCCACAGACCTAGCAATGATCAAATGTCCTGGTTTTTGTATGCTAGACGTAACACAGTTATATAAATGGTATGCTAAGTTCCCAACAGCTGAAATGAGTGTGAATTCTATTAGATTTTAATTGGCATGAATTTTTCACAGAATGAAGGGGAAGTGCAAATCAAATAGTATGAAAAGAAAATGCTAATATGCTACCTTCTATGCACTCTAATCCTGGTTTCACACAGAAAGTCCTTGAATAAGATTAAAGACTAAGGCTATATCTAATGGAATAATAAGAAACTTTATATCCAGACGAAGTTGTTTACAATGAGGAATCTGTGGATGTACATCAGAGAGAGGTTTTAATGGGCTTTCAAGGAAGATCACTCCTAAGTTCCATGTTGTACAATATTTTTATTGATTTGGTTGAAGAGTGCCAGCTAGGCTCTGAAATGCTCTAACATGGCCTCTTTGTGGAGCCAAAGATGGACATGATGACTTAAATGGTCTCTTTTAACATTAGAATCAAACAAAACCATGCTTATTTATTTCTGAAGTCTATACCAGATGTTTGTGTCTTGGTTAAATGTACCATATTATCTTGCTTGATGGAACATGTAGAACGATGGAAGCAAAATGGGCCTTTTCCCTCACTTATCTTCCTCCAGTCCATTGCTTAAATGGCCCACCATCAAATCTACCAGTGCAATGGAATGTGTAGATAACCTTGGAAAATTAAGGGAAGAGATGCTGCTCAGGAAAGAGAATCAGGCAAGAGAAAAGGAATGGATTAACAGTGGGATGAAATTAGGAAGGATCCATCCTAAAGGATTAACCATTTAAATTTTCTTTAACTTTAAGCTTTCTTTGAGCTAAGTTTTCAGTTTGGAGCTAGTCACCAATCTCCTGCTTTATGGAAAATGCTAAAACCTCACTCTGCCAGTTAGCAGAGGAATCTAAGAACGTGAAGGCTGAAACCTTCAGGAAATTTATCTTCACCTGATTCTTTTTAGTCTTCTGAATTTTATAATTTTGATGTTTTACTTTTAACTTATAAACCTTCTGCTTAGTTCTGTTTTTTAAAAAAATCTTTTAATTGTAATTTTGGCCATGTGCTTATATTGTTTTACTATGTTGCTAGAAACTGCTCAAAGTCACTTAAGGGAGATGGGTGGTGAAGAAAAAAAGAAAAAAAGAAAGGAAGGAAGGAAGGAAGGAAGGAAGGAAGGAAGGAAGGAAGGAAGGAAGGAAGGAAAGGGAGAAGGAAGAAAAGAAGAAAGAAAGGGTTTAATGTGATTGTGGAAAGTTTGTATCTTCATTCTTGCAAGATTCTGTTAATGTATCCTTATAATAAAATAGAATTAGCTTATTAGCTGTATTTTCTATCTAGCTTACTTGGGGAAGACTGACAAGCAGTAATGTAGTGATAAGTGATAATGTAATAAGTCTTCAAAATGGAAGATATCCTTGTAAAGCAGTAAATCCAAGGCACCCGCTAAATTTTAGAAATTTAGTATTATTACTTTTGGTTGCTTACCTGGATGGACGGAAGGACAGATGGATGGCTAAGGATAGATTCTATTCAACACCACTGACAATGCTACTGTTCTTCAAAGTGACTTTGATTATGTGTCTGAATGGTCAAACATTTGGCAACTCCAAATCTCGACCAACAGATGCTCTGTCCGATACATTGGTAAAAAAAATCAGTACACCAAATACTAGCTAGGCGGATATGACCTCATTGTTGATCCTTACTCTGTCAAGGACCTCAGAGTACTCATATCTAATGATCTAAGCACTAGAGCTCATTGTAACAGCATTGCCAAAAAGGCATTAAGAGTTGTAAATCTAATCTTATGAAGCTTCTCCTCTGGAAATATTGAATTGCTATCTAGGGCATACAAAACCTTTGCTAGACCAATACTCGAATACAGCTCATCTGTCTGGAATCCACACTGCATATCGGACATTAATATAATTGAGCAAGTCCAGAAGTATTTCACAAGAAGAGTACTACACTCCTCTGCTCGCAACAGAATACCCTATATCACCAGGCTTGAAATTTTGGGCTTGGACAATCTTGAACTATGCCACCTATGATTGGACTTAAGCATAGTACACAAAATTATCTGCTACAATGTCCTACCAGTCAATGACTACTTCAGCTTCAACCGCAACAATACAAGAGCTCACAACAGATATAAGCTCAATGTTAACTGTTCTAAACTTGATTGCAGAAAGTACGACTTCTACGACAGAGTGGTCAATGCCTGAAATGCACTACCTGACTCTGTTGTTACATCCCCAAACTCCCACTCCTTTAACCTCAAACTATACACTATTGACCTCACCCCATTCCTAAGAGGTCTGTAAGGGGCGTGCATAAGTGCCCTGTCCTATTGTCCCCATTTATTCGTACCTATTTTCTGTATTCTTACTCATGTTTATACTTATGCCTATTATCTTGTAAGTGATTGATAAATAAATAAAAATAAATAAATAAATAAAATAGATTCAGTAATATGGAATTTGTAAACAGCAATGGCAAATCATATGACCAGATTGGATGAGCCTAATAATTTTTCTGGAGTTACAACAAAGTGCTTGTAAATACTTGTAGTAAAATAGTTTACAGTCATGGTGCTGTTTCTCAATGTAATTTGAAAAGATATTAAAAATATATTTTTCCCTTATGAATTTCTTTAAGAAAAGTGTGCATGATATAACTTTCACAGATGGTTATTTTTTTAATTATTATATGCAAAGTGGGTATAATACAGGGGGAAAAGCTAATTAAAACATGCATCCTGCATGTACTGAACACAAAAATTCATGGAACATAACACAATTAAATTATTAACATTTAAATTAGTTTACTTAATGGTAAGGGGAAGTGGAAAATGAAGCATATATATTATAAATGTAGATCAAATTTCCAAATAATCCTCTAAACATGATTCCTATAAAGCAAATGTTTGCTCAAATGTAGGGAGAGAAGTGATAATCAGGACTTTATATGACTTGAAAAATTAGTCTCCTTTCAACCTTGAAGTATCAATATTCCTGCAATCAAAAAGCACAGAATATTCATTTCTCTTCTCTTTCTGTTAAAACATAGATCAAAAGGCAATCAATGCTAACCAAAAACTTGAGAGTCTTCCCCCCACAAAAAAGAAATAGATTAATATCTGAAATAAGATCAGTTCAAATAAGAATTAGAGTAACAAATGTCTATCTTACAAACTTGAGCACGGCTTTTTGAGCATTATATCCAGTAATTAGCTATAGCTATCAATTTCAGTGCAAAATATTATTTTGCTGAGAGTTGCCTGAACCATGAATTGAGTGGCAAATAAATTTGATAAATAAATAAAAATAACATGTTGAATGAACTTCATTTACTTATTTAAAATATTTGAATCTGGATCATCTTTTTAAAAACACACACAGAGAAGTTGACCATAAAACAATTCATTACATTAATTGTAATTTTGAATTAATAAAAATGTGATGTTCAGACTGCAACATGACCTTGTATTATCATTCATATACCTGATATTCCAAATTTTATTCCACGCACTGTATGCTCTTGAACATCAAATTTAATGTATTCTATCAAACATTTATAAATAATGATTATGTGCTTATTATTTTTTAAAGAACACGTTAAATCCTCTTCTTCTAGGAAGTGTTCTGCAACATTTATGGCTGCAAACTCACATGTGGGTGTCAGAAGATGTTCCAATTAAGATATTGCCTCTCTGCACTTTTTGGTAAATGGATATTGATACTGCAAAACACCAAAATAAATAAATAAATACAGCTGATGTTAATTGATTTGTGCGAACTTAACTGAAGTCCTCACATCTTAACGCTGTCGAAGTTGAAAAACACTGCTGTAGATCAATCAACAACAACATATTTATATATTTGGTCTGTGCTGCATTTTTAAATATGATAATTTAACATAGCCATAAAAATCAAATTATATTTGGTGTGTTAGCTCATGTCGGATTTCCCTAACTATAATCTAATGGAAGATGAAGTTAATGGTTGGTCCTTCTAACTTGTTCAGGGTGCTAAATTTACCAGTTCAAAGATGAGAACACGATTTAAAATATGTTGGGGTATAGCTAGAACAGGGGTGTCAAACTCAATTTCATTGAAGGCCACATCAGGGTTGTGTTTGACCTCAAGAAGCCAGGTGGGCATGGTCAGGTGGGCTTGGTTGGGATGGGCATGGTAAGCTTGACATCACTCATGTCAGGAGCACCTGGGTTGGCCTAGGTGGGGCTGGGGAATCCACTGTCTCCAATGGAGGAAGGTGGGACCAGGGAGAGCGCCAAACCCTTGTCCTCCAGAAGAGCCTTGCTGTCCTTCTCAGGTCACAGAGAGGGCCCCCAGATGGCGGTGCAGACTGTCCAGGGCCCTAGGTAGTGGAGGGCAAGTGCCCAACCCAGTCCTCGGGCTCCTAGAGCATCCATCTCACAAATCAGCCCAGTCCAGTCATGCTTCCCTGAGGGGGGTGTCCAGCTGCACTTACTTACTCCTCAAGGCTGCTGCTGCTGCTGTTTTCACTGTCCTTGGCCAGATTGCTCATAGTATGTGCAGGAGGGTAAAGTGTGTGGGTCAGAGGCAGGCCCACCCCAGTGGTGATATTTAATTTTTTTTACTACCGGATCTGTAGGTGTGGCTTGCTGGGCATGGTGTGGTTTGGTGGGTGTGGCTTAGTGGGCATGGCAGGGGAAGATTACTGCAAAATCCCCATTCTCTCCCCACCCCACTAACTTGCTTTCCAGCTCTGTTCTCCTGTGCAGGGCAACACAAGAAGACCCAGCCTATCAGCTGGGACTCGGGAGGCAGAGAATAGATGGAAGCAGGGCCAGTCAGAGGTGGTATTTTCTGGTTCTCCAAACTACTCGAAATTTCTGCTACCGGTTCTCCAGAACCTGTCAGAACTGGCTGACTACTACCTCTGAACCGTTTATCTCCATGCGAGGAGACCTGGCCTTTTAAACAAAGCATCCTCAGTGATAAGATGGGAGACCATTAGGAGAGATCAAGAGAAGGAGACCAGGGAATGGTGAAAGGGGAAGCAGGGCTGCTTGTGGCCAAATTTTAAGGCAGGACTTCCCTCAGACCCTTCCTTCTTTACTTACTTATTCTTCCCTCTTCATTCTCCCTTTTTCTTCCTTCCCCCTTTTTCCTTCTTTTTCCTTCCTTGCTCTCTTCCCATCTTTCCTTCTTTTTTCTTTTATCTTTCCCCTTCTCCTTTATTGTCCCTTCTTGGATGCTGAAAGGCAAAAGTGGAAACATTTCTCCTTTTGTTTTGTTTTGCTTTTACTTTGTTTAGCCAGCCCTCTGCCAACAAAAATAGAGCTGGGGTGGGCTGCAGGCAGCCCATCCAGGCCCCATTTTTAGCTGTGATGGCCTCCTGAAGCCCCCTGCTAGGGAAAATGGAGTTCAACAGGGCTGTACATGGCCCTCCATTTTCACTAGCAGAGAAATCATGAGCCGTCCTGTTTCCAGGACCGCTCCCCAGGCCAGATCCTATGGGTAGATCTTGAGTTTGACACTCTGAGCTAGAAAATCAAAATTTGCTTCTTTGGCTATTGAAGTTTTTTGAATGAAAAAAAAAAAAGAGAAATTCCTCAAATAACATTCTAGAAGACTGTATGAATAGTTTCAGCATATTAAAATAGTTCAGGCGTATATAAAGGAATGCCACATACAATATAAATTATACCATTGCCAAAGTATTAATTTTAAGATATAAATTTTAACCCAGATATTCAGTTTAGGTGCCACTCATCTATTCTAATCAGCTACTATTTCTAATGATACAAATAAATTCAGTAGGTGGCAGTGCCTAGCTGAGCTTGAAAAGGCTTATAAAGAGTGGAATCAGCTTGTAAATGGTTGGAAGACCACAAGAAGATCACTTAGAAGCATATAAATTTACAAACAGAAGCCAACACAGGTTTGTCAAAAAAAGATCAGGTGAAATCTTATTTCAGTTTTTGACAAAGTGACTAAACTAGTGGACCAGTGAAATGCTGTGGACATAATATACTTGGAGTTCAGTAAGGCATTCAACAAAGTAGACAACAACCAAATGAATTTGTAATTGACTGACCAACTAACATAATCTGTAATGGAGTTGCATCTACTGTGTTTCTCCAACAATACGGCCTCCACCAATAAGAAGGCCCAGCATGATTTCTAGGCATGAGGTGAAATTAAGCCCCGCCCCCAAAATTTAGGCCTATTTAAACCATGCGTTTCGCTGCCATTTCTCACATCGTTCGTTAGAACTACATGAGGTGAAGAGAAATGGGGGAAGAGCGGGGGGGGGGGAGAGAAAACTTGCCTTTAGGAGTGGCCTGCAGGTAGCCTAGGCTAGAATAGCCTGATAGCTGATAGAAGCTCCCTTGAAGGCAGAGTCCCCAGATGCTTCAGGGCGTGGCAGGGCTGCCCGTGTCCCCTCGCCTTTAGGCAGTCTCTTTTGGGCGATGGAAGCTCCCCAAATGCAGTCACCAGCCACTTTGATTAGTCGGTAGAAGTGGACTCGGGGTGAGCGCACACACACACACACACACACACAAGCTCCCCTCGCCGCGAAGCCACTTCTATTGGCAGACAAAAGCTCCCTTTTAGACAGAGTCCCCAGCTGCTTTGGGGTGTGGCGTGGCATGGCTGCCCATGTCCCCTCACGTTTAGGGCAGTCTCTTTCGGGTGACGGAAGCTCCCCAAATACAGTCACCAGCCACTTCAATCGGCTAATAGAAGCGGCCTTGGGGCGAGCGCGCACACACACACACACACACACACACACTCCCCTCGCCGCGAGGCCACTTCTATCGGCAGACGAAAGCTCCCTTGAAGGCAGAGTTCTCAGCCGCTTCAGCGCATGGCGAGGCTGCCCATGTCCCCTCACCTTTAGGCAGTGTCTTTTGGGTGATGGAAGCTCCCCAAATGCAGTCACCAGCCACTTTGATCGGCCAATAGAAGCGGCCTCGGGGTGAACGCACACACACATACACATTCCCCTTGCTGCGAGGCCGCTTCTATCAGCAGATGAAATTTCCCTTGAAGGCAGAGTCCCCAGCCGCTTCAGGGCTCAAGGTGTGCCTGTGCATCAGGTTCCCAACTGCAAACTCAGTGCAACTGCAAACTCAATGCAATGTGCATGTGCTGTTGTCAGAATAAATATCAGACGACCCCTAGATTCCTGCTGCATTTCTGCTTCCTGAGCCAGCCGCTCTTCTTCATCCCCTCAGATAGCCCATTCCCCCTGCCTCGATTTCCCACTGCAACCATTTGGATCGCAGGAGGGTTGCTAAAGAAGCTTTTGTCTTCTCCTGTCCCACTCTTTTAAACTTCCCTCTGCAGCCTTGGAAATCCTCTCCTGGCGACTCCATCCCAGCTCCAATCCTCTTTAGTTTCCATCCTAGACAAGTCCCCTCCCAGGTGCGCTCTGGTAATCCGAGGCTTGTTTCCTCCCCACCCCCATCTCTGACTTGAGCAGAGCAGGCACTGGGTGGGCAGGGAGGGGGCGGAGTGGAGGGGCTCCTGGGTTTTTTGCCTGAGCTGGGTGAAGATCATCCTGGTGGCCCCAAAGGGTGGTCTTTCAGATTGATTTAATGATTAACAGGACACTTCCCTGAACCCCCAACTCCCTCCAGTGAGGAGGACGGCGTCTTGCTGGGCCCGGGAGAGATGATGGCTGCATTGCAGGGGAGAAACACTCCCCTCCCCGCCCAAAAGCCCCTTGGGGAAACGTAAATGAATGAATAAACTCAAAGGGTCTTGGGACAACCCCCCCCCCCAGGTAAATTGCACCAACAAAAGAGAGGTGGCAGAAGAGTAGGGACCTTCAGGTTCAGAAACTCGGTTAAGCACAAGCTGCTACTTCTTCCCTTCCTGCCCTCATTTCATGTTGCCTTTGATCACAGAGCAGATCTTAATGATAAACAACCCTTTTGTAACTTACCAACTGCATGCCAAATCCCAGCCACCACCCCAAGGTGGCATAATGTGTTTCGGTTAATTGATTAATTTGAGTTAACGATCTAAAGTGATTTTTATTTTGGTCTAGAGAGAAGATGAGTTTAAAAAGAAAGAGCTACTCTGTGGAATTCAAGAAAGCAATTGTGGAGGATTCTCGTGGTAAGAATCTGACCACTTTTTGCAAAGAGAATATGTTGCATCTCCGTATGGTCCGAAAATGGAGAACTGAGTATGATAACCTCAGTCAACAGGTGCAGAAGGGAAATGCCAAGAAGCGCAGGTGTGGATCAAGTTGACATCCATTATATCCTGAACTTGAAGACACCATCTCTCAATGGATTGCTGACAGGAGAGCAAAGGCTTTGGTTGTACACAGGGCTGATATTCAAACATTTGCCCTTGCAATGGCAACACAATTTGAAATTACGCAAGGAGAATTCAAAGCCTCTCATCGCTGGCTGGATGGCTTCCTTCAGCGATATGAATTGTCTCTGAGGAGATCCACCTTGCTCTTCAAGCTAGAAGATGCTGAAATTGTCAAATGGGCACTTGCTTTTAAATCATTTGTTTATACCATTGATTTCTCCAAATATAATGTCTCTCACATGATTGCAATGGATGAGACTGCAGTTTTTTGGGGCCAAGAGGCTCAAACAACAATTGATAAGAGGGGTGCCTCGTCAATTTACATTTCATCAACTGGATATGAAAGTGCACGTATTACATGCATCTTGGCCATTCGCCTGGATGGGACAAAAGTAGCACCTCTTGTCATTGCTAAGGGCAAAAAAGAAAAAATTGAACATGTTTCAGGGACTTATGTGCTTGAAACTGAAAAGGCTTGGTGCACACAGGTTGTTATAAGGAAGTGGATCGAGTTAATACTGCCACTTGTTGTGCGAGGTGGCTAAAGAGGCATGCTGATATGGGATGCAGCCAGCACTCTCCATGCCAAAGACATGAGGCGTTTCCTTGCACAAAGAAGAGTGGATCAAATAATGGTCCCAGCAGGAATGACAGCACATCTCCAAACCCTAGACATTGCAGTAAACAAACCATTCAAGGACAATCTGCAGGTACAAATCAAGGACTATATTGAGAATCGCATGGAGAGAAACCAACAAGGAAACTTTGTGAAGCCTAGCCTGGCAGAGGTTGTGAGTTGGGTGAAGAAGGCATGGGATACCATCACTGACACTTGTGTTGCCAATGCACTATGAGCAGGATACATGGACAAGAGATACTCCTTTAAGGAGACCTCTATTGCTAAACATCAGTGATTGGGACCAATTCTTTTACAGGCAATGGAATCACAAGAGATGCCAGGTAGAATTCAGGCTTTGGAGTGTTGACAATGTTCCAGAAGAAGATGACATAACTGTTTTTGAATAAATTGTTCCTACGTATGTCTGCATAAATTGTTCCTGTGTTTGAATAAATTGTTCTTATATTTGAATAAATGGCTTGGTTTATTTATTTTTATTAAAATGGTAGATCTTTAATAAATTGGGGTGTTGCTTTGTGGTTTCCCTGGGGGTGGTGGCTGGGATTTGGCATGAAGGTGGTAAGTTACAAAAGGGTTGTTTATCATTAAGATCTGCTTTGTGATCAAAGGCAACGTGAAATGAGGGCAGGGAGGGAAGAAGTAGCAGCTTGTGCTTAACCAAGTTTCTGAACCTGAAGGTCCCTGCTCTTCCGCCACCTCTTTCTTTTTACCTGAGGGGGTGGGGGTTGTCCCAAGACCCTTTGAGTTTATTCATTCATTTACATTTCCCCAAGGGGCTTTTTGGGGGGGGGGGTGTTTCTCTCCTGCAATGCAGCCATCATTTCTCCCGGGCCCAGCAAGGGAGGGAGGTGGGGGTTCAGGGAAGTGTCCTGTTAATCATTAAAGCAATCTGACAGACCACCCTTTGGAGCCACCAGGATGATCTTCAAGCCTTGGATTCCCAGAGCGCACCTGCGAGGGGACTTGTCTAGGATGGAAACTAAACAGGGTTGGAGCTGGGATGGAGTCTCCAGGAGAGGATTTCCAAGGCTGCAGAGAAAAGTTTAAAAGAGTAGGACAGGAGAAGACAAAAGCTTCTTTAGCAACTCTCCTGCGATCCAAATGGTTGCATTGGGAAATTGAGGTGGGGAGGAATAGGGCTATCTGAGGGGATGAAGAAGAGCGGCTGGCTCCGGAAGTAGAAATCCAGCAGGAATCTTGGGGTCATCTGATATTTATTCTGACAACAGCATATGTACATTGCATTGAGTTTGCAGTTGCATTGAGTTTGCAGTTGCATTGAGTTTGCAGTTGGAAACCTGATGCATAGGCACACCTCGCCCCGAAGCAGCTGGGGACTCTGTCTTCAAGGGAGCTTTCATCTGCCAATAGAAGCGACTTCAGGGCGAGGGGAATGTGTTTGTGTGTGCACTCTCCCCGAGGCCGATTGAAGTGGCTCTTGACTGCATTTGGGGAGCTTCCATTGCCCGAAAGAGACTGCCCTAAAGGCAAGGAGACATGGGCAGCTATACTACGCCCCGAAGCAGCTGGAGACTCTGTCTAAAAGGGAGCTTTTCTCTGCCGATAGAAGCGGCTTCGTGGCGAGGGGAGTGTGTTTGTGTGTGCACTCACCCTGAGGCCCCTTCTACCGGCCAATCAAGTGGCTGGTGACTGCATTTGGGAGCTTCCATCACCTGAAAGAGACTACCCTAAAGGCGAGGGACACTCGTAGCCATGCCTTGCCCTGAAACGGCTGGGGACTCTGCCTTCAAGGGAAATTTCGTCTGCCAATAGAAGTGGCTTCGCGGCGAGGGGAGTGTGTGTGTATGTGCGCTCACCCCGAGGCCACTTCTATCGGCTGATCTAAGTGGCTGGTGACTGCACTTGGGGAGCTTCCATCGCCCCAAAGCGACTGCCTAAAGGCAAGGGAACATGGGCAGCCACGTCTCGCCCTGAAGCAGCTGGGGAGTCTGCCTTTGGGGAGCTTTTGTTGGCCAATAGAAATGGCCTCGTGGAGAGGTATGTGTGTATGGGCCACTCTAGGTGGGGGAGGAAATTAAGTCACCCCCGAAAAGATGGCCTAGCCATTTTTTCAGGGGTCAAAAAAAATAAGGCCTGGCCTTATTTTGTGAGAAACACGGTACAAGGAGGAAAACATGCAGCGGTTCCATCTTAGACCCAATACTTTTCAATATCTTCATAAATGACTTAGATGGGGAAATAGAAGTGGAATTAATCAAATCTGCAGATGACACTAAGCCTGTGTTGGCAAACCTATGGCATAGGTGGCATGCAGAACCCTCTCTGGGCATGCATATGTGCCCCTTGTTGGCTAGCTAGTCTTCATATCTCTGTCGTGCATGCGGGGGGGGGTGCATGTGGAGGGGCACGCATGCATGCATGGGACAAGGCACATGCACATTGCATTTTGGGGATGTGCACACGTGTGCTTTGGGTACTTGATGATGAAATGGCTAGCCATCACTGCACTAAGCTGTCAGGAATAGCCAACACCCAAGAAGACAAGCTCAGGATCAAAAAAGATCTTGGCAGACTTGAACAATAGACCTAACAAAATATGGACATGGTAAGGGGTGACATTATAGAGTGTTCCAATATTTAAAGGCAGGGGGGATTCAAATTTTTTAACAACCGGTTCTATGGGCATGGCTTAGGTGGTACGTGTGGCTTGGTGGTCATGTGACTGGGTGGGACATGGTTTGGTGGTCATGTTATTGGCTGGGTGTGGCCAACTCAATATTATTCACATCGAGGCATGCATCTCCTCACCTGGCCTCTCATAACTGTGGGGATGCTGCAACAGTCATAAGTGTGAAAAATGGTCTTAAGTCACTTTTTTCAGTGCCATTGTAACTTTGAATGGTCACTCCACACAAGCAAAGTACCAGCAAAGAAGGGGAAAAAAACTCCAGAGACTTTCCTGAGACAGGAAATCTAGTCCTGCCGAGAATGTAATAAGGGTTAACGGAGAGACAGTTTCTGTAAGCAACACCAGAATGTTTCCTTCCTGCCTTCCTTACAGGATTAGGCCAGTAATTTCTTCTAACAACCGGTTCTCCGAACTGCTTAGAATGTTAACAACCCGTTCTAGCGAATAGGTGCGAACTGGTAGATTCTCCAAAGCACCAGAAGACAAGAAGATTCCCCAAAGCAACAGAAGACAAGAGATGCAACAATCAAGGAAAGAAGCAATCTAGAACTAAGGAAAAATTTCTTGAGAGAATAATTAAGCAGTGGAATGGCTTGCCTTCAGAAGTTGTGGATGCTTTATCATTGGATGCTTTAAAAAGAGACTGGACAACCACTTGTCTGAAATGATGCAGAGTCACCTGCTTGAGCAAGGGATTAGATTAGAAGGCCTCAGAGGTCTCTTCCAACTCTATTATTCTGTAAGAAAATCTAAGGCCATAATAAAATCATCATGGCGGGAAGCAGTGAAAAAAATTAGCGTTACCAAGAAAATTTCGTAGAGTTATTCTTGAA
The DNA here is from genome assembly GCF_049901715.1 of Pseudonaja textilis. NCBI lineage: Eukaryota > Metazoa > Chordata > Lepidosauria > Squamata > Elapidae > Pseudonaja > Pseudonaja textilis. Next base: position 14,061,574 of record NC_142008.1, read on the forward strand.
ATCTTTAAGATGAATTGTCCTTGAAAATTTACCTTCTTATTTCAGTGGATTATTTATCAACATTCTTCTCCGCATTAAGTAAGTATCAAGCTAAGAGTGTACTAAGAATCCACAGTTAAACCCTAAGCTACATATATTATCTTCTATTGGAAAGAAATTAGATTTGGTAATAATTTTCAGTCTCTTGCCTATAATGAGTAAGTCCTATGTAGAATATATTAACCAGGTTAGATAATATATAAAGTCTGTATATATTAATAAATTGATTAAAATGCACCTTGTCTATGATATTTAAATATTTTATAAATTATGATGAAAGAAACTACATTGAGAAACTGGTCAAATGTCAGATTTAAACACATCCAGATAAAACAAGGAAAACTTTCAGGGCCAAACAATCTTATTTAATTCTAGCAGAAAAGCATGCAGCCATGGGTTTTAGTATTTTATTTGCAATAAATCTTGCTGTATCCTAATCATACATTGAAAGTTCAACCAGGGAAAGATCTAATTTATTTTCTATCCTTAATTTTATTTATCAGTTTGAGTAAACATCTGGAAATTTGAAGTTTATGTCTGCAGACATAATATTATGATAACTCTGGATTTATTGCCACTTTAATGGATATGTGAAAACTTGGTTATTCTCCCAGTTCTCCAAATATCTGCCACTGACAAATTGATGCAAAGCATATAAACACGTAAGTAAATCATGTTGATTCAAAGTATATAACACTCAAGAGGAATAAGTAGCAAACAGAAAAAATAAAAGCTTAATTTTTCTTCTTGTAATGTCTCTTCGTTTCTTCTTGGTGTGATATAATTTGTTCTCCTGTACATGGCTTATCAACATCTAGCCTTCAAACAACAACTATTCTTTACTTTAGAGAAATTTCTTCTGGCAAGGAAACCTACAACTGAAGTATTGTCAGACACTGCTACCGTATTTACTGTAAGTACTTTTTACATTTCTAAAACCAAGCTGAAGATTTTTTTAAAAAATGCAAACAAAAATACATAGACGAAAGAACACATAGTTTGGTGTAAGAAAGAAAGCTACTTAGGCATAGTGGTAAATTTGCCACTCTAGAAACCAGGAGGAACCAGGAGTCTATGAGTTCTAGATTTTTCTTAGGCATGAAGATCATCTTGGGTCAGTCACACTTAGCCCAACTCACCTCACAGGGTTGCTGTTGTAGGAAAAATAAAATTAATTATTAACTAGCAAGAGAATTATGAATATTTGAAGGAGATAGAAAGAGAGAGATGGCAGGATAAAAATCAATCTAATAATAGTGGTAGTAGTCTACATCAGTTGGATGGAGAAGATATCACATATAAGTTCTCTGTGTAAGCTTTTGACCATTGATTAAGCCAACAGGGACCTTTCTCTCAAATGAGAGCAGGAGTTGTAGGGTTGTGTATTGAAGCCTGTCTTTAAAAAAATATTCAATTTAGTTTTCTTTTATACTTTTTTAAAATATGAGGAATTAGCACAGTACTAAGCAAAATTACTTTTGTTATTATTTCCCCGCTTTAAAAATTGATAGGAATTCTTGTACAAATCAATGGTAAAGGTTTTCCCCATCTAGTCATGTCTAACTCTAAGAGGCAATGTCCATCTCTGTTTCTTAGCTAAGGGAGCCAGTTTTGTCCAAAGATGCTTCGGTAGCCAGCATGACTATTCACTGAAGCACATGGAATGCTGTTGATTTCCTATTGAAGTGGTACCTCTTTATCTACTTGCATTTGCATGCTTTTGAACTGCTAGGTTGGTAGGAGTTGGGGCAAGCATCAGGAGCTCACTCCATTGTGCCATGCGCGGCTCTCAAAGTCAGCCTGTCTGAGCCATTGCACCTCATAAACAGCACCCCATAAACAAACCATTGCACCCCATACACAAACAAACAAAAAAATAATCTGGCTATAAATAATCTGTGCAATGAAAGGTAGTCCTTTTTTTAACATGCCTCTTTTGATTCCATGGACAATACAGACTTTATCACAGGATGAGTTTTGTTGTGAAAACTAAAGGAGTAAATGCCACAATCTTGCAGGTGGTGATTTGCTGCTAAAACAGATAATTTCTTTTATCCTTTTGGGATGCAAAAAACTCAAATTCAGTGGGCTTCCTAAATCTTTCCTGAAGTTAGCAACCTGTGTCTTGATGACCACCAATGGCCCTTAAGCTAATTAAATAGAACTTCGAGCTAGTTCTGAAACCCCTTTGCAACCAATTTAGGTCTCTGACAATTATTATTTCTTGCTTTTTTTTAGCTGCCTGCTGCACAGAGTGAATAGAATATCTAAGTGGGAGAGAAAGGTTATCTAATAGAGAAGAATCCTGCACAGTATTCACTCTGGCCAAGGATGCCATTTAGCCAGTTGAGTCCGGTTCATAGAAAGTAGTTAATCTTTGCTTTTTCAATTCAACAGATGGTTCGGAATCAGCAATAATACAGAGGATGGATGAACTTCCCCCATATCACACTTTAGACCCTCCTCTCTTAAAAAAACTGTGGGATATTCATTTTGTAACTCCCCAGCCTCTTCTCTTCATTTTCTGCATGGATCTCATCCTGACTTACTGTTAGAACTAGTGGTGGAATTCAGTCCATTCACACCATTTCACATGAACCGGTAGCTAACACCATTGGCTGGTCCTGCCCCAACCCCTCTCCTCCCAGCCACTCCTTGTTTGGCTGGCTTTTTGCCTAGGTTTGTCTGGCTGTTGTGGGGGAAAACAGATGGGGGACTGGAATGGAGGTACCATGCCCACCATGGCTACCTGAAGATGGGAGGGTGGCCAGGGACCACTAATACATGAACCAAAATGCAATTGCAGCTAAACTTTCCAAAGTTTGTCTTTCAAATAAGTTCACTCACCTAGGAAAATATGCATACAAAATTATTATCAATCAAATGAATAATAACATTATCTATCCAAAATCTATCTATCTATCAATATAGATAAAGATTTCTTACAAACATGTGCATGTTAGAAGTTAGATAAACCCAAGCTTGTGATACCCTTTCAAAATCTTGCAAAATTGGTCAAATATTGCAAAATTTGACCAGGCTTTTCAAATTTCTGCAATGCAAACACATTTCGTTACTGCAAACACAATTCTAATTTCTTTGCATTATTGACTTTTAAAGCCTGCGTTTTTTGAAATCATCCTGTCAGGTTACAATTCAGATGCTACCTCAGCCTGGGATGAATTTTTTTCAACTGTATATAAAATTCACTGTTCTAATATTATTGGCTTTCATTCTTCAGCAATATTATTTGCTGTCGAAACCATCAGATTTTCATTCAGCTGAATTAGCATAGCACATTTGTCCTGCTGTGACACAGTAATAATGCTGAATAGATTTCATCCCTTAGCATATTAACTCACAGGGCTCTGTGGCACTAGCAACTGCTTTTTAACAGATACCCCCACCATATTGTTTATCATTATCACTGGAAGTATGAATAATGTATTTAAATATATTTAAGTAACAGCTTGATCTTCTTCCCAAGGAAAATTATATAGAAGTAATAGCAGTGCTACAGTACTTGGTCTGGTTATTTCATCACACATTCTTTCTGAGCATGAATCAAGTTAGGCCTTAGGTAGAAATGGAACTGATTGTCTTGATGGATGAGTTCCTTCACAAAATAGCTGGAGAGACTATGACTAGATGTTTTCTGGACATCTCAAAAGCTTTGTTAGCTTCTGTATAATTGGCTGGGGTGGATACAGAAGATACAATATAATGATGCTGCTAAATTATATGACAGATCAAACCAAGCTTGACATCATGTCTGTGGAGACTCTCAATCATCCAGATTATAGTTGTCTCAAAGGTGTTTTTTTTCCTCCTTCAAAAGGCAACCAGATTGCTTTTTCCTTAATGGAGAAGAAAGAAGAAAGTCCACATTTTGGATAGAGAGGACCATTGGTTTGAAAGAGAGTAAAATAATCCATCTATGTTAGAATTAAACACCTCTCCATCATTATATAGGAAGAATAAGAGACCACTTATCTTCAATTTACAACACAGCCCTAGCAGAAAAAGTTCCAAGATAGCACCCTGATTCAGGTGAGGGCACAGATAAACACCCAACTAACCTCAATACCTCTAGAGAATGCTAATGGCCAGATATCTGATCACAAAGAAATTCAATACTTCCATCCTCCTCACCATCCCATTTGAACCTATGCTTTCATCCTCCACCCCATCATCCAGTCTCAACTATCAGTACCTATCCTTCCATCTTCCTGCCATCAGAACTGATGAAGCTTCTTGGATGAGAAGCGAAACATTTTCTTTTTCTTACATGAGGGAAAAAACAGTCCAGTTGCCTTTTGAAGAAAAAAGCACCTTTGAGACAAGCTTGACATCTCCCTCCTTTTTCCTTTTTTAAAAAAATCTCATCTTACCTTGGAATTTTCCACAATCTACTCCAGGGCTGTCAAACTTGCAGCCTGCGGACCAGATGCGTCATGTGCTGGCCATGCCCACACCCATTTTAGGGAAGGGGGGGAAAGTCATGATATGTCACGTGATGCCACCATGATGACATGAGTTTGATAACCCTAATGTACTCCAATCATCAGTTTTATGATGGTGTGGGCCTCTGGAAATTGGGGGCTCAAACCCTACCCACCCTAACTAGCATAATTGATATTGGTCTTATTTAAGAACATCTGGAAATTATGTACACAGTGCTATCATTTTTGTTTTTTGCTATGACAAATACATCTTTATGTGCCTGGTAGACAAGGGAAAATTATACAAAGAATTAATGAAAAGAATATATATTGGATGAATTTAGAGATAAGAACTAAAAATAAGTAACATTTAACCAAAAGACATTAATACAGGCCCATTAATATTTCATCATAATTTTAATTTCTGTGGGATATTCTTTGGGTTTTATAGTCATAGTATTTTAATATGTTCATTTAATTTAATTTAATTTAATAATACTAGTATTTTAGCCACACTTAGCATCTGAGAAAATTCCTGTTATGTTTTATTTCATCAAAGCATGGATTAATCCATTTCTCATGCATGACACCAATCTGCCTTAAGATAGGAAAAAAGGGTGCTGTAAAAAATTAATCACATTGTTAAAAAAAATTAAAGACGAGTTTAAAGGCTCCATGAATGACAAGCAGTTTGGGAGGGAATACATGAAAAGGTTTACAAAACCTGCACCCTGTCTCACTCTCCTTTTAAAAAATATTACTAGTAAAGCCAAGAAAGGCCAGGAATAATGATATTATCCATATATTAAATTATGTTTTTTGTGTTATAACACAATGACACTTCTTAAAAATACGTTAATTGAAAATTTCTTCCCTCTCTCTCTCTTTGTCTCTCCCTCCCTCCCTCCCTCCCTCCCTCCATAGGTTAATCTATATTTTCTTTATATGTTCTGGAGTGGCCTTCATTTTTTTCCTGACAAATCGGATGTACAAAATTATATGCATATGGATAAAACCTATCAAGTGATCAAAACTGTGAAGTAATTCAGTAGTAAATGAGATTTTAAATATACTGACATCAATTAGAAAACAGCAAGTGGGACATTTAATAGGTTCTTTAATGTGTATAACTGACAACTTTATTGTCAGAAAGGTGGATGAGAGAAAGCTAGAGGTCAACTATACTTACTTATAGGCATCAAGTGCTTGAGAAAATGGAAATGGTAGGAACTTTGGGAGAGAGTTACTATGTCATATGGTAGAATTTACCATAATAGAGGCAAATATAATTGAGCAAACTCTGAAAAATGAGATAATAAAATTCCAAACAAGAATGTAACAGAAGAAGAACATCTGTAGAGATTCTCAGTCATTCAGGTCATGCTTGTCCCAAAAGTGCTTTTTCTGGAGGCAACTAGACTTTCGTGTTTTTTTTCTTTTGAAGACATTTTGCTTCTCACCCAAGAAGCTTCTTCAGCTCTGACAGATGGTGGGGAATGGAAGGATTTATACTCCTTGCAGGCAACTCATCATTTGCATCATTTTAGAGGACCATTGAAGCACTTGGAGTAGTGTCGCCTGAGTAGTGTTCCTGTAGTCTACAATTTTTTTCTCTGGAAATCCAGTTGCCTCCTGAAAAAGCACATTTGGGACACAGACAAAGAAAAAAAGAGACACCTGACTAGATGGATGAATGCTGAGGAGCTGAAAGGACAAATGGAAAGAATGGAAAAAGTAATTACTCTAACTAGAGTAGAATAACAGCAAATAGCCCAAATCTGCAAGGATGGATTAAAGGAAGGCTAAAGCTCAGAATGAATGAAGACTTGTAACAAATGCCAAAAATACCAAAGAAAGTTGATATCAAAAGAGCAAGAGGAAAGTCAAGGAACTGATTGGTACACTAGAGGAAGAAAATGGCAAGAAGGTAACAGTCAGAAAGGAGAAGGCAGAATGACTTAATTTCTTTTTCACATCAGTCTTTATGAAAAAAAAATCCAACCTATCCAAAGCAACACTGTGAAAGACAGAAGAGGAATTCAAAAGTAAGTTTCTACACTTTGGCAGGAAAGCACAGGTACAAGACAGAGAGTACCTGGTTCAACAGTAGTACCTGTGATAGGGATCTAGATGTCCTGGTGGACCACTACTTCAGTTTGAAACAGTGTGGTGCTGCAGATCCCCCCAAAACCCAAGCAGATCCAGGCTGCATCAACAGAGGACTAGTATCAAGGTAAAAGAAATTATACTACAGCTGAATATTGCATTAGTGAGACCATGTTTGAAATACTGCATCCAGTTCTAGTCACCACAATACCATCCCCCAAATGCTTAGACTCTAGAAAGGATGCAAAGAAGAGCAACAAAGATGATAAAGGTTCAGAAGGCTAAATTATATGAAAAACAGAAAAAGAACTAGGAATGTTTAGCAGATATTTATCACAGGGAGATCCAACTTCAAAATAAGAAGGAATTTCCAGCTAGTATGAAATATTAAGTGGTGGAATAGCTTGAATCCTGAAGTAACCTACTGGAGGTTTGCTAATAGGGCCGCGCTGAGCGGAGTGATTGATATAATGGGGCTCATTAGCCTTAAAGGCTACCGGGGAGAGGCGAGCTGGCGCTCTTCGTCGGGCGCCTCAGTCGCTGGAGAAGGTCGTTTGAGGGTCTCGCTCCCCGGAGGAGCGGAGAAAATGGGCCGCCCACCCCTCTTTCTCTTCCCCTTCCCTTCCCTTGAGTAAAACGCCGCCCGGCGCAGGGAGATGCCCTTTTCTCCGAGGCAGAAACGGCCTTGAAAGGCATTGGAAAAGATGGGGTGGGTGGGTTTGGCCTTCGCCTTTTCTTCCTGATCTGTTTGACTCCCTTGGCTGTGCTGCTTCTGCCAGGCCTTTATGCCAGTAGAGCTCTGGCAAACTTTAACCTTAAACATTAACTTTTACTTTAACCTTAAACTGTCTACCGTGGACCTCCCTCCATTCCTAACCTACTTTCAATAAAAGACTGGACTATTATTTTTCTTGAATGATATAAGGATTTGGGCAAAAGATTGGATAGAAGACTTCCAAGGTCTCTTCCAACCCTATGATAATAAGAAACATGTGGCACACAAGTTTGATGTAGCCAAGTTCTGAGTGGCATGGTAAAATCCATAGCAAGATAACACTATTGAAGAAGATATTCCTTAAAAAAAGTCCTGATTTGTTAAAATTACAGTTAAGAAATGAAAGAATGAAAAGATTAATGATCTCAATCTTCTTATTAAATCTAAAAACATAGTGTTCTATTATCTTAGTTTTAGACCACAAAGATATTTCAACAGTTGATAAAGGATACATATCTTTAAATGAGCCTTGGTAGCACAATGATTAATGTTCAGTATTGCAGGCTACTTCTGGTGACTGCTGGTTGCCTGCAATTTGGCAGTTCAAATCTCACCAGGTTCACACTTTGCTGTGTTCTAAGCTCATAAACCTAAAACTGTTCATAAAATGTCAACTTTCGTATTCTAGGAGCTTAAATCAACATCTACCATATTTTTCTCAAGATTGTATTAACATATATTATAAGCAGAAAGATAATGGGGGTCATAACCGGGTATGAGCAAAGCATTTGAGTCAGACTATGCTCAAGTTTCTTACAACATCACCTTAAGAAAACTGATCTCCAACTCTTATAAACATAATTGAAG